>NW_006408628.1:8527351-8588004 GCF_000296735.1 Chrysochloris asiatica
GAGACAAATGTGTCAAAAGGAGAGCAATTTCATGGATCCAAACTTGTATTCCATTCTTTTTTTTTTTAAGGTTTTTATTGTGGATTGAGTGAAAGTTTTCAGGGCACATCATCGGTTTCACATTCAAACATTCATATACCTTGTTTCATTAGATTAATTTTTTTTTAAAAATTATTTTTCTTTTAAATTCAGTGATTGAAGGGCTGAGTTTATTCCTGAGCCTGGATTCAAACAAATCCCAATGCTATAAATCTAGATACCAGAAAGTCTCACATCCATATCAAGGCTCCAAGTCACAATCCTGGCAGCCTTCCCTTCCCCTCATGTCTGAGCTGGCTCCCTCTCAGTCTCCATTCATTCATTCAGCACAACATAACTGATGTGTCAGGTTCAATGTCAGGCACTGGGGATATGGAGATGGGTCCCTTCCACCCCCCTCACTCCTCTACTGCAGAGTTTCTTTCCCCTCTCCATCCCCCAGCTGTAGCCCCCTAGTTCTCCAGGACCCCAAGGGACTCCTGAGCCTCCAGAGCATTTTGAATTCTGGAGGCTGCATGCGGCTGACTACACTGGTGCCTGTGGGTGGAGGGGAGAGTCCACCCCTGTCCTTCCTATGCCGGGCAGGAACAGACAGCCTGTTTGGTTCCATGCTCAACAGCTAACCTCCTTTCCTGCCCCTTTCTTACCACCAGACCCAAAGCCTGCCTTCTTTTAGCTCCTGGAGGAAAATGGCCTTTCTTCTACTCTGCTAATGTGCTCTGTGTCTTGTCAATTTATACACAGAACACCAAATCCTATGAGGACCTGAAGGAGGAACTTGGAAACTCTGAGGACTGGGGCTACGTTACTACCGTGAGTATAGGGCAGTGGGGCTGACCCTGGCCTTCTCTTCAACACCTCCTGGTTGCTGGCTGTACGATGGCCAGCTGACAGTCAGAAAGCTCAAGAAAAGGCAAGATCTTACTGTTTCCCTCAGCTTCTTATAGAAGTTCTTCCTGTTTAATTTCAATGCTTCTAGTTGTTGTATCTCCTTCATTCCCTAGTGAAATGGTTCTCAAATTTCAACATGCTAGGAGTTTGGGACTCATGGTGTGGTGCTGTAGGATAAGTTCCTCATCAAAAGGTTGGCGGTTCAAACCTACCGTCTATGCCTTGGAAACTCTATACGAGGTCGCTATGAGACAGAACCAACTCGATGGCACTTAACAACAACGAGTCTGGGCAAAGGGGTGCAGGAGTTGGGAAGCCTATTAAAATGCAGATTCTGAGGTCTGCTTCCAAAGATTCTAGTTTGTAGAATTGGATTGGGACCCAGTAACCTGCATAATTTTAACAAAGGACCCAGGTAATTTGATACAGTTAGTCTGTGGACTGTACATTGGGAAAAAAATATTTCTGTTTACCCTACCAATCTTGGGATCTCTTCTCTAAGTAGGAAAACTGCAGTATCTTCACTTTTTCAATTAGTTGACAGAAAGAGATTTTGTTCACAGACCTCTAGCCTGGGATATGGAAATATGAAATCAAAGCCTTTCTTTCAAGAGTTCACAGGTTTACAGGGGAGAAACAAGAGAGCAGATGATGCAGAAATAGCTGCAGGAACCCAAAAGCAATTTCACAAGCAGACTGCGGTAATCAACAGCTAGCACACACTTCCACCCACCTGCAGACTGAGGCTACCTGGTGGCCCTCGATAAATCCTTCTTAGTAGACTATCTTAGAAGGTTGATAGGAATAAACTAGGCAAGACTAAGTGAATTTACAGACTCCTGGTGTGGCGCTGTAGGATCAGCACTGGACTGTGAACTGCAAGGTCACACTGAGTCGGAACCAACTTGACAACACTTAACAACATGTGAATTTACAGGAGACCTGGTGGTTCTGTGGTTAAGCACTCAAACCAAAAGTTCCTCAGCTCCCACAGCAGCTATGTGGGAGAAAGGATCCGGTGGGATCTGCTCCCACAATGACTGCAGCCCAGGAAGCCTCATGGGGCAGTCTACTCTGTAAGTTCAAATCCACTTGATAGCCCAAGTGAACTTACAGCAGATGTAGGTGAGAGAGGGTCACAAATGGTCAAGGATGATCCTGACCATCTGGGTGAAGCCATGGAGAAGGTAGGGTATTGAACAAAAGAGCCATCTCACACCAGTTGGCTTTGGGTGGGTAAAGACCACTTAGCTTTTAGCATATGGGCCCAATCCAAATGTGTCTTGTTATGAAGAGTATGTGCAGGGAGTGGAATCCAGAGGTGCCCTACAACCAATGCTGACATCAGAGAGAGGCAGCCTGGGAGGGAATGACAAAGACACTGAAGTAACCAGTGGTATCCTTTTCTTCCCTAGGAGATCATCAGCCCCCAACTTGATGTGTTCACTACTAATACCAACTTCAGTTCTGGGCCTCTCTCCATCTTCCCCCTGGAGGAGCTGATAAACAAGTCGGTGGAGGAGCTTCCTGAGGGTGTAGACCCCAGCAGGAAGGAGGTGGGTCGGACAAGAAGATAGGGTTTGCTTCTTTGTTGAACAACCCAGTTGACCCCACCCACCCATCCACCTCTTGTGCCCTGTGGAAGAGGAGGTGTCCGAGGGATGTATGTCCTGGGAACAACACAGACAGGTCCCCTGTATTGTCCCAGCAGGAAGAAGGATCAAAGACTACTTATACTAATGTTTGATTTCAGTGGCAGTAGAGGCCACAGAGGTGAAGTTCAGGTGCCAACAAGACTATTTCAAACAGGGCCTGCTGGGATCAAATTTTTCCTTCTGAACGATGCATAGAAACTATTCAAGCAACGTGTATATGGTGGGTGCAGGTTATTCCTGGACAAGGATCTGTGTACGTGGGGTTCGGAGGAGGGACTAGTGCTGTGTGTGGTGAAAGAGGTGGCCAGAGCCACGCAGAGGCAGTGGGTGAGGCAGGCAGGGGCCTTCTGCACCACGCTGAGGGATTGCGTTCTGTCTCCTAAAAGTGGAAGGAAGCCATTGTGGCTTGAAGCACAGGAATGTCGGTCAGATTTGCATTTTGAGCTCACTAGAAACTTCTCCTGAAGAATGGATCTTAGATGGCCAAACAGCCGTAGACCAGCTAGGAGAGCCATGCAACGGGTCAGGCTGGGAAATGAATGGGAGCCCCGGCTTGGTGGGAAATATTTAGGTCAAATCCAGGACATTTGCTAACTACTGGATAAAGGGAGTGTGAGGAGGGAGAAGTTGTTGTTCTCTGAGATACAAAACCCTGGGTCAGACTGAACTGAACCTACTGCTGTCAGTCAGATTCTGACTCATGGCAACTAAGGGGCACACATGCTTTGTGCTGAAGGATAAGCACTGGACTGCTCACTGTAAGGCTGGTGGCTCAAGTGCACCAGCTGCTCCTTGGAAATCCTCTACAGGGTCGCTATGAGTCAAAACCAACTCAATAACATGTAACAACTAACTGCAGTTGGAACATGCTCGACAGTGCTGCAGAAGAAAGTCCTGGCAGTCTGCTTCCAAACCCTATGGGAGTCGTTCTATTCTGTAACACGTGGGGCTACCATCAGACTGAACACAGGCTGGGACAATCATGACTTTTAGTGGCGACCCTGTGGTCAAAATACGAGGGGCTTCAAAACATATGGAAAAATTCCATTATCTTTTAATTCTATATTTTGATGAACCTTTTGGAAGCCTCCTCATTCATATTTAGTAAGCAGTCAGACTTTTTGAGTCTGTCTGGGTTTGGCCTCACTAGGCACTTGCATCCTGTACTTTACCTTGGAGAAGTGCTTTCTTGCACATTCTCTTTCAGACCCTCCCATCTATGAGGTGGCCGGGAGGCTAGAAGGTATCTGTGTCCTTACTGGAGTATTGAGTTGATCACAGTACAAGTGATAAGCTTAGCCCAGCCTCTAGTACACAGAAAGCTGTAGAAATCGAAGTAGTTATTCTTAGTCTCTATTCTACAACTAAGGAGCTCTGGTAGCGTAGTGGTTACGAATTGGGCTGTGAACCACAAGGTCAGCAGTTCGAAACTACCAGCTGTTCCGTGGGAGAAAGATGAGGCGTTCTGCCTCTGTAAAGATTTACAGCCTCGGAAACCCTGTACAGGGTGGCTATGAGTTGGAACCGACTCCACGGCACATAACAACAACATTCTACAACTGAAAAAAAAAAAAAAAAGAGGTCCAAAGAGGGGAAGTGACTTGCCAACTAGTGAGTAGCAAAGCCAGGTCCTCTAAGTCCCAATCTTACTATGACATAAAGAAAGGGTATCTAATGGGAAGGCGACCAGTGTCATTAACTAGATGGCACACAGGAGGCTGAAACGGGTGTTAATTCCAAATGTAACGCATAGAATCAAGACAAAAAAATCCATGTGGTCTTTTTTGAAGCAATCTTCTAACCTTAGGTTATTTTTCAAATCAGTCATCTGTTGCTGATTTTTTTTTTAATCATGGGAGTAGTATTAATTTTAATACTTTATTGCAATGACTGAAAGTTTACAGAGCAAATTTGTTTTCCAATAGTGTGCTTTCTTGGCATGTGAGAGGTTGGGAGAGGTCTTTGACCTCTCTGCCTTCTGCACATATGGAAGGTGAGCTGGTGACAAAGTGATTCTGGTGGGGGCCCTGGCTGCAGGCAGCAGCAGAGAGGGTAATCAGAGTGTTTGAGCACCAATGAATAAACCATCAGAAGTGGGTGTGGGCATGGGTGTGGCAGGTAATCAGCAGGACTAATGGAAAGATACAAGTCCAATGGGATGGGCTGGCCCTAATATCTAGCCCAAGGGGTCAGAGTCCAGCAGAGACAAAACTGAGGACTGGACTAGAGAGGATAGTGGGGGCCACGACAGGGATCTGGGACAGAGCAGCCACAGCTGTGGGCCAACAGCCTTGCGTTCCTGTAGCTCTTCCGCACTACTGGTGCTCAAACCACCCTCTGCTCTCTTCTCCCTAAACATGGTCTGCACCGCCCTGCCTTGAGGAGTGGGTAAGGTTCCCAGGTGCCTTGAGGAGAAAACCCTCCCAGACAGCAGACCAGTGTAATGACAGGGTGGAGAACAAAGGCCTCAAAACCATGGGGAGCTGGAAATCAATCAACAGATGTTTGGTGGTGGTTATGTGCATGGAGTCGGAACTGACTCATAGTGACCCTGTACAGGGTTTCCGAGGCTGTAAATCTTTACGGAAGCAGAAAGCCTCATCTTTCTCCTGCAGAACAGCTGGTAGTTTTGAACTGGTGACCTTAAGTTTCGCAGCCTGATTCGTAACCACTACGCTACCAGAGATTACAGCTGCTTAATTCAGGGCTCTCTTCTGGAGTCAATAAAACATTTCCTAGGACAAGCCCCCCTTAGTTAAGCATCATGACATTTAAAGGAAGCCCACCACCCTCACCCTAACCTGTCCCTACTTGGTGCCTCAGGGAGTAGAGATGAAGGCTAGGAGAAGCTGGTTTATAGCACCTTAGAGGTTGTGCTTCCTGGCATGTGCCTGGAAGGTGTCAGAATTGCAATGAATGTGATTTCAGTCAATCCCCTCATGTTATAGAAAAGTAGTAACCCCCAGTCATGACTCCCAAGCCAAGAGTTACAAGATAGAATTCTTTTATCTTATACTTCTAGTGTCTTGTGTGGCACTTGCAGGATAATGCACTGGACCGCAAAGTCAGTTTGAGCCACAAGATTGGTGGTTCAAAGCCACCAGTCACTTCTCGGAAACACTATACATGGTTGCTATGAGTCGGAACTGACTTGACAGCACTTAACACCATGCTTCTAAATCACACATAGCAAGGACCAGAGAAGCCAGGAAAGCTATTTGTTGAGATACTTTTCTACTCAAAATAGTTGGGCAAAAATCTTTCAATCTGTCCTTTGGACTTTCTAGCTTCTCCTTTGAGGACCCTATGCTCACCTCAGTTCTACCTTCTGCCTCCACCTCTAAGCAAAACTCAGAAAATAATCTGGCTGATACATTCCCAGGAGAATAGAGATGACTGATGAGGTTCAACATTTTGCCTTTTAAGTAGAACCATCCTGTAAGCTACAAAGGATTTAATTTCTATCAACTACAAGGACCATAAGGAGCTCTGGTAGCATAGTGGTTATAAAATCGGGCTGCTAGCCTCAAGGTCGGCAGTTTGAAACTACCAGCCATTCTGCAGTAGAAAGAAGAGGGTTTCTGCTTCTGTAAAGTTTTACAGCCTCAGAAACCCTGTGCAGGGTCACTGTGAGTCGGAACCGACTCCACAGTACTTAACAACAAACACCATTAGTGTGCTTGGCAGTCAGGGAGGGAAAGATGCTAAGAAGTCTTTCTAGAATGGTTGAATTCACACCTGGAGGGTAGAGTCAGCGTGATGCAGTGGGACAAGGATGAGATTTGGAATCAGAACTTTAAATATCAGCTTCATCACTTGAAAATGGAATATTCAAGTGTGTGTGTCTGTAAATGCTACAGCAGAATATGTAGGTTAGACTGCCGCTTGCTCTGCCCACTAGGGAAATGACAAACCCTATTTCCCTGGTAGCTGATAATTTGAACCAAAGCAAGGTAGGGTCCAAGAGGGAGAGCCATTTCCCAGTGATGGGCTCTTGCTAGAAAAGCCAGTCTTCTCTGATAACGGCAACTTAGTCTTACATATCCAGACTCTGGTCAATTCCCATCTGTATACTGTTTTACTTCTGCAGTTCAATACTAAGACAAGACAAATGAATACTTTGAGTGCCTTTTCATAATATGGTTGCCTTTTTTTCAACCTCTGAAAAGCTTATAAAGTTGGCCTTAAGAGATTTTTATTTTATAGAGAAAAACTAAGCTCTTGAAAGGGAAGAAACTTCCTACGCAAGCTAAGCCAAATGTCTTATTTTGGGGCTCATGTGAACTTGACCGTGGCCAAAGGAAAAGGAACTCAGGCTAACATGTCCTTTCCATTGTGTTCCAAAGCAATCATTTAGGGACCAAACTTTGGGACCACAAATGCTGCCCTTGTCCTTACAGTCCCTCTCCTTGCACTCTTGACCTTGTCTGCTTTTCCTTTTACTTGCTTTGTATGTCAAACCTACCTGGCTTGTCCAGGACTCCCTGGCTGGTGCACATGACCAGCTCCGCAGCTAACCTCAAGATCTGAGTCTACTCAGAGGTACCTCAAAAGGCCTTATCTGCTTCTGAGAAACCAGCCATTTAAACCCCACTGGAGTAGGTTTAGTCTGACACACATGAAGTGGCCAGGAGTCAGAATCAACTCACTGGCAAAGGACTTACGACTCAGCAGAATAAACCCTGGTTGAGAATTTGACCTTTGTTCTCTGGTCCCTCTCTGCTTCTAGGAGCACCTGTCCACTGAGGATTTCACAAAGGTCTTGGGGATGACTCCAGCTGCCTTCTCTGCCCTACCTCGGTGGAAGCAACAAAACCTCAAGAAAGAAAAAGGACTATTTTGAAAAGCAAGACTAGCTGAGGTTGTAAAGCACTACCCTACCTTGCTTGTGGGGCCCTATTGTTTTTATGCCTGGAAGAATCCTCTGCCAACTGAAGTGAAAATGTAGAGCAGAGCTTGGGACCCCATCACCTGTTCATAACCTAGACTATGCCTCCAGAAAGGCCCTGTGATCCCAATTCCAACTCACCAAGTGGTTGGACTATTTCTATCCTAAGTAACATGATTTTGAATCATCCTGCTCTCCAGAGCTTTTGTTTCTTAGCAGAAGAGCTGGTCACTCCACAGCAGAGTTTAAGCCACCCCTGTTGCTCACAATCACAACTTATTTTCATCAAAGCAGCTGGGCTGAGGCATTTCCTTTTTACACCTACTTACTTCCCTTACTACCTTCCCCAGGTTTGGCCTTCTTTCAAGCAGCCCAGTGGCCTAGATCTCCTACTAGACTTTACAATACATACTAACCAGTACCTTGTCAATGCAGCATATCCTTAGGGTCTAGGCTTGACTTATGAAATGCAAATGCTACTGTGTTCCCTCCTAGCAAGGCAGAGTTTACATTGTACAGACTGCTACCCAGAAGCCTCTGCAAAGCTCAGTCTCCTCAGGTGAAAACAACAGGGACTCCATGGTAATTCCAGCCCTACAATGGTTTGACATTCTATATCCTTGAAAGTGTACAGTGCTGCGCAGAGGTAGGGTCAGAAGGTGAACAGATTTCCAACAGCTTGAACAACTAGCTTTTTAAAGTGTCTGCAAGAATGCGTCCTTTTCAGTAATGACAGTCAAACCAACAGGTTAATAAAGGCTTTAATTTTACACACAAAAACTCTATGCATAATTTAAAAAGGAAACAAAAACAAGGAAAAACCGTCAAGGATACAGAAGAATAGTTCTGCTAAAACACAGATAAAGTGCTGCTCCATACAAAACATAAAGAATCAGAATCAAAAGTCACTCTGAACACAAAGAAAAACCACTTCACATATGCGTCCAAAGCTGCCAGCCAAGCTGCTAACAGCTCCATTACACAAAATGTAGGCATTCCACTCTGTTCTCTTCCCTGTAGGCATAAACAAACAACAGTGTCAATGGGCCAGAGAGTTGGGGCGGGAAAGCTGGGAAAGAGGTGTGCAAACCCCATGTGGTCTTACTTTTCAGACAGGCCCACTCTGCTCTTGAAATAGAGCAGTTCACAGTTGCTCTTCCGTGTTCTGGCACTGAACCCCCCTCTGACAAAACTGGGTCGTGATCCAGATGGTCATGCACTCTTAGGCCAGTGGAGGTACCTATGTTCCCAAACCTCTGTATTTAGACAAGTCCCATGTTATGAAGACCAGCTGCTTAGGTCCACATAGGCACATTTCTGATTAAACACTTAAAACCTCAGACACATGGCACACATGGAAAGTGACCAATTTACCAATTGTGCATAAATAGGACACAAGAAAAGAGATGGCCTGAAGTCCAGGAAATGAAGCATGCCATTAAGGATTGTTGACTGCAGTGAGACACAGGAAAATAATTCTCAAGCTCCAATAAGCTAGAGCTCCCCAACAATATGCATATTTCCATTTATTAAGACGTCAATTGAGGCAAAAATCAGAATTGTGAAGTAATGCATTAGAAAGATGTTGGAAGGCAGAATCTGTTCACTTTTGGTACACACTTGTAATAGAACACTACTCAGGGTAAAGGACAAAAAGGAGGACAAGAACAGATCTGTTGTATTGGGAATTTTTATGCAGTAATTCTTTTTCTAAAAATTTCCTCATACAGGAGATCTAGTTCTGTTTCCCTTATTTAAAGAAAAGACCACATAAGGGGTCAATGAACTCAAACAGGGAAAAACAAAGGTTGGGAACTAACCAAGAACATCCATTGAAGTTGTTTCAGAGGACAGGGGAAAACGAGGGGACGGGTATCTTTTGTTTTCAAATAATCTTTCAGTAAATATTACGAGTTTATATACTACCTTTTCTCTGTCTCTCCCAAATGCCCTCTGTACACCCAGAACACTCAACTATATATGTTTGAGACACTGCCAATAATCCTTAATTTAAGTGTCTCCAGGTAAGTTTCATTATACAATTCTATTTGTAGCTATACAGGAGTAGAGCTGTATTTATATAGTTACACAATGCAAACTGCAATATGGAAGATTAAGTACATTTGTGAACTATCTTGCTAACATTTTAATTCTTAAAACTTAGCTTTTGGAAAATTGTACACTTGATTAAGGAGAGAAATAAAGGTGTTGCCTTTGGAGTCAATTAACTGATATGTAATATTCTGCATACTTGTTAAAATGTAAACACATTTACATTTTGTTATGTCATTTATGTCTGAAATTAACAGACCTTGGTAAGTAAACAACGGTTAGAATCAAAACATAAACAATTCATTAGTTTGCTTCTAATTCTGTCCTGCTGAGACCAAACTTAAGAGTGTGGATTGATAAAAATTTTCTTAACCAAACAGCCTATCTTCTCAAAGGCTGACTAGAGTAATAATAGTATCTGGCCACAGTCAACTCTCCATATTATTAAGTAAAAAAAATTCCAATTAGCCCAAAAGGCTATGTGTAGAACCAAGTGCTGTCCAGTTCCAAGTCAGTGTCATTTAAAGTAATTTAACCACAAATTTGGTATTTTCTATGGGAAGATTAATTATTACACAGATTGCCTGGGACTCATAAACACTCTGTCCCTATCTAACTTGTCCCTTCCTGGCCTCAACATGCCAACTTCCCCATATCCCAGTTGTGGGCACACTGATCATAGTGCAAAAAATAATATATTATCTATTATTTAAAAATATATAGTCACCTCAAAACCACAAATGTCACCAATGTAGCTGAAATCTCCATTAACCTTTCACTGAAAGAAAACCACAAAACAACTGTAGTGAAAGGAGGGTAGTTATAGGACTGACGGGAAAGGGGAAGACTGACAAGGCCACAATGGACAGCTATCAAGGAAAACATGAGTATATGAGCAGTGGGATAGCTCATAGGCCACAGTAACTTCTTTCCAACTAACAAGTCCTTCCCCTAAGACAGGAAGACAAATCAAATCAGGTTTCTCAGTGAAGTGTACTTCTACAGTGTACACATATGCAAGCTACCAAAGCAGCAAGCAATTCCACAGGCTGCTTTGAGAGGGAAGCCAGGCTTATGGCATTATTTCTATTTATAATCACTTCCAACAATTTTTTAACAGCACCTCTCAGTGCTCTTGAATGTGGACTTGCAAGAGAAATGATACAGAGCTAAAGAATGTGATCACCATTTCACTCATTCATGAGGAAACCAGTTATTTTCAGGCAAAAAATACAACAAAGAGGATCCCTGGTGAGAATGCAACAAAACTTAAGAGATTTAAAAACAAATACTCCCTTCTGCTGTAATCTGTTTCTGCATATCTTACCACCATACCGAATGGGTCTGTTCCTAGGGTAATATGTGTGTAGATGGAGGAGGTAAAGCATTTCTCAGTAGTTCCTCAAAAATGCTGAGGTCATGTACAACTCAGAGATGCTAAATTTTAGAACAGGTTATTAGAACATAAAAGTTCTAGAGTGGGGCTGGAGTTCTCCTTAAGGAAACACGTCAAGGAAGATGTTGCATGCTCTTGTGTTGATGGATTCTGAAATGTTTTCTCCTCCTGAAAAACTGATGTGGTTCTGTTCCTATCTCAGAATTAAAGAGCAACCCCCTCATTTATAATGAAAACAAAACCAAAGGGAAAGACCGAAGATTTTCTTTTCTAATTAAAATCTGAGATTCAACTGGTATCTGGGTTCACAAAATTATTTTGTGGTCAGAATTTGATCTTCAAACTCATTCTTCATATAATTCCACAAGTTGCTGAACCTAGCTGATTATGTCAGCTAAGTGCCTAGTGTAGTACTACTGTATGTTGTTCTCTCATTTAGCTTCAGTTCAAAGCACCAAAAAAGACAAATATATTATGCACCTTTGTTATTTGTTAATTTTGGAGATTCCCTAAACCAGTGACATTTTAATCTCTACCCTGATTCAAGGGCAGAGCCAGACAGCAAATGGTTAAATGCTGAAGCTTTACCCTACAGTTTCTGTACTTAATTTCATCACACCTGCAGTGGGGCTTTCAGTTTTACAATAACACTCCTCTTGACCTCTTTTTGAGGGCAAGACAAACCAGCATTCTTCCCTATCTGGAAGCACCCTAACTCTCCCTTAAAACAGTTCGAATTGGGACATTATCCTCCCACCTCTTAACATTTTATTACTATCTGTTAGGGTAGCGTCTTTTTCATGGAAGAATGAGACAAAAGAAAATGAAGAGACTCTATCTTCATCATAATAATAGAGATGACATATGACAACCAAACGGTGTGAAGGAATCTCTTTACAAAAATGCAGTGTACAAGGAACACCAAACGTGGGGCCAGAACATATTGCAAAGCACCAACAATCCATTGTTTTGGGACTGCATGTAAACAGCAAAGGCATTACAAATCCATGAAATGATTAAATAATAACAACAACACAAAAATTAGCTCTTCAAGTCAGGTGACAGAAATTCCCCTCTCTTAGAGAGGACAAACCTGTCATTAGTGTAACATGGAGAGCTGACTTTCCAGTGAATTTTACCAATAAGAAACACATGAAAGAGTATAGTTTTGGGTGAAACTACTCAAGGAACATAAAAGCTCAGTCAACTGGTATGTGTGCCTCTTCACACATTTCCAAGGTGAATAGACTCTTTAATACCTTCATTTCTTCTCCAAACTGCTGTGCTATTAATTCTGAGCAGGTGACTTATCCCAACTCTTTAAGGCTCCATTCATTCCATATATGTGTGTGTGTGTGTGTGTGTGTGTGTGAATGTACACATATGCATTTACAACATGTATTCCTAGACCAATAGGAAGTGCCACTCTTGTAGGAGAAAAAAAAGAGTAATTAGCTACAGATGTGAGACCAAGATTTCCATAAGACAGTCAGCATGGAGCATTCAGCATAACGAAATTTTCATCTTTTGTTTTGGCCCTGAGCTGTGTGTTGCTCCCGCATCAAGTTCCAAATTCTCTTCAGGCAGAGGAAAGCTGAGGTGGGAGGCAGTACAAGAAAATCCACAGTGCACACTGCCATATGAGAAGTTTGTATCTCATGAGGTCTGACGAGTGGTCTTCACTGCTTCCATGTTAAGTGCCTGAGAGTTCTTTTCTGTTTCTAGCAGCTCATCAAAGATCTCCCTTAAAGTGAGACAAATAAAAATACAATCGGAAAACAAGGTCAGCAAAACCAGAAAGATGGGCAGGAGAAAAAAATAGCAGAAACCGATGCTAGTGAAGCAAAAAAACAAAAAACAAAACAAACCAATTCTAACTGGTGCCTTGCTGCAAGCTGTCATCAAGCTAACTCCCCACTTGTGGTGACCCCATGCACCATGACATGAAATTCTGCCTGGTCCTGGATCCCATGACTGGTTGTGGAGCAGACTGTTGTGATTTATAGGGTTTTAGAAAGCAGTTTAGCATGCCTTTCTTTCTTAGTCTGGAAGCTCTACTGAAATCTACTCAGCATCACTGCAACACACAAGCCTCCACTGACAGACAGGCAGAGGCTGCACATGAGGGGCACTGGCTGGGAGCCAAAGGCAAGTCTCCTGCATGGACAGTATTGAGCCCAGATTCCGGCAGGGAAGGTGGAGACTCTACCACTGAGCTACTAAATTTAGGGCCGAAACTTCGTTAGTCTAGTGGCTTACTCATTCATTCAATCATCATGGGAGTTTTGAGACTAGTAAGGGGACTTGGCAATTTAATAAAAATGTGACATAATTCCCATCCATATAAAGTAGATCTTTTAGCTGATACAACAAGAATACAAACAGTTTAAAATAAGACAGCATTTATGATAAAAACAATCTTAAGTTCCATACCTAGATGTGTGATGAGGAATTAATGCTGACCGAGGAGAAAAAATAGGCTGGATATATAAGGAAATATCAAGAGACCAATCAAGTGCTGCAAACATTTTATCCTCAAAGGAAGAAAGAATTTGGGTGATTTTAGTCTGTGGCTTTGTAGCTAGGAAAATTTCTTACTTGTGCATATAAAAGAAGATATAACCACTCCGATCTCGATCAGTCTGCACAGAAGTTTCTTGAATTTTAGACACTTCTAGGTCATTATAAGTAAACCACGTCTGCTTCTTAATGTCATACACATCACTAATGTAATGACCTGAAAGAAACAAAATCTTAAAATTGAGATTTTTTCCCAACATGCTGAAGGTTCTTCAGGTACAGAAGTTTCATGAAAAAAAAAACAAACAAAAAACAGTCGCCCTGTCCACTCTACTACACTCCACCAATGCTTTGGAAACAATTCAGAAAACATGTACAGAGAATTAAGGGAGGAAAATTCTATACTAGGACAATTATTTTGATAATATATTGAGGTTATTTATAAAGAGAGAATCAAAAACAATTACAACTATCAACACAATTCACATTAATGTGATCACAGATAGTATTTAAAAGTTTTTACTGATATTGTCAAGTTGCAGCTTAAAAAGCTCCCTGCTCAGGGAACAAATTCTAGCCAGTCAGGCCATGTCATTCATAAGATGCTGAAATAAAGACGTTCGTTTACCTGAAGAAGAAGTGCTACCAATGTGGCTGACAACACTGATGAGCCGATAGGAATGAGGAAGATTTCCTGTCTGGGAAACAGAAGTGGGTATAACTTTTAACTCTTTTATTTGAATAAAGGCAAACCACTGAATTTAATATCAAAACTGACACGTCTAATAAGCTCAAAGTGTGTGCTGTATTCAGACACAATAAAAAACCCAGTAGATTTCAAACCCTTTGACCAAAGAAGTGTCATCTCAACTAACAGTCTATCTTAAGAAAATAATTCAAAAGAAGAAAAGAGACTAGGGATACAATTATTCCCTTTAGCATTATCTGTAATAATTAATGTAAGTGGGTGGGTGGCTGGGGGCACATCTCTGAAAAGAAGAAAAAAAAATACACAACTGTAATCAATGTAAAAGTGTAACCAATATCACTGAATGCACATGTATAATAAGCTGGCATGTATTTTTCTTGTGTAGTTCTCAACAATAACAACAAAATAAACTCACCTCGGCATTCCTCTTTAGTTCCTCTGCTTCAGCTTCTGTGTACTCCATATCTAAAACATCCTCATTTCCAGAATCCTCATCAGAACCCAGAGAATCCAGAAAGGAGTTGTTGAACTCTGTGGAAAGCAAAGACAAAGTATTATAAAAGTTCTTGAAACAGACTAAAATAAATGTCATTGGGAATATAAAAAAACAGCACAAGGCACACATTTTAACATCCAAAGAAAATATGAAATACAGTTATTATTTAAGGTTTCCAGAGTCTAGCACTCTGGGGAATAACATTTCAGGCAAGTACTCATTAGTTTACATGGGAGAACACTGATTTTACAACATTGTTTCACTGCAATGATTGCAATCGCCTCCGTGCATCATCATTCAACATTATTTGCTTCTATTCCCTCTGTTTTGTTTTTTGTTTCGGAGGGAGGGGATATACACACACACAAAAACACTCAGGAATATTTAATAATTTAAACAACCAAAGGGCACATTCTGCAAGCCTGCTTCCTGGTCAGCACCACACAGCCTTTCTCTTCCATGAGTCTAGAGTCCTCAGCTGCTCTCTCTCCCCCCATGTCCTCATCTCTGGTGTTGCTGCTTCTCTGGATAGGGTCCCGCATTCTGCTCATGCTCTTTCCCCTTGATGGTCCTAGGGTTTTGTTCCAGACTATAAGATTAACTACTCCCCTGTTTTTATTACAAAACTTTTACCTTTACAGTTGTTATAGTCACAATTGGTCACAATAACAATTACTATTGAATTATAAGAATTGTATCCCCATTTCCTTTCACCAGACCCGTGTAGACAAAACGAAAACTATTCAGTGGGGACTCTACCTTCTCCCACACACTCTTAAATAAACTCCCTCTTGAAAACTTGCAAGCCAGTCACTTAGTGCCTTTATTGCCCCCTCATTTTAGGAAGCCAAAGTCTAAGTTGCCCATCCCTATCTACCCTATATACAGAAGGAATAGCACTGATACTTAATGTGAAGATCCTTCCCTCTCAGTTGGTATTTTGAGCTACTACATCCATACTATAGAATATTAAACCACTTTTAAGAAGAAATGTAACTTGGCTACCCAAAATGGGGGGTGGGGAGCTACAAAGGCAAGAAGTGACAGGCTTACAAGCTTTCAAGAGGGAACCTTGATCCAGAGGGCCTGGAGGAAGGTAGAATCTCCAGTGAGTAGTTCAATCTGACTAGGTGGGGCTGATGCAATGAAATGCAGACGGGTCTCTTGTGATACAATAGTGAATAATTGTTATCAGGACTGATTGTGAGGGTCAGAAATGTAAAGGTAGATGTTTTATAGCAAGGAGGGGAGTGATTAACTTTTCAGTCTAGGAGTGGAGGTCCCTAGGACCATCAAGGGAGAAGAGCAGAGAGTGGGACCCTACCCAGAGAAGCAGTGATGCCTGAAATGGAGCCAGAGATGATGACGTGGAGCGATGGAGCAGCTGGAGACTTTAGATCCAGAGAGGGAGAGCGACTGTGTGCTGAAGACCTGGGGGGCATGGGGGAAGGATTGCATGGAGGGGATTGTAACGATGGCAGTGAGACGATATAAGATAGAATTAATGTAAAACTAATGTTCTCCCATGTAAACGATCACATAATTCACAATAAAACATTTAAGAAAAAAAAAATGTAACAAAAAAATTAATGGACTACTTTTTGTTACATTAAATACATACACAAAAAATTCAAGATCCATTTTTTAATAAAATAATGTGCTTCCACAAAACAAGCAATCTTTATTAACAGCTTTAAAGAACCCCAGGGACATTTATATATAAATCTGCATTACAAAACAGTGAAATCTGTAAGATCCGAAATTGATGGGAACAAGTTTTTCCAGGATTCAAAAGTTTTCTGCTCTTGACAGGGTACAACTTTTCCCATCACTCTTTATTAGTGGAAAATATTTGCGTTTTCCTTCTCTGACAGATTTCTGTTTGACACCAGTTCTGCTGTATGAGTCATTCCACTAAAATCACAATACAGATTTGTTTACTAGACATGAACATGTAATAATCAGAAGAATAGGAAAAGAGAACTGCTGTTTGTTGTTAGGTTCTGCCAAGTTAGTATGGACTCACAGCGACCTTATGCCTGGTCCAGGGCCAACTTCAAAATCGGTGTCACGCTTGAGCCCACTGTTGCTGCCACTATGCCAATCCATCTCATTGGGAGTCTTCCTCTTTTTTGCTGACCCTCCACTTTACCAAACATGATGTCCCTTACTCCAGGAAGTGGTCCCTCCTGATAACATGCCTGAAGTATGATATGAAGTCTGGCCATCTGGGCTTACATGGAGCATTCTAGCTTTTATTCTTCCAACACAGATTGGTTTGTTCTTTTGGCCGTCCATGGCACTTTCAATATTCTCCTCCAACACCACAACTCAAATGCATCAGTTCTTCTACCTTCTTCCTTATTAACTGCTCAATTTTTGTATATATGTGAGTTTACTGAAAATACCATGGCTTTGGTCAAGTGACCTTAATCCTCAAGTTGACAACTTTGCTCCTCAACACTTTAAAGAGGTCTTATGCAGCAGATTTGCCTAATGCAATATGTCATTTGATTTCTTGACTGCTGTTTCCATGAGTGTTGATGGTTGATCCGAGCAAAATGAAGTAGTTGACAATTTGAATCTTTTCTCCATTAATACTGATGTTATTTACTGGTCCAGTGGTGAGGATTTTTGTTTTCTTTACATTGAGGTACAACCCATATCAAAGGCTGTGGTCTTTGATCTTTATCAGAAGTATTTTAAATCTTCTTTGCTTTCAGCAAGCAAGGCTGTATCATCTACAGGTTGTTAATGAGTCTTCCTCCAATCCGATGCCATGTTCTTGTTCATATAATCCAGATTATTGCACAGCATACAGAATGAATAAATATGGTAGAAAGAATACAACACTGGCACACACTTTTCCTAATTTTAAACCATTCAGTTTTCCCTTGTTCTTTCCAAATGCCTTGTAGTCTATGTACAGATTCCTCCTGAGCACAGAAAGAATTCTGGAACACTCATTCTTTGCAATGCTGTTCATAGCTTGCAGATTCAATAAAACACAGATAAATATCTTTCTGGTATTCTCTGTTTTCAGTCAAGATCTATCTGACGTCAGGAATTATATACCTCATTACATGTTCTGGTCTGAATCCTGCTTGAACCTCTGATAGTTTCCCGTCAGTGTTCTGTGGCAGTTATTAAGGAAAAAATCTTTATCTGCTTTTTGTATTATTCAATATTTTCTCCTTAGAATCTTTCAATAGTACAAGGTTGGATTTTTTCCTTCAGTTCCCTCAGTTTGAGAAATGCTAAGTGTATTCTTCCCTTTTGGTTTTCTAATGCCAGATCTTTTCACATTTCATTATAATAATTGGCTTTGTCTTTCTTTGCAAGCTGCCCTCTGAAATCTTCTATTGAGCTCTTTCAACCTCCTTATTTCTTCCATTTGCTTTATCATCTCTACGTTGGAGAGCAAGTTTCAGAGTCTCTTCTGACATCCATTTTGGTCTGTCCTTCTTGTCTTAATGATCTTTTGCTTTTCTTTCTGTATGATGTTCTTGATGTCATCCCACAAATCTTCTGGTCTTCTGTCAACAGTGTCTAATATATCAAATCGATTTTTGTTATGATCTCTAAATTTAGGTGTGATTTTATTTTCAAGGTCATATTTTGGCTGTGGACTTTTAATTTTCTTCAACTTCAGCCTAAACTTACATATGAGACTGTTCCACAGTCTCCCCGGCCTTGCTTTGACTGATGATATAGAGCTAGCTTATCCATCACCATCTATTTCCACAGATGTAGCCAATTTGATTTCTCTGTATTCCATTTGGTGAGGTCCTTGTTTATAGTCATCTTTTATGTTGTTTAAAAGAGGTGTCTGCAATGAAGAAGTCAATGATCTTGTAAAATTCTATCATGTTATCTCCAGCATCATTTCTATCACCAATGCCAAATCATCAATATAAGAACTCCTGCCCTATACTTTGCTCCCATTACTCTGAAAGTCAAATCTTTTCTCTTTAGGCAGAAATTTGTAAAATCATATTTAGGAAATGGACTTGCTTAGGAGAATGAACATCTCAAAAGAAGTCCTAACCTGTAAAACTTACATTTCACAAATTACATCTCATGCAAACAAAAAAGGATATTTAATATCTTTCAAGAATTATGATGCAACAACAAAAATCAATCTTATTAAAATATAAAATAGCACATTCACCAAACAAAAGAATTTTGCATAATTAGAAACATGATTAGTTTTTGTGTTGTATGCCTTTGAGTCGGTGCTGACTCATAGTGACCCTGTATAGGGTTGCTGAGGAGTGGCTGGTGAAAATGAGCCACTGACCCTGCAGTTCAAACCAACGCTACACAGGGCTTCAGAAACATAATAAAAAGAGAAGAAATTATAAAATCAACAAATTTGGAGAGAACAAACAAGATGGCGGATCGGGTGGAAGTGCAGTAAAGAGCTTAGTCAGCAACAACACAGAATACCCAACCAAGCAGGCTCAGGGGATGGTCCCAGAACTCTGAACCACATATAAAGGAATATTTAGAAGGTTGGAAGACTTACAGCTGGGGGAATTTGTGGCACAAGCAAGAAATTCATTGCTTTCTAATTCAAGACACTCAGCTGCTCCAGGAGCCGCCATCTTGGGTAAGACCAAGCGCGGGGAGTATCAGAGCAGCCACAGACGCCTGGCAGAACCGCAGAGATAAAGGTGTAGACATTCTTCTCTTTTGGTAGCTGTTCATTGGTCCCTTGCTGTCTGTGTACCTCCATTCTGGTGACTATTGGGGTCCTGAGCTAGTGGGCACCCCAGTCCCACCCTCGCAGGGTTCTACTACACACGCGCACAGATCTCTTTTCTGTATTTGTGACACATTTCAACATTAAAAAAAAATCAATTAAAATAATCTCCACACCTTGCAGACTTAACTCTGTAGCTCTTTTGAGGTCATCGTCTTCTCTCTGTTCCCAGGCCTCCTAAAGAGACAAGAACAAAAACTAAAGTATTTAAAGAAGTTATCGATTAAACTTATTTCATGAGGATAAAATCGGCTTCTCTGAAGTGTTTGCTAATGCTTTCATAACCTTAAGGTTCTTGTGGATTACAGTCTAAGAAATCAGACCTTGGTGTTTTATATTTAAGGTAAGTTTTGAAAAACAAATTCTTACTCTATACATTTAAAATACAACAAACATAGCTCGATGACAAGATAGAATAGTAATCTTCCTAAACATATAGATGTCAAACACAGACCAGCGGGTTCTGAAATCCTATTAAGATTAGCAGTCTGAGCCTTGGCTGCACATTAGAACCACCAGGAAAAATCTGAAAAAATCCTGATTGGGGAGGGGGGTAGAAATAGAAATCTAGATGTCCAGACAGTGTTCTAGATCAGCAACATCAGCATTAGGGTAGAAGACAAGCATCAGTATTTTTCAAACCTCTACAACTACTGTTAACAGTGCAGTAAAGATTGAGAACCATTGTTCTAAAGAAATTAGATGTCATAGTCTGATTATTTGTAAATACTAATACTATATATTTATTTTAGGTAACTCCTTGGTAAATTTTTATTATGATTTGGATTCTATAGGACCAGACAATCATGAAAATATCGCCTCTGAGTTAAGATATTGCACGTGACTGTAACTCAACCAGCTTTGGCATAGAAACATAAAAAATTTTTAAAATGAGGAAAAGGTTACTTGAAATACAAAAAGAGCAGATAAATGTTCTCCTATACCTAAATACTGAGAATCAGAAATTAGATACTACTTCTGAGAATCTGATGTACACAGAAATTCACAGCAAAGTATCTGGATTGTGAGAAACTAACCAAAACAAATACACTACCTTTCTGCTCCCATAAAGATTTGCAGCCTTGGAAACCCTGTGCAGGGTAACTGTGAGTTGGAACCAGCTCCACAGTACATAACAACAACCGTAAAGTCTGAATAATAAAAGCAAGGTAGAATGCTGACTACATTTATAACTTGCAAAATGATGTTGAGCTGGAGATGTTTTCTAATATCATCTTGTATGCCCGTGCAATGAACCACAGTAATGGATGATAACCAACAGTATTAGTTCATTTGGATTAAAAACAACAAAAAAACCCCCACCATTAATGGTTTCTGCCTTAAATCCAAATATAAGTTAGCTTGATTTTTATCAGTTGTGGATCAATGACCTAGAACATGTAAATCACTTGGAACAATGTCTGACATATAGTTAAGTGTGCAATGCATGTTATTTTTATTTTATTTTTTGGTAAAGAGAAAGCAGCAGCATGACTTACTTGCTCCTGAAGGCTCTGAGCCAATGCCTGCTGAAGCTCTTGCTCTTCCCTTTCACGTTCCATGTCATACTGCTGAAGCCATTCAACCTCTCCCTGAGATCCTTCGGGAGTTTTGTTTTCTTTGTTCTCATCACAGTCTTTAGTTATCTCAGTAAAATTTGCAGGATCTGAGGAAGTAGAACATATATTATTCAGGAAAATCTTCTCTAGGAAACTGAAATGTCTAGGCTACTGTGAATTCTATGTTCAGATAATAATTTACCGTAATCTCATGTATAACTTGTTTAGGACATAACACAATTTTTTCTTAACTACATCTAGAGCAGGCTTCTCAATTTCAGCACAGCTACATTTTTTGTTATTGTAAAGGGCTATCCTGTGCATTGCAGGATGACTAGCAGCATCCGTGTCCCCTACTCACTAGATCCTATTAGCAATTCTTCCCCAGTTGTGACAATCAAAAATAACAGATACTGTTAAATGTTCCTTGTTGTTGTTAGCTGCCGTGGAGTTGGTTCCAACTCATAGCGACCCTACACAGGGTTTCCGAGGCTGTAAATCTTTACGGGAGCAGACTGCCTCATCTTTCTCCCGCGGAACCGCTGGTAGTTTCGAACTGCTGACCTTGAGGCTCGCAGCCCAATTCATAACCACTACACTACCAGAGCTCCTTCCATCTTATAGTAGATAGCCACAAAATTGTCCCTGGGTGGGGGTCACCAATCTATAAAAATGATTTTGATCATTAAAAGCATACTATAAGGGACAACTGGTGTGGTACTGTAGGATCAGCATCAGACTGCAAATCACAAGGTCAGCGATTCAAACCCATGAGCTGCTCCTTGGAAACCCTATACGGGGCTGCTATGAGTCATAACCAAGTCAAAGGTACTTTAACAACAACAATGGTTAATGGTAAAGAACAAATAGCCCTACTGAGAGCTCACAATGTCACATGACCAAGCACTAGAAATACTGCAAATGAAGTAGTAGTCTAAAATGATTATGGTAATAAGGATACTTTCCCATCTATTATTGCATTGTATATTAAGTGAGTGTGTGTTTTCAACATCAATAATCATATGTAAATATCATATACATTCCACTGTGGGTTAATGTGCTGGACTGCAAAGTTGATTTGAACCACAAAGTTGGCGGTTCAAACTCAACTGTCACTCCTCAGAACTCCTATACAGGGTCAATATGGGTTAGAACCAACTCAACGGCACTTAGCAACAACAACAAATCAAAAGAGTTAAAAAGCAGAATGTAATAAATGTCTCATATACCAGTTTGCTGTACTGTGGCAGCTTGCCTGTTGTGATGCTGGAAACTACGCTACCTGTATTTTAAATACCAGCAGGGTCACCTATGGTGGACATGTTTTAGCTGAGCTTCCAGACTAAGACAGACTAAGAAGGAGAGGGGGACTACTTCTGAATGTTTAGCCACTGAAAAACAATGGAACACTGTAAGATAGTAAGCAAACAAAAAACCACTATCAATGGTTAATGCCTTAAATCTAACCCGAAGGCCAACTCCCAAACAAATGTGTTATTTTTCAGTTGTGAAAAAAAGAGAAATGAATCTTGAAATATTATGAATAGCACCAGCATATTATCACATATAGTACTATATGAGTCCCTTAGGTTGTAAGGCATTCAAAACATGACTGGGGAGGAGCTGCCTCATCAAAACATAGTTGACTGTGATGATGCTGATGGGACACAACTCAAAATGAGGAGAAACAGCTGCAAACATCCATTTATAATCAGAACATGGAATGTTAAGGAGTATGTAGCTAGGAATATTGGAAGTTGCCAAAAATGAGATGGAATACATAAAGATCGATATCCTAGGCATTAGTGAGCTGAAAACTGGCACTGGCCATTTCGAATTGGACAATCATATGGTTTACAAGAGGAATGGTATCACAGTCATCACCAAAAGGGATATTTCAAAATCTATCTTGAAGTACAATGTTGTTTGTGACAGGATTAACAACCACACACCTACAAGGAAGAAGAGTTAAAATCACTACTTTTCCAATTTATGTACTAACCACTAACGGCAGGGATGATGAAATTGAATTCTACCAATTTCTTCGGTCTGAAATTGATCAAACATACAATCATTATTAATGATAATTATTGGTGATTGGAATGCAAAGGTTGGAAACATAGAAAAAGGATCAGTAGTTGGAAAGTATGGCTTTGATGACAGAAATGATATTGGAGATCACACAATATAATTTTGCAAGACCAATGACTTATTCACTGAAAACACCTTTTTAAAACAACATAAAAGACTATACACATGGACCTCACCAAATTGACTATATCTGTGGGAAGAGATGGTGGAAAAGGTCCATATCATCAGTCAAACAAAGCCAGGGGCAGGCTGTGGAACAGACCAACCATTGCTCATATCCAAGTTCAGGTTGAAGCTGAAGAAAATTAAAACAAGTCCATGACAGCCAAAACATGACCTTGAACATATCCCACTGAATTTACAGATCATCTGAAGAATAGATCTGATGCATCAGACAATGACTGAAGACCAGATGACTTGTGGAATGCCATCAATACCACATAAAAAGAATACATTAAGATGACAAGAAAAGAAGGAAAAGAACAAAACGGATGTCAGAAGAGACTTTGAAACTTGCTCTCCAATGTCGAGATGATAAAGCAAATGGAAAAAATGAGGCAAAAGAGCTGTACAGGCTAAGAATTATTCCCACCCCCTCCACACACAGAATAGACAGGGATGGGCAACTTGGACACTGGCCACCCAAAATGGGGGTGGGGGGCTACAAAGGCAAGAAGTGACTGGCTTACAAGCTTTCAGGAGGGAACCTAGACCCCGAGGGCCTGGAGGAAGCTAGAATCTCCAGTGAGTAGTATTCAATCTGACTGGGCGGGTCTCTTGTGATACAACAGTGAATAATTGTTATCAAGACTGACTGTGAGGGTTGGAAATGTAAAGGTGGACGTTTTATAGCAAGGAGGGGAGTGATGGACTTTTCAGTCTAGGAGCAGAGGTCCCTGGGACCATCAAGGGAGAGGAGTGGAGAGCGGGACCCTGCCCAAAGAAGCAGTGATGCCTGAAATGGAGCCAGAGATGATGATATGGAGCTATGGAGCAGCTGGAGACTCTAGACCCAGAGAGGGAGAGCGACTGTGTGCTGAAGACCTGGGGGGCACGGGGGAAGGACTGCATGGAGGGGATTGTAACCATGGCAATGAGATGATATATGATAGAATGAATGTAAAACCAATGTTCTCCCATGTATACTATCACATAACTCACAATAAATCAAAAAAAAAAAAGAAAAAAAAAGAGCTGTACAGGAAATTTCAAAGAACAGCTTGAGAAGACAAAATTAAGTATTAAAATGAAATGTGGAAATACTTGGAGCTAGAAAACCATAAGGAAAGAACAAACTCAACATTTCTCAAACTGAAAAAATTCAAGCCTCAACTTGCAACATTGAAGGATTCTATGTGCAAGATATTGAATGATGCAGAAGCATCAAAATAAGATGGAAGGAATATAGTCCTGTACCAAGAAACGGTCAGTGTTCAACCACTGCAAGAGTTAGTATATGATCAAAAGCCAATAGTATGAAAGAATGAAGTTCAAGGTTCATGAAGGAATTGGCAAAGCACAAGGCTCTGGAAATTGATGGAACACAAACTGAAATATTTCAACAAATTGACGCAGCACTAAAGGCACAGACTCATCTATATCAAGAAATTTGGAAGACAGCAACATGGCCAACTGATTGAAGAGATCCACATTTGTGTCCATTCCTAAGAGAAGTGACCCAATAGAATGCAGAAATCATCCAACAATATTAATATGGCCTACAAGTAAAATTTTGCTAAAGAAAAAAGTTCTCACGAGATTTTTGGTTCCTCTCTTATTTGTGTTCTACATTGTAGCCAGAATTTTTTTAAAAACATAAATCTGCATCAAACTTTTTTGCTTACAAATACTGAATGGCTCCCTAATGCATTTGAAATAAAGTATACACTCTTAAACATGGCTTTACAAACTGAAGACTACTTAATTTTCTGGTTTCATGTTATGCTTTCCCCCCTTAACACTATGCTCCAGCTATACATGATATTTTGAATTTCTTTTAGGTCCACTAACTTGTCATGGATGTTCTCATCTGTGGGCCTTTATACACATGATTCCCTTTGGCTGATGTCTGAAGACTGTGAGTTCGCCAGTCTTCCTTCCTTCTTCAGATGGCTCCACCAGTCAATCTGTTAGGTCACAAATATGTACTGAGAATCTACTATGTGCCAAGCACTGTTCTAGAACCTGAGGATAGTGTGACAATTAGGGCAAGGTGGACCTTGTCCTCAGAAAGATTCTGTCAAGGAACTTCGCATGTTAAGGAAAGGGAAAGAGAATGCCAGTATAGCTACAGATGAGAGAAATGGAGACAGGCTACAGTAAGAAGCTAGAAGTTTTATATTCAGTTTAGTGGGAAGTTATAATAAAAATTTTTTAGTCAGTTTTAAGTAGGAGAGTGACACAGTGTGATTTATGCTTTGGTTATGAATTTGATTATTTCATTGGTATGTGAGGTTGTGGTACTTTGTGAGATTACTAGGAAGAGAGTTTAAGTAGAAGAGAAGATAGCTGAGGAAAGTGTTTTAGGAGTACTCCAGCAATTACAGAGATTTGATTGGGGAAGCAAAAAACAACTGGGGAAAAAAACCCAAATGAACCTCAAAGTAGTAGATGGTTTAATAGGACAAAGACTCTCGATACATGTGGGGTCATGGAAGCTCAGAGAAGAAATTTTAGAAAGTTTTATTTGTTAAGGAATGAATGGCAAATTGTGTGAAATACTAATAATGCAAACTTGCTGAAGATCATATGGTATTAGAATGGGGAGATGGAAACCCATTTGTAGAGATCTGAAGAGAGAATGGGAAGTGTGGCCAAGTTCAGAAACTATAAAACAACTCTATGAAGAAACTTTGTGAAGGGGAGCAAAATAGGGGCAGTAGCTGGAAAGGAACATGAGGTCCCAAGGACTTTTAAAAGATATGTGCTAAAAAGGAACAAACGCCATCCCCTCTGTACACAGGGTTGATAGGGATGGGCAACTTAGACACTGGCTACCTAAAACGGGGCTGTAAAGGCACAAAGCAACTGGCTTACAGGCTTTCAAGAGGGAGTTTAGATTGAGAGTGTGTGGGGGAAAGTAGAATCCCCACTGAGTGGTTTTCATTCTGTCTGGTGAAAGGAGATGGGGACAAGACTCTCATGATTCAATAGTGAGTAACTGTTATCATGACTAACTGCGATTGTTATAACTGTAAAGGTAGAAGTTTTGTAGCAAAAAGGGGTGAGTGGTTGATCTTAAAGTCCCGGAGAGGAGGACCCTAGGACCCTCAAGAAGAGCGGGAGCTGAGTGTGAGACCCTACCCAGAGAAGTGGCGCCGCCAGAGACGGAGGCAAAGATGATGAGATGGAGAGACAGAGCAGCTGAGGACTCATGGAAGGAGAGGGGCTGTGTGCTGGTGGCCAGGATACAGGGTTGCAAGGTTTGCCCTTCGGCTGTTTGAATGATTGTATATTCCTGAGAGCTCTGGTGCACATTCAATAAAAGAAACCCCACAGGGAACAGAAGCAAATACTGTTGAATGATGAAGCATGCAGGGGATTGTAATCATTGCAATGAAACGATTAAGATAGGATGAGTGTAAAACTGATGTTCCCCCATGTAAGCTACCACTCAATTCACAATAAAACCTTAAAAAAAAACAAACAACAGTTCCTTTCAAGGAAAAATGTTTATTTCTGGAGAAAATAAGCCTATAAAATTTGAAAAGCAAAACAACCAAAAAAGCACAAACGGAATAATTTAGAAGACAGAATGGACTTGACAGATGTAGAAGTAAAAGCATAATCTCAAGAGGGAAGATTTTGAGAAAGCACAAGAGGATGCGATTCTAGACATGAATGAAAGGGATGGCCTTAAATAAGAACAGGGACACTCCCCCACTTTAACCCAAGGCAGAGCTTTCATTGGCTTGGCCATATTTACTTTGAAAAGCATATAGATAAATTATGAGCCTAGAGTAAATGTGTATATCGAAGGAGAACTAAAGATTTCAGGATGAGATCATAAAGATTGGGAAAAGAAATGTACTAAGGAAGTACTGACTAGTAGTGTCCAGTGCCCACATAAGGATGTAGTAAAACAGCTGAGCTAAGTCTAGGCAGCATTTTTGTGACCTTTTCAACAATCTTAAGCTGTTTGGGCTCAGACATAGAATCAATAGCTAGCGAAGTTTTGGGATGGCATTCTGTAAGGTGACTGTGACAGAGAAAGCAAAAGGAAGCAGATAAGAAGATCAGAATACGTCATGTAGGCTGGGTAAGGAAGGAAGTGATAACAAAGTAGCAAAAAAGTAGGAGGTCAACAGACTGTCGCTCTTAATGAGATCAACTGATTGAATATGACATCAAATGTGCAAGAAAGTGCCATGTTACAGAAGACTATCTGAAATCCAGGAAAGTGGTTATCAAAAACAGAGTGCTGAGCCCTCATCCCAGAGTTTCTCATTCAGGAGGTATGGGTAAATGTCAAGAGCTGGCATTTCCAGAAGGTTCCCAGATGTCACCAATGGTTTGTGGACTCATTCTGAGGACCACTAGTTTAAGTATGACTTATGTAAGTGGATGATCAGGAGGGCTGGAAGAAAAGATGGTTGGAGTTAGGATCAAGAACTGAGACTCCAGGATGTTGAACAAGATCATTTATGAGGATGTACAAACTACTAAGGATGGCAATGGGAGTGACTGAAATGTAAAAAGGGCGGCTGCAAGAAAAGATGGCAAAGTCTGAGGCCACGCACTTTAAAGGAATTGGAATTTTTTTAAGGAACAAAGAAGACAAGAGTTGGGAATGGCAACGAGAAAATCTACCCCATCCCTTGGCTCTGAAGTTTAGTGTAAAAGGAAAAAGTTTATACTTAAAAAAAGTATACATAGGTGGAATCCTGAGCCCCATCCAGGACTTTCTGAGGTGGGACATTCCCATTTGAAAGGACAAGCAGACCAACCTGGAACAGCTAGAGGAGCCAAAAGACAGTCTGATTGGCTACTGCAAGAACAAGCAAGTTGTTCGCTGGGGAGCCATCAAGGCTCAAGCAATTAAAAGTCCCTTCAGGACAAATCCCCTCTAAGACTGAAAAATCAAAGGGAACACATGAGCAAGCATGTAAGCTTGCTCATGACCACAGTGGTTTGCTGGTGAGTGGAGGGGGGTAGGGGGAGGACAGAGATGAAGATATGGGCTGAGTTAGAACATTCCATAGTCTCCCGTTGACCTGGAGATGAGAGAAGAAGGGCTGGCTGGTCCAAAGTGCAGTGAGACCTGGACAAAGCCATAGTCAGAGGGCTAGAGCCAAGAATGGAGCATCTAGCTGATATGAAGTGAGGGGAGATGCACAAGAACGCCCAAACTTATAGATAGTACCCATTCGATCTAGCTTTGATGGCTTAATGATCAGAACTTGACTAGAGGAAGAAGAAAAAAATTTTTTTTGATAAAGGAAAACAAGTGTAAATTGCTACTATTTGATGAACTTGAGTTATACTTATGGATGTAGTAGCTCACAATACCAACTGAGAGGGAAGAAGTCTTCATATGACGGGGCAATAAAGGCACAAAGTGACTGGCTTACAAGTTTTCAACAGGGAGTTTAGTTTTAGTGTGTGCAGGGAAGGTAGAATCTCCACTGAATAGTTTTCATCTTGTCTAGACAGGTCTGGTGAAAAGAGATGGGGATAAGATTCTTATTACTGAATAGTAAATAACTGTTATCATGGCTAATTGAAACTGCCACAACTGTAAAGGTAGAAATTTTTTAACAAAAAGGGGGTAGTAGTCTAGAAACAGAGGACCCTAGGACCATCAAGGGAGAAAAGCACAAGCAGAATTTAGGACCCCATCCAGAGAAGCAGCAGCTATTATACACATTTTACCGTACCAGTGGTAAAAAGAAAAGTAACCAAAACCTGACATAAGCAGGTATTAAATATACATAAGAATGTCAACATTTCCTCTGATGTCATATTCTAGAGGAATATGACCTACTGCACCACTAGTCTCTGGGTCTACCTGTCATTTCTTAAACTTAAAAATAAAGCATGAAAATATTACAAGTTATATGACATCTGTCAGTTTGTCATACTGTGGTGTCTTGGGTAGTGTTGTGATGCTAAAGCTATGCCACCAGTAATTCAATTACCAGCAGGGTCCTCCACTATGGATAGGCTTTAGTGGCGCTTCCTAAGACAACTAGAAAAGAAGGCCTGGAGATTAACTTCTGAAAATCAGTCAATGATACCTTATGAATCACAAAAGAACACTGTCCAACTTATTTACTTTGGGAACATCATTAAGAAGAATCTAGAGGAGGACAGCATCTGGGAGAGGACATCAGGATTGGTGATGCAGAGGGTTGGCAATGGTGAAGACCTTCAATAAGGACTGGCACAATAGCTAAAACAATGGATTGGAACATGCCAGTGACCACGAGGATGATGCAGGACCAGGCAAAGGCAACATATCAAGTTAACTTGATGGCAGTTATTGTAATCTATTTTTGTTAAGTAGATCTGTATCACTTCCTGTTTTTTAGAAGCCATTTGTCATGATAAGGCTTAGGAGCACAATTATATTCTGTTTAATATATGCTTATGTTTTAAAAACCTACCTGGCTCTGTGATCACTTTGGATTTCTCAGTTTCCATAGGTTCAGGGTTTTCAGGCATTTCTTGAATATCATCCTCTGCAAACCCAGTATCTGGGCTGCTGGTTGGTTTATCATCTTCTTCATGACTCAGAGAAGGTGAAGATTCCCTCTTACTTATCTCTAAGACAGCTGCTACAAGTTCTTCTTCACTCATTCCTTCAAATCTTGAGTTTTCCAATTCAGACTTATAAAGCTCAATTCTGCATAATTTTGAATCCTGAAGAAGATAGTTACTTTTAGAAGAGTGGTTACAAATACAACAATCTTAAAAAGTTAAAAGCAGACACTTATTTCTTCTAGATAAGGAGCCCTGGTGGCGCTGTGTGTTTAGTGATGGTCTGCTAACTGCAAGTCTCAATCCTACCAGTCACTCCAAGGGAGGAAGAAGAAGCTGTCTGCTCCCATAAAGATTTATAGCGTCAGGGACTCTATTTAGTGTGGCTATGAGTTGGAGTGACTCATTGGTAGTGGGCAAGAGTCATTGAGTTGGTTCTGATTCATAGCAACCCTGTATAGGGTTTCTGAAACTGTAAATCTTTGCGGGAGCAGAAGCCTCAACTTTCTTCCATGAAGCGGCTGTGGGCGCAATCCACCAACCTTGTGGTTCATAGTTAAGTCTATCCTACAGAGTCACCGTGCTCCCCATATACAGATTATACTGTAAATAGTAGTACATTATACAAAGTATTCCATTTTAAATGCTAACAGATCTTAGTCACTTACAAATAATAAGAACTACATAAGATGCAAATAGTAGACATTATTTCCTTCCATTTGTGAGATTTCTTGCATTTCTCATTCAAAGCAAGCATATCTGTCACTGGCAAACGCAAACTGCTGCTAGATTTAGAGTAAAATGATAAACAAGGCAGAACATAGAAGAGTTACTAAAAGAACGGTTAAATTACCAAGCAGGAGGTATATAAAATAAAACACAGCCACATGAGAGGATGCAAACTCCTAGAAGAGTTTAGATCTTCAAAGTGTTAATTTTCACTAGGTATCAAGAAGGAAGCTGATGTAGCTATATCTTGACAACTATAATTTAAAACATATGATTATTTGGTTGTTCTGCTGATGTCATGTTTTCTACAGTTTCACATAACCAACTACACCAAAATAAAGTAAGTAATTATTTAAAGTCTAATATGTCGAGGCCGGTGTCCTGGTATGGCACTGAACTGCTGACTATGTCAGCGTCTCAAAATTTGTTTTTGTCAGGTGCCATAGAGTCAGAACCGACTCATAGTGACCCCATGCACAGCAGAACGAAACAATATCCGATCCTGGGCCAACCTCACTACCGCTGCCACACTTGAGTCCATCAATGATGCCACCTGGCCGATCCATCTCGTTGGGGGTCTTCCTCTTTTTCTCTGACCCTCCACCCTACCCAGCATGACATCCTTCTCCAATGATTGTTTCCTCCGGACAATATGTCCAAAGTATGAGAGACGAAGCTTAGCCATCCTGGCCTCCAAGGAGCACTCTGGCTGCACTTCTTCCAAAACAGATCTATTGGTTCTTTTGGCAGTCCATGGCACTTTCAGTATTCTCCTCCAACACCATAACTCAAAGGCATCAATTCTTCTACGATCCTCCTTATTCACTGTCAAGCTTTCGCATCCATATGAGGCTACTGAAAATACAATAGCCTGGGTCAGGCGCACCTTAGTCCTCAAGCTGACATCTCTGCTCTTCAATACTTTAAAAAGTTCCTGTGCAGCAGATTTGCCCAGTGCAATACGTCGTCTGATCTCTTGACTGCTACTTCCGCGAGTGTTGATAGTTGATCCAAGAAGAATGAAGTCCTTGACAACTTCAGTCTTTTCTCCATTGATAAGAATGTTGTTTATTGGTCCAGTGGTGAGGATTTTTGTTTTCTTGACATTGAGATGTAATCCATATCGAAGGCTGTGCTCTTTAATCTTCATAAGTAAATGTTGTATCATCTGCATATCGCAGGTTGTTAATGAGTTTCCTCCAATCCTGATGCCACGTTTTTCTTCATAGAACCCAGCTTCTCGTATTATTTGCTCAAAATTATCAGGTGCTAAATGGAATCCCAATACGGAGTCGCTATGAGTCATAATCTATATGTTGTAACAACAACATATAGAGGTAGCTCTGAAGGTCGAAAAGAGAAAGTTAATTTGTCCAGAACAACTGTAATTTCTTCAAAGTCTGTGAACCATCAGTTTGGCCTACCAGCCTCTCAAAGGGAGGAAGATGAGGCTTTCTGCTCCCTTGAAGATTTAAAAGCCTCAGAAACCCTGTATGGGGGTCGCTATGAGTTGGCACCAACTCCATGACACTAACAACAACATTCACAAACAAATCTTTTTGTAGGTAGAGAGAGCCTAGCTTAGTGAATGTATGGTTGTTGTTGTTAAGTGCTGTCGAGTTGCGTCTGACCCACACCAACCTTGTATAAGGTCTCTAAGGAGCAGCTGGTGAGCTTGAACTGCCAACCTTGTGGTTCAAACTGACTTTTCAGTCCAGCGGATTAACCCACTATGCTATACCAGGACTCCGCTACATTTATGATCTATCTTTTGTGTTTATTAAATATGCTGATGCTGGTTATGAAGGGCATTTGTTTGGGTATTAAAAGCTGCATAAATCTTTATCAGATGTTCTGATGAGAAAATACTTACTTTTTCCAGGTCTTCCTGCTGTTGCTCACTGAATGACACTTCACAAAGTCTCTGGCTGAGGGCCACAGAGCGTTTCAGTTCATCTTCACTGTCTGAATCAAGGCACAAAGCCAGGGAACTCTTAGATTTGAAGGTAAATTTTCTGTAATTTAAAGGGAAAAAAATATCTATGTAATCTGATAAATAAACATTCTTCTTACTGTTTTAATGTACAAATACCAAAACAAAACAAAAATATTTTCCATTATGGAAAAAGATTTAACAGAAAAAAGATGTGTCAAAAGGCCATTACCTCTGCCCACTTAAGAGAGACATGCTTTGGAAATCTGACAACTCTTATATGCTAGTATATGTGTGTGTATATATATATTTTTATAAAATACATACACACATATATATATATCATCAGTAAACCAATCACTTTGTGCCTTCCCCCCTCCTCTTTTAATGATCAAACCTAATGAAGTTTGCTTTTGTCTTTATAAGGCGAATTCATGCAAACGTAGCAATGAATAAAAATTTTGACAACAAAGTGCATAAGAACTAATTTTTACATCTTTTAAATTATGATCCATGCACTTTAAAAATAACAGTAACATTCCACTTATCCACTTATCTGTAGGTCAGACTTCTGGTACCTCCACCTTCCCGAACACGGGGATTCCGTAACAAGAAAGGAGGCTTTTGAGGAAGTTCTGAGGCAGTTCTAAAGCCTATGCATTTAAGTTTTTGGATAGAGACCCTTTTCCCCCCAGGATAAAAGAATGTAGCAAGTTCATCAACAAATGAGAGCTAAGAAATGGGAGAGAATAACCACAAAAAAGAACTATCAAGTCATTTAACATAAAAGTAAACTGCCTTGTAAGAATTAAGAATCCTTGAAGGCATTGCATTAAAACTGTAATAACTGATATGCATTATGCTAATTCTAAGTCATTAAAATATTTAAATGGTATTTAGGATGTCTTATTTAAAAATACAAGTCATAACATGCTAGAAAATTTTTTTTATCTAAAGTGGTTAGTTTTTTTAAAAGATGCAATCCTTAAAATGCAAGCTTCAGTTTTATGAAAATTCACTTATGTGAAAAACCAAGTAAGTTTATTCAATACCAGATAAGTAAGGTGTTACTGTGTTTTCTTGTTAGTGAGCTCAAAATAAGCCAAAGGAAAAAGTGGTAAAGATCAAAGAGCAAGAAAATTCTTAGATGGAATTTAACATAAATTCATATATTGTACTAATAAAACCAATGTGAAACGGAAATTGGAAAAATGTCATTAAATGTGAAAACTGTAAATAAACATAGAATGATGTCATCAAGAAATAAGAGGCTGCAATGGAAATCAGGAGGGTTGCACAAGCAATGTAGATCAAAGAAAAGAGGCACACGCAGTCAGCGATTAAGCCCAAACTTAGTCTGTGGCTGAGCGCAGCCAGGGTATCACTGCACTCCAGCCGGAACACTCGATAGCCTCCCATGATGTGCTCAAGACGGTTTTTAAGTATAACTCAGAAACAGCCAATTAGCCATCTTAATTCCTTTATAAAAATTTTTAAATTTTTATTTCATGCTCACAAGTAAACCTTATTAAATTGTCTACCCAGGAAAGTATTTTGCTGAAGGAGGATGACACCTGGCTACTATCATACCAGGGTCAAACATGACAAAGGACAATGTAGAAAAACAAATGGTATTCTGGCTCATAACTCAGCCTCTTTTAAGTTTGATCGGCATGACAGGTCTTCTAGGGCCTAACCATCCTTTTATTGGCCAGCTCTCAAATTCTCATACCAGTAGACCCTGAGAACAGATGACCATGCCAAGGTACAATGATGCCCAATGAAACCATCTCTTTCTTGCAACTATAGTGATTTGGTACATAAAGAGTGCATTCCATTAAAAATTACTATATTCACAGAAGGCAGCTTGCCTGTAGCAATGAAAAATATTCATCCTGTAAATGCATCACTTGCTCACTCTCTAAGCAGCCAAGTGGTATTTGTATCTTGAGAACGGGCAAGAGTATTCTTATCGGTACCATTTCAGATTCTAGTCATGTTAGTCATCTGGTTTAAATTGCACTGAAAAATAATTAACAGGAGGAAAAGAAAATAGCAGTTCCCAAATATCATTTTATGGTTATATTAATCCCCCCCAAAAGCCCTTAAACAACAAAACTGTCTCTTTCCTAAAAATACTCTGGGACATCAATAAATTTAAAAGATAAATGACAAATAAGTCATTTGTTGTTGTTAATTGCCGTTGAGTCGATTCCGACCAATAGCAACCCCATATAGGGTTTCCAAGGAGTAGCTGGTGAGCTTGAACCACCAACCTTGCAGTTCAAACGACTTTGCAGTCTGACGCATTAGCCCACAGCGCCACACCAGGACTCCAAATAAGTCATTTAGAATGGTTTAATCAGGAACTGTGGTTCTAGTGAAATCTTGTTAAGTGTTGTCGAGTTGTTTCCGATTCACAGCAACCCTGAGGAGTGAACCACCAACCTTGTGGTTAGCAGTCCAGTGCTTATCTTACAGTGAAATCCTAGAGAAGGTATATAAAAAAACCCAAAACATTTGCTTCCTTCCTTGGACAAACTTTGCCTTAAGCAAAAAATATAATAATTTATAGAGTAACTTCATTCTTATGTGTGTTTAGTTTCCTGTCTCCTTTCAGAACATCTCCAATTCAGAGAAACTGATTCAACAAGTCCAAGACTGGCTAGCAACAGGTGTAAAGATGTTTGGGAATCTATAAGCCTACCTTTGAGGAATGATAGTTTATATCTATGGGGGTTATTTTACCCCTTCAATCTTTAAAATCTCTTGTCTTCAGTCAATTTTTAAGAGTTTCAGGATATAAATGTATATATTAACAAATGATAAGTTGTACAAAGTTTTACAACAGAATTCTGAGATGATCACTTGAACTTAATTCACTATCAAAAACTTGTTATACTACCCTAAAGTCTAAATCATATTCAGAAAATTCCAAAGTATGGGTAAGACGGAGAAGTTATCATGCAAAAAAGAGAAAGAAAAAAGGAAAAGGATACATTCTTGTAGAGTTGGGTAAGCCAAACCCTTAGTAATAGAAATTTTGGGTACACAAGAAATATAACTCACTTTGAAGGTGTAGAAGGGCTGGTGACGCAGGAATTCACCATTTGAGAGGCTTTCAATGGTCTAGAACTATTAGAAAATTTAAAAATATACAATGTATGCAATTATATTAGGAAAAATATATTTAAGCTATAAACGGAATTAAAAACAAGCAAATGAAATACTTTACAAACCATAGTAGTAGCCTAAAGAGAAAAGAAAACACCATTTCTAGACTCTCCCTGATCTAATAATCTAATGAAAGAGCATTAGAAACAAAGTAAATGTTATGCATATAAAAAGAATAATTGGGGAAAATTACCTTGTCTCAGTTCTTTACTTTTAAGCAATACAATAGCTCTCATTTATTGAGGACTTACCGAACATCAGGCGTGGTTCTAAGAACTCTACACGTATTACTTCATTTACTGCCCACAGACAGGTCAAGGAATCTATCCAAGGTCTTATAGCTGTTAAGTGGTAGACTCAGGATTTGAATCCAGCTAGATTCAAAACAAGTATACTAATGTTGCTAGAAAGAGCAATAATATATCAACCAGCAGAGGGCAGTTTGCATCATGCAAAAAAAAAAAAAAAAAAATCCACTCCAAATATAGGTCTTAAAGAGAAAACCCAGAAGTACTAGGATTTTATTAGTAGATCCAATGAAGACTTTAGTGGAAATTTGTATAATGTAGTATATATCTCAGTTAAATCCCAGGGGAAATATAGTTGCCAAAATTGCATCAATTCATTCTGGCAAATGTTCATTCACTTTCTGAAACGTCTATATAGCCACTTTATACTCACAAACCCTGGCTCTGCCAGTTACTAGCCATATGACCTTAGGAAAATCACTTAGCCTCTACAAAAGTAGGGATTTGTACAAAATCTTTCACTTCTAAAGTTCTGTACTTTTTGAAAAATTTCTAGGAGCCACTGATTATCTTTACTATATATTTTAAAACTTTTTATAGTAAATTGAGTAGAGTTTTACAGAGCACATTATCAGTTTTACATTCAACAAATTATACACTTCATTTCATCTCAATAACTGCAATCCTTTCAATGTAACATCACTTATCCCACTTCCTCCTTGTTTCTTATTTCTATTCCTCCTCTTTTCCCAACATTTCTGAATTTTGTGCTTCTGATCATTGATCATTCTATGATGTGCATATCTCACTATTGTTTTTGTCCTCCAGATTATACCTACTGCTTGGCTGAAAATTGAGCCATGGGGGTGAGTTCAGCTGTAGACCTAAAGGGTGACCAAGGGCCAGTCTCAAGATTCCCCCAGTCTCTGACTAGTAAGCCTGGGATTTTCTATGATTGTCTCCCATTCTATCCAGGACCTTCTCATGTGATCCCTTTCAGAGCAGTTGGTAGTGGTAGCCGGGCACCATCTAACTCTCTTGGTCTCAGGGTCAAGGAGACTGTTCACATGGCTCATTAGTACATTGGACTAATAATTTTCAAGCACCTTCAATTTCTATTGTTCTTCTTTCCTCGGTACAGGGAGAGACCAACAGTTGCACCTTATTTGGCCCCTCGTGTGAGGTTCCATTACCTTTCAACTGCATTTTTCCACAAACTTCTGGAAACTCCCTTGTATTCTCACAGTGTATCAAATACCCTAAAAGTACCTCATTATGTTTGTTTTAGCATTTTTATCTCCAATTAATAAATAGTAAAGTGAATTTAACATGGAAATCTTATAATAAAATACAACTGGAATCACTTTCCTGATCTGATTTTACCTGGGAGTCATGATTTCCTGACATATTCTTTTGATTGGATACTAAAAATTTAATAGTTCAAAAGGGAGGGCAAAGAAATTCTCTCAAAGGACTTACACTGCCATATGTGAGCTCCAACCAAGGGTAAATGGTGGCTTTGTATTCTCAGTGCAGTGAGATGACAGCGTCAAGTATCTTGGAATGATGACTTGCTGTCCAATCTTGTTGTTAAGTGACAGAGTTACATTAAAGCTGTATCTTTTCAAATGAAGAATGAGGACCCTGAAAAAAAACAAGAGATGATGACATTACTAATTCAATGTGAGGGGACTTCAAAAAGTTCAAGGAGTTCTATTATCTTTGAATTCCAACACAGAGGAACACTCCTAATGGGTCAGAGCACTCTAACCTTATTTGTTGTTGTTAAGTGCCATCGAATCGGTTCTGACCCATTGCGACCCTGTATAGGGTTTCTGAGGAGCCGCTGGTGAGTGTGAACCGCTGGCCTTGCAGTTCAATCGGCTTTGCAGTCTGGTGTGTTAACCCACAGTGTCACACCAGAATTCCCTAACTTTATTAAGTAACTTCAATTTAAAGAATATATTTGTTCAAACTAAAGATCTTTAAACAACATTTACTAACACTTGCCAAAAGCCAGGCAATGGAGTAGGTATAAAGCATACAAATACAAGTAAAATACATGTACAATATTGAGTGAATTAATAAGGTTTAAATAAACTTCTTCTAGAGTTCCTAAAACACAAAACACCAAATAATACATATCAGACAAAAATGCTAAAAATGTTCACTGATGATTTTGATCTTAGGCTAAATCCTTAAAATGCTCATTTCAGTGTTATATATTCCTTATGTTTGGTGGAGACATTTTTGACAAAACTTCTCAGTTCAGTGGCATTTTTCTCTGAAGAAAGAAAGAGAGAAATAAAAAAACTTTCCCCACCTAGAAAAATATTGTATAAAAATTTGGATGTCAAATCTAAAAAGCTTTTAGTTCTTTAGGAACACTTAATTCTCTTTGCTTCCTATTACAGTAGGCAACCTTTCCACCTCTCATACACAACAGAGTCTCTTGCCTGATGGACTAAGTATATTTTACAGCCCACAGGAACACTTTAAAAAATAAAAATTAAAAGGATTATGGGAATGAACCTGAGTTCTTGGCAAAAAAAAATCTGATTTATGGAAAACTGTTTTCTTTCTTACCATAAATACCTTCATCACAAAAGCCACAGACTCAAAAAATGGGAAATTATAGTTATTGACCATACCTTTTTAAAAAAAAAAAAAAAAAAAAGCAAGTTACAGTTCAGTTTTCAAATTCACAGCAACTTGAGAAAATATATCGATCCAATTTATGTGACAAGTGCAAAACGTATGTCTAACATTTTCATTTAAATTCCAAATAATCCTAATATGATACAAATGATAGTCAAAAATCACTAATCTGTACAGGTGAGGCAGAGGAAAAGTGCACACACTTGATAAAAGATATAGGACACCACAAGGATACATGTAGACTGGCTTTGGGTATTAAAAAAGAACAAAATAAAGCAAATCCAATCATTAGGATTTAAGATATAAAGGCCTCTGTTTCATTTATTGTTGTTAAGTGCTGTCAAGTCAGTTCCCTGTATAGTGTTCCCAAGAAGCAGCTGATGGGTTTGAACTGCTGACCTTGTGGTTTCCAGCACAGTGCTGATCCTACAGTGGTGTGAATAAATTAACTTACAACACAAGTTACCTGATGTAGGATAAACATTGAACAAAGTCAGTGGTTTTCAACCCACAAGCTGCTTCTCAGAAACCCCATACAGGTTCATTATACAGCACGTAACAACAACTTAATATTAGAAAAGAAAATCAAATAGAAAAATTCCTCCCAGGTTCCACCATCCCTCTACCCCCAATTCAAAGACTAAATAATTAGAGAAGGGGACATGGACAACATTGTGAAGTGTGAGTATTCCGAAACACTTAATTGTGCTCATGAGGAATCTGTACGTAGACCAAGAGGCAATTGTTCGAAAAGAACATGGAACACTGAATGGTTTAAAATTAATAAAGGTGTGTGGCAGGGTTGCATTCTTTCACTATACTTATTTAACCTGTATGTCGAGCAAATATTCCGAGAAGCTGGGTTCTATGAAGAAAAATGTGGCATCAGGATTGGAGGAAGACTCATTAACAACCTGCGATATGCAGATGATACAACCTTGCTTGCTGAAAGTGAAGAGGACTTAAAACATTTCCTGATGAACATCAAAGAGCACAGCCTTTGGTATAGATTACATATTAATGTAAAGAAAGCAAAAATCCTCACCACTGGACCAAAGAACAACATTCTTTATCAACGGAGAAAAGATCGAAGTTGTCAAGGACTTCATTCTTCTTAGATCAACTATCAACACTCATGGAAGCAGCAGTCAAGAAATCAGACTATGTATTGCATTTGGCAAATCTACTGCACACAACCTTTTAAAAAGTGTTGAAGAGCAAAGATGTCAGCTTGAAGACTAAGGTGAGCTTGACCCAAGCCATGGTATTTTCAGTAATCGCATATGCATGCGAAAGTTGGACAGTGAACAAGGAAGACCGTAGAAGAACTGATGCTTCTGAGGTATGGTGTTGGAGAATACTGAAAGTGCTATGAGCTGCCAAAAGACTAATAGATCTGTTTTGGAAGAAGTGCAGCCAGAGTGGTCCTTGGAGGCCAGGATGGCCAAACTTCGTCTCTCATACTTCGGACATATTGTCAGGAGGGACCAGTCACTGGAGAAGGATATCATGTTTGGTAAGGTGAAGGGTCAGAGAAAAAAAGGAAGACCCCCAGCGAGATGGATTGGCCAAGTGGCAGCAATGATAGACTCAAGTGTGGCAACAGTAGTGAGGCTGGCCCAGGATTGGGCAGTGTTTCATTCTGCTGTGTATAGGGTTGTTATCAGTCGGTACTGACTCGATGACACCTAACAACAACAACAACATGTCAAACAAGTCTTTGTAATTTTACACTAGTTTCCTTAGTCAATGATGTCTGGCAACAGCTCATCCTTTGCTGTAGAGTTCTTCTCCCTACCTTCCCTGGCTCAAAACAGTACCATGTAAATAGGAATGAATAAAGTATCTGAAGTCAAAGACACAGAGGATCAACACAGCAAAACTGCTCAGAATTTAAAAAGTCGTTTCTTTAAAACACTCATTTTCTAGAAAGGAGCAAATTATGGAATATCAAAGAATTAGTCTCTAGGGTCTAAGTTCCAGAAAGTCTTCTCAAAGAAAACTGAAGCTAATAATAAAACTGAAGCACAGCACTCTGCAGACAAAGTGCCACATAAATACTTAATGGTAATAATAACCTTATTTGTGCTTGAGACCTATTCTTAGAAAAAACGAAAAGTTGTCTTACAACCACATACTTCAATTTTCAGTTTGGTTTTACTTTTGTTTATACAAATCTAAAACCATATAAAAGTTAATTTTTTCATTCTTAACTCAGAAAAAATATTTTCGGTTTATAGGAAATGTATTAACTTATTAACATACACTAAGGTGTGCTGAACAAAGGAAAGCACAAATTGTAAAAAATTATTTTATTTTCAGGCACACATATGTACCTGTCTATAGCAGATGGCAAGGAACTCTGGTAACGTAGTGGTTATGAGTAGGGCTAAACTCAAGGTTAGTAATTCAAAACAGGAGAAAGATGAGGCTTTCTGCTCCAGTAAAGACTTGCTGTTGTTCAGTGCTGTCGAATTGATTCCGACCCATAAGCAAGCCTGTATAGAGTTTCCAAGGAGCAGCTGGTGAGTCTGAACCAACAACCTTGCAGTTCAAATGACTGCAGTTTCATGTATTAGTCCTCAGCACCACACAAGGACTTCCCCATAAAGAGTTACAATCTCGGAAACCCTCTACTAGGTTGATATGAGTCAGAAATTACTCCACGGCACACCACACCCACCACAGCAGATGGCACTATAGGATAAGCACTAGACTGCTAACTATAAGGGCGGCAGTTCAAACCTACCAGCTGCTTCTTGGAAACCTTACACAGGGTTGCTGTAAGTCGGAATCGACTCGATGACACTTCACAACAACAAACAGATTTTTAATGAAGGTTTGAGATAAAAGCAGGTTCTTTGACAACACAGGACAATAAATAACATTCCTGAATTGTGAATCTACTAGACATCATTCTAAAATTTCACCAGCCCTACTCTTGACTCGATGGCACCTAACAACAATAATACTCTTGATTAGGAGTGGATTTGTTGCCATCTTCTTAGGGCTTACAAGATTCTTTTCCTTTTCTAGACTTAGCATCTATGGTTAATTTAATGTGTCAACTTGGTTCGCCTACAGTTCTTAGTTGTTTGTATCAAACACTAGTCTAGTTGCTGTCTTAGAAGTCATGTGATTAGATCAGGTGGCCTTGGATAGAGCATATTACCATCCATAATACAATATAATGTGATGTAACAATCATTAGCCACTGTAGAGTGGGCTCTAAGCTTCACTTCTTCTGAATTATTTAAAGTACCAGAATAGACAAAGACACACATATGTGGGAACAATAGATGAAATGACAAATCAAGGAATGTCTAGGTCTACCTACAAAGGACTTGACAGGGCATGTGTAGTATGTAGCATGTTATTATAATTTGGACTTCTAACCTCCAGAACTGTGGAAAATAAGTTCTATTCTTCAACATCCACTTGTGGTATTTCTGATATAGTGTACTATGTAACTAGGAATTCACTTCCAAACCCTCTCCCCTTCTTTTACGAGAGCTTAAGAAGCTTTTTTCAAATCTCAATTTTGCTGATCTTCTTTACCAACCCATTCTGGTAATCTCTGCTTTTTCAAAAATATTTGTATGCACTTTAAGAAGAGAAGTGGAAAGGATATTACATTTACCTGGGCAGCCGGTTAAATTTGTGCCTGACTAGAGCACACTTTCCCCCACATTTTTCACAGGAATATTCAAGTTCTTCTGCCTGTAGAAAGACAAGAAGGGAAAAACACAGAAGTGTGAGATGAACCACCATTCTTCCATTATATGCTAATTTTTTTTATAGTACAGTTAATAAAATAACAGCTCTGAACCAGTTTAAATTTTGTGCCTAGAATCACAAGCCTTACTAAATCGAATCCTTAAAATATAGTTATAACACCATGCCCTAATTCAGAATTCCTAATTTCCTTTTTTCTTTCTTTAACTAAAGCAGCATCTCAATTTATGACAGTATAAACAGACTGTAAAGCAGATTCTCAACCTTTGTCTCCAATGGATACATATGAAACCACTGCCAAGAGTACATCCAAACCTAAACATTTAGTCACAGCAGAGATTAGATTACCTTAAGGTCAGACAGAGTCCCTGGTCTGTTAACTCTACCCTTTTCTTATAATGGAATTCAATCTTCTGATGACAACTAAGAACAACTGTTCTAAAAGTACCAAAGTTTGGGGCAGCTAGCATTACCTAGAGAGAACTGAAACAAGAAATCCTTTAACAAAAAAAAGGGCCGTAAAGATACACTACACAGATCACACTAAAGAAAATGTCACAAAAAGAAAGGAAAGTATTTATTTTTGGAAAGAACTTAATGTTTATCAGAGAACAGAAAATTTTTGCCTTACAAAGAGAATTCTACATCAAACTGCTGCAACAAAATGAGGACCAAATTTATACAGACAGAGAGAATCCTGCAAAATTTCTGAGTTGTAAGGACGGCTTCAGAACAGGTCCAATTATGCACCAGAAACATTCTAACTATCACACAGATATTTACTACTGCTTTAGATAATCAAGAATCTTGCCACTTTCTAACAGGATAAATACAACTTTTGGAAAACAAAGAACATATTTTCATTCCTCCTATCTTAATACACCAACTTATAATGTGATCATATTACTAGATCTTATATTTCACTTTATATGCTTCAAATTAATTTATTTACAAGTATTGAACTGCTTATAAGGTTCTTTAAAACACTTGCTTTGAATTTAAATGCCTAATCTATTTAAAGCAATTAATTTTCTTCTGAAATTAACAATTAATTCTAACGGTTCTGAAGATAACAGATTTTCCAAACTTTAAAAAATAAATTTTCCAACTACTTCTCATTTGTTTCTCTAAATAATTTAATGGAAAGTGCTCAAGAAGCCAACTTTAAATATATTTATAATACACAAAATTTAAATATGTATAAAAAATAAATTTTCCAACTACTTCTCATTTGTTTCTCTAAATAATTTAATGGAAAGTGCTCAAGAAGCCAACTTTAAATATATTTATAATACACAAAATTTAAATATGTAAAAATGCTGAAATATTATTTACCCTAAAGAAAAGATCAAGAGAATCTTGAATTGAACGAGGAGGGAGTGGCTTTTTCCTTCGAGGAAGGTCAATGGAGAGGTCATTAAATTGTTCTCTTTTGGGAATAATCTCTCCACAGCTGGAATAACAAAAGAAAACTGTGAAATACAAAATCAATACAAATATACTTGAGAAACATAACTGCCCTCAGAAGTGATCAGGTATGGACAGACTGACAATAAGCAGGCATAAATTGTTGCTAAGTGTCATTGAGTCAGTTCCAACTCAAAGTGAACCTGCATCAGGTTTCAAGGAGCAGCTATTGGGTTTTAACCACCGACCTTGCATTTCAGTGCTTATCTTATAGTGCCACAGCATGATAAATACTAATAAGAGATACATACATACAAGACAAGCTCACTTTCATCCTTACTAAACTAATATAGGACATCATGTTTGGTAAGGTGGAGGGTCAGAGAAAAAGAGGAAGACCCCTAACGAGATGGATTGGCCAAGTTGCAGCATCGATGGCTCAAACATGGCAACAGTAGTGAGGTTGGCCCAGGATTGGGCAGTGTTTCATTCTGCTTTGTTTACGGTCACTATGGGTCGGTACTGACTCGATGGCACCTAACAACAACAACAACATATGATAAAAACCTGTATTTCCAAACAACTTGATATTCCATATAGTTGTTGCTATTAAGTGCCATTGAATCCATTTTGATTCAAGTAATCCTGTATAGGGTTTCCAAGGAGCAGCTGGTGGGTTTGAACCACAATTTTGTGGTTAGTAGTCCAGTATTCATCCTTCAGCACCACACCATGACTCCATATTGCAGTGATTATAAAAAAACCCACCAAAAAACAATAGCAAACTGTGGGTCAAATTTAATCATCTAGTCAGTACTAAAACATATGATAGTTTAAAAAATTCTTAATCTAACCTCATCAAGTATTTCTACAAAAAGAGAGACATTGAATAAAGAATTCTGGTATAATCTCCAGGTCTATTTTCCCCATGACATAGGAGAGAAGATGAGATAGGAAGAGTTTAATCACCCAAAGAATTAAAAGAGAATAAAAGTTTTCATAAAGATTACTTACGCTTTACAAATGATGGAGTGCTGAACCTCAAACTCCAAGTTAGTAATAACAGGACAAGTGAATACCCTGGTGGATGAAATGTCTGCTGAATTTTCTTCTCCAGGAATAGGCTCAGTCTTCCAAATTTTATTTAATTTTTCCATATCCTCTTTCAGCTGGTCTAAGCACTGACTTAAAAATTCATGGGCATCCTAAGAAGGAAATGATAACCTCAATTGGATAAAAATATCTGTTATGAAAACAGCTTATTAATACTGTGATTTACATGAAGAAAACATATTCAGTGGCATATGTGAACATGGTCAGATGTCTTCTAAATAAAATTAGACAATGGATTTTAAAACCTTAAACTATCAGATGGTTTTGCCATTAAGTTGGCTCTATAGCAACCCTATGCACAGGACACGGAATGGTCCTGTGCCATCATCACACCCACTGCTGCTGCAACTGTGTCATTCCATCTCCATGGGGGTCTTCTTCAGTTTTGCTAACTGTCCACTTTACTAAGCATGATGTCCTTCTCCAGGGACTGGTCCCTACTGAAAGCATGTGTGAAGCATGAGAGATAAATTTTAGCCATCTTAGCGTCTAAGGAGCTTTCTGCTTGTACCTATTCCAAGACAGATTTGTTTGTTCTTTTGGCAGTAAATGTTACCTTCAATACTCTTTTCCAATATCGTAATTCAAATTCTTTAATTCTTCTATGGTCAACTTTTATAAGCATATGAGGCAACTGAAAATACCAGGACTTGGGTCAGACTCACCTTAGTCCTCAAACTGGCATCTTTGCTCTTGAACACTTTAGAAGCAGTCTTCTGCAGCTGACCTGACTAGTGTAATACATCATTTGATTACCTGACTGCTGCTTCCATGAGTCTTGATTGTGGATTGAAGCAAATCTTTGACAACTTCAATCTTTTCTCCATTTATGTTATTTATTGGTCCAGTTTTGAGAATTTCTGTTTTCTTTATATTGATGTGCAGCCCCTACTGAAGACTGTGGTCTTTGATCTTCATCAGTAAATATTTTAAGTCTTCTTTGCTTTCAGCAGGCAAGGTTGCATCATTTGCATATCACAGGTTGTTAACGAGTCTTCCTCCAATCCTGATGTATAATATAATCATATGATTCAGCTTCATGGATTATTTGCTCAGTATAAAGAATGAGTAAGTATGGTGAAAGAATACAACCTGGGTGCACACTTTTCCTGATTTTAAAACACTCAGTGTTCTGTTTGAATGACTGCCTCGTGGTCTATGTTTCTCATGAACACAATGAAATGTTCTGGAAAACTCATTCTTCACAATGTTATCCATAGTTTGTCATGATCCACACAAAGTCTTTGCAGTCAATAAAGAACAAGTAAACATATTTTTGATATGCTTTGCTTTCAGCCAGCCTAGATGCATCTGATGCCAGCAATGATATCCCTCATTCCATGTCCTCCGGCTGAATCTGGCTTGAATTTCTGGCATTTCTTTGTTGATGTACTGTTGAAGCCATTTTTGAAGTATCAGCAAAATTTTACTTGAATGTGATATTAATGATTTTGTTTGATGGTTTCCACATTTTGGTGAATCACCTCTTTTTGAAATGGGCACAAATCTGGATTTCAATTGGTTTGCTAGGTGGCTGTCTGCTAAATTTCTTGGTATAAATGAGTGAGTGCTTGCCGCGTTGCCTGTTTGCTGAAGGATTTCAATTTGCAGTCTGTCAATTTCTGGAGCGTTTTTCATCAATGCCTTCAGGGCAGCTTGGACTTCTTCCTTTAGTACCATTGGTTCTTGGTCATTTGCTGCCTCTTGAAACGGTTAGCAGTCCAATACTTATCCTACAGCGCCATACCAGGACTCCATTTTGCTTACAGAATACTTCAACACTGCAACCCTAACCTTGGATTTTTTATTCAGTTCTTTCAGCATGAGAAATGCTGAGGTGTTCTTTGCTGTTGGTTTTCTAACTCCAGTCTTTACACATTTCATTATAATATCTGTCTTTGTCTTCTCAAGCTGCCCTTTGAAATCTTCTGTTCAGCTCTTTCACTTTCCTATTTCTTCCATTCACTTTAGACTTGCTATGCTCAAGCACAAGTTTGAGAGAGAGTCTTTTCTGACATCCATTTTGGTCTTTTCTTTCTTGCTTGTGTTTTTAATGACCTTTTGCTTCCTTCCTGTATCATGTTCATGGTGACAGCCCATAATTCTTCTGGTCTTTAGTCTTTAGTGTCTAATGAATCAAATCTGTTCTTGAGATGGTCTTTAAATTCAGATGGTCAAGGCTATACCTTGACTCTCTTGAGGTTTTCATTTTTTTCAGCTTCAGCATGAACTTGCATATGAAAAAGTGACAGTCTGTTGCATATTGACCTTGTTCTGGCTGATGATATTAAGATTTTCCGCTGTCTCTTCCCACAGGTGTAGTCAATTTGGTTCCTATGTATTCCATACAATGAGGTCCATGTGTAGTCTTTCCTTTTATGTAGTTTGCAAAAGGTATTTATAATGAATAAGTCACTGGTCTTGCAAAATTCTATCATGCAATCTACAGCACCATTTTTATCACCAAGGCCAAGTTTTCCGACTAATGATCCTCTTTGTTCCCAACTTTCACATTCCAATCAACAGTAATTACCAATGTATCTTGATGGCAAGTTTGATCAATTTCAGATACAACAGTAATTACCAATGTATCTTGATTGCAAGTTTAATCAAGTTTGATCAATTTCAGGTTGTTGTTAAGTTCTGTCGAGTCAGTTCCTGTATAGGGTTTTCCAAGGAATGTCTGATGAGCTTGAAACACCAATCTTGCAGTTCAAACCGACTTTACAGTCCAGCAACGCAACACCTCTTCGTTTCTAACTTTGTCATTCCAATCACCAGTAATTATCAATTCACCTTGATGCATGTTTGATCAATTTCAGACTGAAGAAGCTGGCAAAATTTTTCAATTTTATCGTCACTGTCGTTAGTGGTTGGGGCATAAATTTGAATAATAGTGGTATTAAATGGTTTTCCTTGTAGGCATATGGGTATTATCTTATCACTGTGCTTAAAGATAGAATTTAAAGTGTCCTTTTGGACAATTAATATGACGTTATTACCTTGAATTTGTCATTCCCAGCATTAAACTGTAAGAGTGTAGGATTTAAATCGCAATACCAGCCCATTTCCCCTCACTGTTGCTGGAGTTAAGTTCTGTTAAGTCAGTTCCAACTCATAACAATACTGTACAGGGTTACAGGGTTTTCAAAGAGTGGTTGGTGGGAATAAACAGTGACCTTGGAGTTAGTAGTCGAGTGCTTATCCTACAGTGCCATACCAGGATTCCACTTCAGCTCATTAGTGTCTAGGATATTGATCTTTATGCATGCCATTTAACTTTTTTCTTAGATTCATACTTAGTACAGTCCATGTTCTGATTACTAATGGATGTCTGCAGCTGTTTCTCCTTATTTTGAGTTTGTATCTCATCAGAAAAGGAAGGTCTAGAAAACTTTACTCCATTCATGTCATGGCCAACTCTATTCCGAGAAGGCAGCTCTTCCCCAGTTATATTTTGAGTGACTTCCAATCTGAGGGACTTCTTTCTCTTCTGGCACTATATCTGACAATATTCTATTGCTATCCATAAGGTTTTCAGTAGGTAAATACTCAATAGTCTGACTCTCCTTCTTCCTCATCTATTTAAGTCTGAAAGGTCCACTGAAACCTGTACACCATGGATGACTTATTGATATTTAAAATATGGGTGGTATCATTTCCAGCACTGCAGCAACATGCAAGCCACCACAGTACAACAAAGTGACAAATGAGTGGTGGATCAGCTAGTTTGGCATGAAAGAATTAATGATTCTTTACTTTGCTTTTAAAGAAGTTATATTTCTGAAATAGTCTTTGGGACTAAAATAAACCAAGTTCCTGTACTGGCAAGTCACATCTGCATTAAAATATGAGAAAATAAAGAAAAGGCTCTTAATAAACCTTAGTGTAATTCTCTAGGCTTTCTACTATTGATGACTATACATAAAAAAATTCTTAAAAATAAAAATCAGGTAACACAATAAATCATTTCAATTTTCCTTATCTTACAAAGTGTTTGAAAAGAATTATTACTCACATTCTGCATATATCCAGAGAATCTCTCTGCTGTAGCGGATATGGCATTTTTCACCTTCTTGAGTAAATCTTTTTTGGTCTCTGAATTACAGATGTCTTTTTTAACAAGCAAGTGTGCAAAGCGTCTGATAAAACAAAAGAGACAAACAAACAGCATACATTTTACACAAAATTTGAGATGTGTGATTTCTAAAGATTAATTGCTAATAATGGCATATAAAATTTTGCGTTTAGAATTCATTATTATATAAATAATGAGGTAAAAGGTTTCTTAGTAAGTACAAACAATTACCTGAGAAGTGCATTGAGTGGAATTTTCTTCCATGGGATACCTTGCTTAAGCAAATCATTTGCAAATGATTGGAGTGAAAACAGAGATTGCAAAATAGCATTCATATAGCAGGTGTTTCCCAAATTGGAGAAGCTGAAAATGAAGGAATTAGTGCTTTAGATAACAGCAGTTTCTGAAGATGGTAAGCCAGAAAAGTATTGAAAAATTACACTGATGACTTATAGAAACTAATAAAATATTCTCTAAATAATGAAAAACAAAATTACATAGAGGAGATTGTAATTATTGAGATGAAATAAAGTATATGATTTGTGGACTGTAAAACTGATGATCTGCACCATACACATTCACTCAATTCATAATAAAAAGTGAAAAAAAAAGAAATCATTGAAATCTTTATTATAAAAAATTTAAATTGTGAATCTGCTGCTTCTTGGTGTATACTCCATCTTGTTGTTAAGTGTGTATAGAGACCCTGTATAGGGTTTTCTGAGGAGCAGTTGGTGAGTGTGAACCAGTGACCTTGCAATTCAAACCAAACTTGCAGTCCAATGCTTATCCTACAGTGCCACCCCAGGACTCCATCTAGATCTACACATTTCTGAAGGCAGTGTTTTCATCTTTCTAATGCTTACTCCTCCTGGTAGCATAGTGTTGGGCTGCTAATCGCAAGGTCAGCAGTTCAAATCCAACAGCCCCTCTGTGGAGAAAGATGAGGCTTTCTGCGCCCATAAAGATTTATAGCCTGGGATACCCTATACAGGGTCACTGTGAGTCAGAACCAACTCAATAGCACACAGCAGCAACAGCAATCCTTCCCCCAAAGAATCCTGAACTCTGTGATTTACATTATGCCCAAACAGGAGTTCTGGCATCTTATTGCTGTTGTTGTTGCTGTTAAATGCCTCTGAGTTGGTTCCGACACATAGCAACATAGGGTTTCTGAGGAGCGGCTGGTAAGTTTGAACTGCCAACCTTGTGGTTCAAACCAACTTTGTAAGTCCAGGGCATTAACCTTCAGCACCACACCAGGACTCCATTTTAATATTATGCGTTCATTTAGGAAACCTTCAATATTGTCAAAGGTAAAACTGGTGGAGATTCTTCTCAAGAATGGTATGTTTAAGCATAAATGGAGATGGCTTTAGAAGTTTTGTTTTTTATTTTTTTTCAAGATTAAATTATGCTCTCAATACAGGCCTATTAGTGAATTCAACTGCCTCTATTTATTATTGCTTTATTATTTACTCTACCACCTTGGGCAAGTTAATTAACTTCTCTAAGCCTGAGTTCCTTCATCTATACAAGGGATTTTTTTCCAACTTCACAGAGCCACTGGGAGGATATAAAGAAAACAAAAATCTATGCAAACCCTTAGAACAAACTATATCTGGTACACAAGCACTTTACATAAGGAGCTCTGGTAGCGTAGTGGTTACGAATTGGGCTGTGAACCGCAAGGTCAGCAGTTCGAAACTACCAGCTGCTCTGCGGGAGAAAAGATGAGGCTTTCTGCTCCTGTGAAGATTTACAGCCTCAGAAACCGTGTTCAGGGTCAATATGGGTCGGAACCAACTTGATGGCACTTAACAACAAGTACTTTACATAACACAGCTATTCTTACGATTAGTTCTTATACCATGATCTTAACTTTTTGTGTGGCTAATGAAAATATACACTGGAAGGGTATACATTGTTGTTGTTATTAGATGCCATCGAGTTGGTACCGACTCACAGTGACCTCATGCACTGCAGAATGAAACACTGCCCGATCCTAGGCCAACCTCACTACTATTGCCACGCTTAAGTCTACTGATGCTGCCAATGGGCCAATCCATCTTGTTGGGGTTCTTCCTCTTTTTCTCTGACCCTCCACCTTACCAAACATGATATCTTTCTCCAGTGACTGGTCCCTCCTGACAATATATCCAAAGTATAAGAGATGATGTTTGCCATCCTGGCCTCCAAGGAACACTCAACTCTGGCTGCACTTCTTCCAGAACATACCTACTGGTTCTTTTGGCAGCCTACAGCACTTTCAATATTCTCCTCCAACACCGTAACTCAAAAGCATCAGTTCTTCTACGGTCTTCCTTATTCACTGTCCAGCTTTCACATGCATATGAGCTTATTGAAAATACCATGGCTTGGGTCAGGAGCATCTTAGTCCTCAAGCCAACATCTTTGCTCTTCAACACTTTAAAAAAGTCTTCTGGAGATTTGCCTAATACAATACATCGCTTGATTTCTTGACTGCTGTTTCCGTGAGTGTTGATGGTTGATCCAAGAAGAATGAAGTCCTTGACAACTTCAATCTTTTCTCCATTGATAAGAATGTTGTTTATTGGGTCCAGTGAAGGAGTTAGGAAGGATATAAACAATTCATGTTGAACATATATCAAGTATAGGATGAAGTGAGTGCACAGGTAGGTGAATACATAACATTATTTATGAACAACTGAGACACCTTTAATAAGTGAACTCATCTCTAACCATTTTAGAACTCTAATTAATGTGACTCTTTTGAATACTATTCCTCATACCAAGCAAAATACACCTTTTAATTCACGTTATGAAAAGAAGGCAAAAGAAAATTAATTTACCTACCCCTGCAGTTGCTGCTGCGGGTGAGAGGAAAGGGGCACTCTTGGTTTGTTCCAGCCAGTATAATCCTGGTTTAACCTCAGTTTTTTAACGGAAAGTGGGGTTGGCTGAGGAAGAAATCCCAAACTTCTTTTGGCAGAGGGAGTTTGGCTTGTAACATTAGTCCTATAGAAAACAGATAATGAAGAAGCAAAACCATTTTAAATGAATGCTTTTTTCCCCCTAATAAATTCAGAGAAGTCAATATAAATGAAATTATACAGTATTTGTCCATTTGTAACTGATTTATTTCACCCAGCAGGATGTTTTCAAGGTTCATCAGTTGGTATAGCATGCATCAAGACTTCATTTCTCTTTATGACTGAATAATATTCCATTGTTTACATGTATACTAAATGTCATTTGCCCATTCATCTGTTGATGCACATTTAGGGTGCTGCCACTGTAAAAATGGCCAAGTAGCACCACCTCCAACTTCGCAGATCGAAGAACTGTATCCTGAGCTGTTTTGTTACTTCCAAGTTAATTCTGATCCTGAATCGTAACCTGTTTCTTCCCTAATACACCCATATTTGTGAATATTGCCCGAGTTCTGTGTGTCTGTTGCAAAGGATTACCTAATACAGCAAAGAAGTAGTGTGTCGTATCATAAGAGTCAACTTTGGGTTGATACTGACGGTGATTATCTTCTACCTCCCTTCCTCCACAAAGTTACACAAAACGTGATGCTGCCATTTTACATGTCCCAAGAGCAAAATGTAACTGTCATGATTACTCATTGGAAGACCAGAAACAACTGGTACAAGAATTCTGTATTCCTCTGTGCAAATTCACCATCTTTTATTTTTTAAAAAAAGCCCTTTCTTTTTCTGATCTATGAAGTTCTTCAAAAGCACATGAAGAGAGTATGAGCATCTCTCAGAGCAGCTTTTTCCATCAGACATACAAGGTGTATGGTTAGTAGCTAAATGCTTTAGATGAGTAGCTGCAGAGAGCATTGCAGAGCCTCTCTGCATGTTCACTACTTTTCCCATTGCTGTCCTAATTTAGGGGATAAATGCTACAGGGGCAGTAACTGGAGGTACACTAGAAATTGAAGACCACTTTGTAGCATAAAAAAGGAAAAATGTTTTCTTAATTTTTTAAGATATTGATAGGCCAGGCAGGACATCTTGGGTAACACACTAACACATTCACAGAGCTTGTTTTCCCTAGACCTCAGTTTAGTCATTTGACTAAAAATTAAAAAACAAAAGAGCTTAAACTAAAACAATTCTAGAGTATTGTCTAACTAAAATGTCACTGGTCTATGACTCTTTTATCCATTCTGTTATTTTAATGTATTCACTTTGAGCAAACTGCAAATCTATCTCATCACTGAATTATCCAAAGAAAGCTCTTTAAGCTCGTCACAAGACATATAACCAACGCATACCTGTCTAGGTTGGTGCTGCCAGAAGAGTATTCTTTGGATCCAGCTCTGCTACCATAGAAGGATGATGACTGCAAAGGTAAAACTCCTATAAAACAAATGGACACAGGAAATGAAGTTCACTAACAGAAAAATTGCGCCATTGGGCCTGTGTATTTTTTTCACTGTTTCTGTCAAACTAAAGAGTACACACAACAAAAGGCTAAAACAGCAACAACAAAAAATGTTCCACTAACAAAGCAGTACTCATCCTATAGTACTGTAAGTTCTGTTTTTTAGTTTTTAAACCCCTTTTTACACCATCTAATTTTCCTCTGTAACTTATGATCTTTTGATTTATTTATTCTAAACAAAATCAACTGAATACTTATAAAAATTTATAAATTATTTCACATTATCCCCTAAGCTTCCTCTTTCCAATCACTGTGCTATTTTCGTTCTTCTGCTAATTTAATTCGTTAACTTAAACACTTGAAACATCTAAGTTTTGTTCCATTAAGCTTTCTAATCACTCAAACACTACTTCATTCTTTCTACTCTTATTTCTCATAGATGGGCCTAACTTCTATGAGCCTTAACTTATTTTTAAGTCTTCTGTGTTCAATGGACGGTCAGAAGAAAAACAAATCTGCCTCGGAAGAACTGCAGCCAGAATGCTCTTTAAAATTCAGGATGATTATCAGAATATATATCTTGCTTAAATTTCTGTTGATTAACTTATATCCTACCCAGTTAAATAAAGCAAATTTGGAGGGGGGAAAATAATTCAGGATGGCAAGACTTCATCTCTTAATAGAACTTTGGACACATTATCAGGAAGGTCTAGTTCCCAGAGAAGGACAACTTGCTTAGTAAAATGGAAGGTTAGTGAAAAAGAGAAGCCTGCTGCCCGCCCCCTCACCCCCCCCCAATGAGATGGACTGACACAGTGCTACCAACAAGGAGCTCAAACGTAACAATTGTACATAGGGTCTCCCTATGAGTCCAAAACAACTCTATGACACAAAACGACAACATGTTTTATCTACCAGTTGATTCAAAAGCTGAAAACCACTAGCAGTATTTATTCATGTAAATATCACTAATCTCAGAGGTAAGAATTATATTAGTGATATTTGCTTCTAGGGGTCTAATGTCACATTTCCAAAGCACTCACAGAAGAGTGGTCTGCATTTAGAGGCCTGATTAAATGGATTCTCTGAAAAATGATCAATTTCTCAAAATCATAGCTTGCTTCAATTTAATTTTAAGTTGACGATACTAAAATCAGTACAAAAATATTTGAATAGCTAAGGTTTTCAGAGGATAAGAGAGATAAGTAGTGTGGGGAAATAGTAACAAAAATTCAAAGGTAGATTTAAGTTTTATTTCAAAAACAAAAGCATAAAGTAAACTCAAATAACCACTGTAGACATTAATTTCAACCTTTTCTCCTGGAGTTCAAATAATTAGCAACACTGATACAAGGGGAAGACAGTAAAGACTAGATACCTTGTAAACAGACAAAAGCTCCATTGTCTTTCTAATAATTATATATGCCAAACACTTACCTGATGTCCTAGTCTCTTCAGACTGCTTTAAATTCAGCTGTTTCTCTCTACTGCTGGTTAAATACTTTCTTGAGGAATCTGTTATAGCCTTGTTGTTCCTACAGTTAAAATTTTAAGTCAATAGAATACTGTTAATAATTTTAAATAATTTCAAATCAATATAAAAACATCAGATATTGTTCTTAATTTTAAATAACTGTCATTAAAAAATATTTCCATTTCAAGTGTTATTAGGCTTGGAAGGCTACAAGGTGTTAAAGCCTCAAAAGAATGATAACTTAAAGCAAATAATAATCATGAAAATAAACTTCCATTACTAAGTCAAGAGCCAATCTCATTCATGACTGGTAATTAAGGTAAAATGAAGGAACATTTTCTTTATATAAAGTCCAATCAGAGAAAGCAAGATTGCATATGCTTTTTTGGTCAAAAGTAAGACCAGATGAAATGATTTAGCTACTAAAGACAAAAAGATCAATTAAAAGGTAAACTATTCAAGCTTGGGACTAAAGTAAACCAACCAAACAAACAAAATTCCTAAATGTTCTTATAGTTCATATGGTGGTGGTTATGTGACAGCCAGTCAGTTCCAACTCACAATGACCCTCTATAGGGTTTCTGAGGCTATAAATCTTTATAGGAGCAGAAAGCCTCATCTACCACAGAGTTGCTGGTAGACTTGAACTGCTGACCTTGCAGTTAGCAGGCCCGCTCGTAATTCACTAAGTTACCACAGCTCCTTACAGCATAAATAAATCTGAAATAGTATTTACGAAAAGGTAACAACACCTCAATTCATAATGATTACAATATTTTAAATTTGTGAACACATAAGCCAAAATTTATTTTAAAAGCCCCATTTTCCCTTTTTGATGCCCAAATATCTGAACCCATGTTAAGTAGTGTCCACCCAGATAACCGGAGTCCTGGTGTGGCGCCGCAGGATAAGCACTAGATCACAAGGTTGGTTTGAACCCCAAGGTCAGTGGTTCAAACTCACCAGCAATTCCAAGGAAATCCTGTACAGGGCCACTATTAAGTCGGAACTGACTTGATTACACTTAGCAACATTCAAATGTTCATGCTGTGGTTAAAGTGCTAATTTTAGGGGAAACCATGTAAATTAAGCTTGTAGCACACAATTTAGCTAATCCACTCCTATTTTCATTTTTATGACCTCTTTCATATTCTGACCCAACTTGGAAAGTCAGCACTAAGACTCCTGTTCAGAGAACTGCCCTCAAACTACAAGTGATACTTTACCTATACTTTCAGTCATAAGTCAGGTCAGGTGCTAGAGTTCACTTCCCTTGCCTTAGATTTGAACTATAATGTAGAACTTGCAGTAACAGATTTCCTCCCTGGAATCAAGACAAAGTCTAACCTCTGCCTGACTTTTGTCTGAGATTTCACCCAGGTTTGGTTTCCTGCCCTTCAAAGTCTTGTTTTCCCCATTCCTTACTGGTCTCCCTTGGGAGCATTTCCTTAATAAATAATTTGCACACTGATCTCCACCCTCAGAGTTTGCTTCTAGAAACATGATCTTCACCAGGTGGTACTAGAAGTAAGCAAGCCTAGGAAGCAAACTCTTATCAACTAACTCCTGAGGAGGTATTAGCATAGGTACTACATGATTACCACACAGTAAGTTTTCTCCCCTAACCAGCTGCCTACGAGTGGATTCTGACTTGTGATCATGTGTGCCAGAGTAGATCTGTGTGCTCCATAGGTTTTTTTTTTTTAAACTAACATTTCATTGTGGTTTTAGGTGGAAGTTTACAAAGCAAACTTGTTGTCCAGTCAACCAGCATGTTAGATTCTCCCCACTTCCACCCTAAATTTCCCAGTTTCCATCTGAACAGATGGAAAAAGCTGTACAGTTTTCCTGCCCCTTCCTGCATTCCAAATTTTGCTTTTGGGCAAAAGCTGCCGTTTTATTCTTGTATAGTATTTCCCTGCATATAACTCTAAGCAATGTAAATGATACACACACACACACACACACACACACACACACACAGGGGATCACAAAGCCACACAACTTATTTGCAAATACAAATTGGGGGAGAAGGTAGAACAGGAGTCTATTTGCGTAATACGGTAGTTGAGTGGTCTGGGGAGCTGTTCCTCAAGGTGTTCATAGTTCACTTTATAGGACTACCTACTGCTTGGCTGTGGAGTCCTGCCTGGTATGGACAAGCACTCAACCACAAGGTCAGTTTGAGCTGTTAACAAACTAACCAATCACTTCCCAAAAACCCTATAAAGTGTTGCTAGGAGTCAAAACTTAGTTGATGGCACTTAACAACAAATTGCTTAGTTGTAGGAGTCCAGGTGTGGTGCTACAGGATCAGCACTGGACTTCCAACAAAAAGGTGGTGGTTCAAACTCACCAGCCAACCCTATACAGGGTCACTGAGTCAGAAATGACTCAAGGGCACTAAATAACATGGCTTGGCTGTAACGTGATCTCTAGGAGTGGATTCAGTTCTAAGTTTGAAGGGTGTCTAAGGGCTGTAGTCATAGGGGTTCCACCAGTACGTCTGGCTGTTTTATGAATTTGAATTTGTTCTACATTTTTTTCCTATCACACTGTCTGGGATCTTCTATAGTGACCTAGTCACAGTGCCTGGTAATGAGAGATGGGCACTATCTAGTTCTAGCTCTCACAAGGTTTTCAATATTTCAGAGATAGACTGCTAAGCCTTTCTTCAGTGGTGCCTCTACATAGACTCAAAATCTCCAACCTTTCAGTTAACAGCCAAGCATGTTAATCCTTGATACCACCCAGGAACTCCCTTTCTCCCCCAGAAAACCAAAGAAAACCTTACATGATGAGAAAGAGGATCATGACCTTCCTGTTGTAGGTCTAGCCTTTTTTGTTCAACCCAGAACATACCTCTGAAAGTTTATGCTATTCCTTGCACAGAACCAACCTATTGAGAGCTCGTACCCTTTCATCCCTAAGCCAAATTGACTTTTCACTACCTCAGAGTCAATTCTGCCTCACAGCAACCTTGTATAGGGCTTCTGAAACTTTAAATGTTTTTGAGAGAAGAAAACTTCATCTTTCTCCTGACAAGCAGCTGGTGGGTTTGAACTGCCAACTTTGCTGTTATCAGTCCAGTGCTTATTCTATAACGCCATATCATCATTCACTTTTCACATAGGTTTTATACACACACACACATATATGGAGTCCTGGTGTTACACTCAAGGTTGGCAGTTCAAGCTCCTTGGAAACCCTCTATAGGACACTGTGGGTCAGAACCAACTCAACTGCACTTAGCAACAAGTTTATATTATATATATATACATATATATACATATATATATATATATATATATAGAGAGAGAGAGAGAGAGAGAGAGAGAGAGAAACCAGGAGCTCCGGAAGCACAGTGGTTACAAATTGGGCTGTGAACCGCAAGATCAGCAATTCAAAACTACCAGCTGTTCTGCAGAAGAGAGATAAGGCTTTCTGCTCCTGTAAAGATTTACAGCTTCAGAAACCCTGTACAGGGTCACTATAAGTCGGAACTGACTCCACAGCACATAACCATCACTACCACCAAGAGTTAAGGGGAGAAGAGAAGGGAGGAGTGAATTCATGCTAAAGGGACAGTCAACAAGAGCAGTGGTTTAGAGTTCTTCCTCTCTACTCCTCCTTTAGGTATTACATATTTAAAAAAAAAAAAAATCTGCCACAGCTGTGCAGTCTCTGGCAGAAGCCATAGAGAACAATGCCTTCACTGAGGTAATGCAAGGGCCAGCTGCATTTCAAGGCTTTTCCATGAAGGATATTGTGCCACATCCTTATGGCCTCCATGGTTTCTGGAACCGAAGTGATTCAAAACTCCTATAAAAGAGCCAAAGCTAACCTCTGGATTTGAGTTGGAACCGACTTGATGGCAATGGGGCTAGAGTGTAACCCACAATGTCTTCTGAGAGCCTGGGATCATCATCCGTGTGGTTCCCTCCCACTGGTAGTGCCTGAAAACAAATCTCTTTCTCCACAAACATACAAAAATATGAAAACTTCTGTTTTAGAGGTTTTCTACTTAGTCTACCAAGCCCTGGTAGTGCAATGGTCAAATGCTTGGTTGCTCACAAAAAAGTTAGCAGTACAAACCCAACTGTCACTCAGCAGAAGAGAGACTTAGTAAGCTATTCGGCAATGATTAAAGCTGAGCAAACCCTATGGAGCAGTTCTACTTTGTCCTACCAGTTACTAGGAGTCAGAATCGACTAGATGGCATGCAACAGCATCTATTTAGTCTATTATTCTCCAGCACTGGTAAGGTACAGAATTAAATTAAGCAAATGCCCTGAGTAAAACTGATAAAAGAAGAGGAATAGGTTCATCTCTCCACCCCTCCTCACTGAAATTCTAGCTAGCACATGTCTTTAGCTGTTGTCTCTCTAGCTCAGGGAGGACACCATTATCTGGGTTGATTTCCCTGCCTCTTAAGAGCAGCTGCTGGACCTGGACTATTCCAGATACTTAGTCTCTTTTTCTGCCTACAAACTTGGCAAATGCCCTAAGGAAAAAATTGGCTGCAGAATACCACATCATCTTTTGGAGTTGTTTCTCCTTTCTCTAGATTTTGTTTGTTAAATTTTGGCTATCTCAACTAAAGATTCTTAATAAATATTCACTTTTTACGTCAATTTTTTTTTGGAAGGTATTGTTATCCTATAACCATCTTAACTAAAATCTCATAACCGTATTTGTTTTATATTCAAACTTGGCTTTGAAAAAGAAAATTAGAATAATTTGAATACTTATGTAGTTTTTACAAAGCAATATATTATTACTAGCTATTCACACATCTATTAAAAATAAAACAAATTTCTAATCTAATAAAATTGTGATTCAGCTGTATAATAAACTACATAATAAACATTAATAAAAAGGTAGGCTAAAAGGAGCACAATGAAATAACCAAAGCAGTGTCATTGGCAAAATCCCCTGTCCACTATATCAACAACCTACAGTGACCAAAACATAAACAATCTTGCTCTGCTATCTTTTGGAATTCTTATAAATTGAGCAGTAGCTCCCCAATCTTCCCTAGTGGTTATAATTATCAATAAAAGAAAAACTGACTTAGTGCCAGAAAGGCTCTTAAAAAGCAACTCACGATGATGAATCATTTTCCTTAGGATAATCTTCATTCAACTCTGAGCCAGATGATAGCATTCGTTTCCTCTTTTCAGTCCTGTTCAGTTTTGGGAAACAAGGTAATTTAAGACAGCTGTAATTCACCCATTAAAACTAAACAAACATAATCAAGGACACAAACTGTTAACTGTCTATAACATATTCAAATTACTGCTGTTAAGTGCCCTTCAGTCAGGTCCAACTCATAGCAACCCTGAACAGGGTTTCCAAGGAGTGACTGGTGAGCCTGAACTCCCAACCTTAGGAGTGAAACTGACTTTGCAGTCCAGTGCATTAACCCACAGTGCCACACCAGGACTCCAAAACTACTGTCCTTCAAGCCGGATTAGAACCAGTGACCCGAGGATATCCAGTTAATACACCTACAGTCCTCCACTCTACCAACTGAGCTATCAAAGAACTCCTAAAATTAGCAAACTATCTATTTGTATGCTCAATATGTATAAGTACATAAAAACATACTTCTAATTAACTTGCAAAAATGCACTCTACACTTTCTTCTTTACTTTCTCTAACACACCTAAGTCATTAAACAGTCTCACTTTCATCTTCAAATTAATGGTTTTTCCAAAAGGCTTAAAAGAAACTTACAAATGGGTACAACTAATAACAAAGTATATAACGGCCACCACTCGTTTGTCTGTCGTGCTGTGGTGGTTTGAGTTGCTGTGATTCTGAGGGCTATGCCACTGGTGTTTTAAATAACCAGCAGGGTCACCCATGGTGGACAGGTTTCAGATGAGTTACAAAACAAAGACAGACTAGGAAGAAAGAGTGACAAACTACTTCCGAATCGCTAGTCACTGAAAACTCTAT
>NW_006408628.1:8590624-8597592 GCF_000296735.1 Chrysochloris asiatica
AATCGTTGGAGAAGGATGTCATGCTGGGTAAGGTGGAGGGTCAAAGAAAAAGAGGAAGACCTCTAACGAGATGGATTGGCTAGGTGGCATCATTGATGGACTCGGGGGTGGCAGCGGTAGTGAGGTTGGCCCAGGATCGGACATTGTTTCGTTCTGCTGTGTATGGGGTCGCTATGAGTCGGTTCCGACTCTACGGCACCTGACAACAACAACAACAATAACAAAGTATAATGACTAAGTGTATGGAGTCCTGGTATGGTGCTGCAGGATAATGCACTGGACCAAAAAGACAGTTTGAACCACAAGGTCGACAATTCAAATTCCCCAGCCGCTCCTTGGAAACCCTATACAGGGTCACTATGAGTTGTAACTGACTTGAAGACACTCAATAACAAACAACAGCAATGACTAAGTATAAACAATAGTTTTTCATACCTGTTTTCTAATAACCCTGATCTAAGAGGTGTTGACGTAGATGTCAAAGAAGGAATCGTCCGTGTGACAGGAATTCCACTTCCTGCTGTAGTCTTCATAGATCCTCTACTTGGGTTACCAAGAACTTTTCGAAATGGAACTTCATCTTTAATTTCCAAAGTTCCCCTTTTTGAAGAGGCCTGTAAGAATAAAGTTTAAGACAACTAAATCTTCTGATTAATTAGAACACTTTTAGACCAATGATGCACACATGAGGAGCTTTAAAAAGCGACCCACAACTGGGAACCTATCTCCAGAAATTGTGGCCTTATTGATCTGAGGTGGGGCCTACACATCAGTATTCTTTTGAAGCACTCCAAGAGATTCTAATGTACAGAGCGAAAAACAGATTTGACACTTATTTTTCCTATAGTAATCTTGTAAATTTCACACCACACCTGGAGACAGAAAACAAGAACCCTAGTTTTAATTACATAAAAACAAAAACAAACAAACAAAAAAAGAATACATGATTCTAGTAATATACATGAGATCCTTGGGCAAAAATAAATCTAATTATGAATATGATAAAGTGACACTGAAATGAGAAAAAGAAGCAATAAGGATATTCAGCTGCCACAGCTTAAAATGCCAAGTCACATATAACTTATATGACTCTTGAGGGTTCCAGGTTAGAGGAATGGAACAATTATACATGACACTAGACAGTAGGACGATGAAGTAGTGTCCGTGCACAGAAACCCAAGAATCTATTCCAAGTACTTATCAAGAGCATGCATAGAGACTACAGCAATTTAAACCAACTAGTTGAGAAATAGAACAACATTTTGTCAAGTTTTACAACTCTACTTTAAGAGAATGGATGATATGATCAGTTAACTTTCTTTCTACTAAATTACAATCTCTCAAAAGGAAAAAAAGAGATCTATAAGGTCATATGGATAAATGGTTTAAACATTTTTGAACAGGTCATATTATTTCCCAAGTTAAAAAATCCCACTTCAGTTTGGGTGCTAGGGAAGGGACCAATATACAAGAACGGGGAGGGGAATGGAAGAACAAAGCAGATGGGAGAACAATTAGGCAGGTTTGCATGGGCTAAGCAGGACAGAGGTAAAGAATGATGTATGTACAACCTTGGAACAACAGGGCTCTGGGATACAGGGATTAAGACATGGCTGGAATGGGGAAAAGGGGGTTAATAATGTTAAGATGCTTGGCTATCTTTTGAATCTTGGTTTCCCTTGCATACTATTATAAAATAGACACTGGAGGGGGAAATAAAGGAATAGCCAGAAATATCACCACAGAAAGCTTGTAAGTCCTTCTTCTGCCTATAAATGATTGTTGTTAAGTGCCATCGAGTCCATCCTGACCCATAGCAACCCTGTATAGGGTTTCCAAGGAGCAACTGGTGAGCTTGAACCATCGACCTTGCAGTTCAAATGGTTTTGCAGTCTGGCGCATTAACCCACAGTACCACACACCAGGACTGGAATACCTAAAATGGGGCTACAACATGCCCAGTGGAAGAGGCTTCTTGCGGAGCCTCTGCATTACGTAAGACTATACGTGGAATCCTGAACAGCATCCAGAATCTTCTGAGGTGGGAAATTTCCACATTAAAGGACAGGCAGACCAGCCTGGAGTGGCTAGAACAGAAGATACTTCTTAAAAGACAGACAGACAGGAAAAATACAAAACAATACATGCAGACCGTCTGAATACTACAAAAACAAGCAAGTGGTTGGCTCCCCTCAGAGCAAACCCAGTTCCTAGACTAAGACTCAATGGGAATACATGCTCTGATTGGTGACCACATTTGTCACCAATAAGGGGAAGTCAGGGAAAAACAGCAATGAAGCTGCGAGCTAAGCCATATGACGGTTAATGGACTCCTGTGAACCCGGCCGGAAGACCTAATTGGCCAGCAGTGTGGCAAGACCTGGGGACTCCTGGGCCCAGAGTCAGTGAGGACTAGAATGGAGAGTGAAGCATCCAGTGGATAAGAAGAGAGGGCATATGCACAAGAACACCCACACTTGCAGATAATACCCACTTGACCTGGCTTCAATGACTGATGATCAGAGCTCAACCAGAAGAAGAAAGAGGAAAAAAAGAATAATCTGATACAATGTGATGAACTTCACCTATACCTATGGAAGCAGTAGCTCAAAAGAGGGAACAAATCTTCACAGCGAGGATCATTCCCACCCCTCCACACACAGAGAGACAGGGATGGGCAACTTGGACACTGGCTACCCAGAATTGGGGGGGGGAGGGGGGGAGTGGGCTACAGAGGCAAGAAGTGACTGGCTTATAAGCTTTCAAGAGGGAACCTAGACCCAGAGGGCGTGGAGGAAGGTAGAATCTCCAATGTGTAGTATCAAATCTATCTAGGCGGGGCTGATGAGATGAAATGCAGATAGGTTTCTCATGATCTAATAGTGAATAATTGTTATCAGGACTGACTGTGAGGGTTGGAAATGTAAAGGTAGACGTTTTGTAGCAAGGAGGGGGGTGATTAACTTTGCAGTCTAGGAGCAGAGGTCCCTAGGACCATTAAGGGAGAAGAGCGGGGAGCGGGACCCTACCCAGAGAAGCAGTGACGCCACAGATGGAGGCAGAGACAATGACATGGAGAGATGGAGCAGCTGGGGACTTTAGAGCCAGAGAGGGAGTGGGGCTGTGTGCTGACAACGTGGGGGGAGAGGGGAGGTTGGCTTGTAGGGTATACCCTTTGGTTGGTTGATGATTCATAGAGGGGATTGTAACCATGACAATGAAATGATACACGATAGGATGAATGTAAAACAATGTTCTCCCATGTAAACTATCACACAATTCACAATAAAACATTAAAGAAAAAAAAAAAAAAAAAGAGAGAGAGATGGGGATAAGATTCTTATGATTCAATAGTGAATAACTGTTATTTATCATAGCTAACTGCGGCTGTCTTAATTGTAAAAGTAGAAGTTTTGTAACAAAAAACGGGGGAGTAGTTAATCTTACAGTCCAGAAACAGAGGACCCTAGGACCGTCAAGGGAGAAGAGCACAAGTGGAATGCGGGACCTTCTCCAGAGAACCAGAGACAGAGACAGAGATGGGGACATGGAGACAGGGAGCAGCTGAGGACTCTAAGATTCATGGAAAGAGACGGACTGAGAGTTGATGGCCAGGAGGCAGACTTGCAGAATGTGCCCCTTGGTAGTGTAAATTACTATATATGCCATAGTGTTTTAAAAAAAAAAGAGCTAAAGTGAATAGAGAGAAATACTGTTATAATCATTGTAATGAAACAAAGTATATGATTTGTTGAATGTAAAGCTGATGATCTGCCTTGTAAATAAATGTTCACTCAATTCACAATAAAAACTTTAAAAACAAAAAAAAAAATCCCACTTCTTACTTTCTTGTCCCTTAAAAGCATTCTCCCACTATTTCTTTATGAAAATATAAATTGGTATTTCTATTCTTCTTTGTTATCCAAATGCACTGGATAGCAAACCACAATGCTGGCGGTTCGAGTCTACCAGTTGCTCCAAGGGAGAAAGATGAGGCTTTCTGCTCCTGCAAAGATTTACAGCCTCAGAAAAAGGGTCACTATGAGTTGGAACTGACTCAACAGCACATAAAAAAAAAATGTAAAACATATACAAAATTTGGAATCTTTTTCAAATTTTTTTGATTACAACCCTACAGTCACCACAAATGGTGCTGTGGAGTAGGTGTTTACAGTTTACAGCTGAGCTGCTAACTGAAAGATCAGTGGTTCAAACCCAGCAGTCACTCTGTGGTACAATCAACTCAATGGCAGTAGGTTTGGTTTGGTTTGGTTTATCCTGAGCATGGTGATTTTACAGGTGAATACATATGACAAAGCTAATTAAAATATATACTATTTAAGTAGTTCTGTTAGCGTAGTGGTTACAAGTTGGGCTGCTAACCTCAAGGTCAGCTGTTTGAAACTACCAGCTGTTCCACAGCAGAATGAGGCTTTCTGTCCCTGTAAAGATTGATGACCTCGTAAACCCTATGAAGGGTTGCTATAAGTCTGAACTGACTCCACAGTACACCACCCCCACCACCACGTACAATTTATGTCATGTCAATTATACCTCAATAAACCCTTTCTCCAACCTATAAAATGAATCTAACTAAACAAAATCTTATTTACTGTTTTGTCCACTAAATGGACTAAGTAATCCTTTCTGCATGGCCAAACAGATGGAGAGCCTCAAACTCTCTCTTAAAGTTTCTTATTGCTTATGAATTTCTATGAAGTGTGATGAAAACATCTGGAAATAGATAATGGTGATGGTTGTACAACATGGTGACTACAATTTATGTCAATGAATAGTACATAGGAGCCCTGGTGATGCAGTGGTAAAGCACTCATCTGCTAACCAAAACATCAGTGGTTTTAATCCACCAGTGACTCCTTAACGAGAAGTGACAGTCTGCTTTAGCAGAGCTTTACAGCCTTAGAAAAGCTATGGGGCAGTTCTAATCTGCCCTAGAGGGTTACTATGAGTTGGAATCAACTCTACACAACAGGGTTTTTAATGGCAGATATAATAATCATTGAAACAGTAAGTGTTTTGTCACAAACATATACCCACAATAAAAATTAAGAATAAATAAAATGAAAAATGGTAAAATAAAAAAGCAGAAAAACCAAAACCATTTTAACAGATTTAGTGGTATGGTTTCCCTTTGCTAAACAAATCAAAAGAGTCATAAGACTGCTAAGTTACAATAATACTAGTACAAAAATCCAGAACACAAGTAGATATATGCACACTGATGTTCATCAAAGCACTAGTCACAATAGCAAAAAGATGGAGACAGTCTAAATGTCCATCAAAGGAAGCATGAATACACAAACTTTGGAACATACAAACAATGGAATACTATGCAACATTAAAGAAAACAATTCATCTGTGAAATACCTCATAAGATGGATGAACCTGGAGGATATTATGCACACAGAAGGACAAATATTATGTAAGACCACTATTGCAAATACTCAAGGAAAGGTATTTAAACTAAAAGTCACATGCTTTGATGGTTACCAGGGGTGAGAATAATTCACACAGGCTAGAGAGTAGAAACATGTTAACTCAGGTGACAGGGAGGGAAATATACAAAAGAGAAGTTGACAGAATGATGAAGACAGGTGAAGACACAGGGAGCGATGCAAGGACTAAAGAGGATAAGGTGAACAGTGATTTACACACAACTTTGGAACAAGTATTTTGAGGGTAGATACATGGACAGAGACACAGGCTGAATAGGTATGAATAGAATAGATAATATGAGTCTAAAAGAAGGTATTTACCTTTCCTGTAACTCAACTAGGAATGTAGTAGAGTATACAATGGGAAAAATGAAAACTTTTTAGATATTTATCAAGCATCTTAAGGCAATGAGTTGCTGGGCCTGGGGGCTCAGGACCATAATCTCAGGGGACACCATGATTAAGTGGCATAACATAGTCCACAAAGACAATGTTCTACATTGGTGAGTAGTGTCCAGGATCTTAAAAGCTCATGAGCAGACATCTAGGTGCAGATATTTATGAGTTCATGTTCAGAAGAAAGAAAAATGATGAGAAATGAAGAGGCTTGAAATCATTTAGATTCCAAATGAAACATGTGAACATCTGTTTCTACAAACTGAGACCAGAAGAACTAGATGGTTCTCAGCTATTACTATTACCTGCTCTGAAAGGGATCACATTAGAAAGAGCCAGATAGAGTGGGAAGAAGTGTGGTTTCAAAACTCAAAATTATGACTTACTGGTCAGAAAGAGACTAGAGAATCCCCAAGAATATGGGGTCCCTGACCAACTTTCGAGTCTAGAAAGGAACTCGCCCTCTTGGCTCAATTTCAGCCAGCTGGTAAACAGGAATATAGCAGAGACAAAACTAGTTAAGCATGCTCTCAGTGAATGGTCAATCATTTAAGATCAAAAGCGCACCATTTACCTTATGACAAAGTTGAGAAGATACGGGAAGGAGGGTGGAATAGAAATAGGAACCACAGGGAGGAAGCAGGATAAATACTGTTGGATGAAGGGGATTGCACTCATTGAGATGAAACAAAATTTAAGATTTGTTGAATAGAAAACTAATCAATAAACCTTCATTTAATTCACAAAAATTTTATAAAAAAATATTGTGTACAGCAAGTCTTACAGCAATCTGAATGTTTGTAAAAGAAAAACTATTTGAAAAACAAATAGAAGCCATCAGCAAAACAATTTGGTATTATATAGTGGGGAGGCAAAGTTCATAATGTAGAAAAGATTCAAAGGGCTTCACAGAGATAACAGCAGCAACCATTCAGAGTTTTTATAGTACAATTAGCTACATGTTTTCCATGTATTAGCTCATAGCAATCATAGAAATATTCTTGCTATCTTAATTTTACAGATGAGTACTGAAGTTTAGAATATTTAAGGAACTTCCTTGATGACCCAGCTAGTAAGGGGCAGCACCAAGGCTCAAAGACAATCTAATTCCAAAGC
>NW_006408628.1:8599268-8643960 GCF_000296735.1 Chrysochloris asiatica
GAGGGCCCTGGGACCATCAATGGAGAAAAGCGGAGAGCGGGACCCTACCCAGAGAAACAGTGAGGCCTGAGATGGAGGCAGAGAACATGACGTGGAGATGGAGTGGCTGGGGACTTGAGATCCAGAGAGGGAAAGGGGCTGTGTGCTGAGGACCGTGGGGGTGGGTGGCAGGCTTACAGGGTATACCCTTTGGTTGGGTGATGATGCATGGACGGGATGGTAACTATGGCAATGAAATGATGTATGAGAGAATGAATGTAAAACTAATGTTCTCCCATGTAAACGATCACACAATTCACAATAAAACATTTATTAAAAAAAAAAAAAGTCCATCACACTGTATATTTAGAGCATGGACCACTGATACTGTAAACCAAGGAGAAAGAACAGTGATAGGTGTACCTCCAATAACTCATCTATACTTCAGAGCATTATATATATTCCAAAGCATTCTCTAAAAGTTTATTAAATATAAGTCACTGCTAAAGAATATGCTAAACACTATCTAACATGAATTTGTATATTCTTTAAAGTATTTTGTGTTTTAATTGTTTGTTGTTGGGTGCTGTCTCATAGTGACCGTAAGTAAAACAGAAAAAACCAATGTCCAGTTCTGCATCATCCTCACAATCTTTTCTGTTTGAGCCCACTATGTCAACACATCTCATTGAAGGTTTTCCTCTCTTTTGTTGACTGTCTACTTTACCAAGCATGACCTTTTCTGTAGGGACTGATCCCTCCTGATAAATGTTCCAGAGTAGGTGAGGCAAAGTCTTATCAGTGCAGCTTCTAAGACACATTCTGGCTGTACCTCCAATTAGATGTGTTCTTCAAGAAGTCCATGGAATATTACATATTCTTTCTAAGCATATAAGACATCTATTATTCTTAAGTCTTTCTTATTCATTGTCCAGTTTTCACATGCATACATGAGATGGTTGAAATATCAGCTTGGATCCGGTGCACCTTAGTCCTCAAAGTGACACCTTTGCTTTTGAATTCTTTAAAAGAAGTCTTTTGCAGTAGATGTGTCCAAAGTAGTACATCCTTTGGTTTATTGATTGCTACTTCCATGGACGTTGATTGTGGATCCAAGTAAGATGAAATCTTTAACAACTTCAATATTTTCTCCATTTATCATTTAATTTAGTCAGCCAATTTCCCATCTGTGATTATTTAAAATGTTTTAACATTATAGTTAAATGCTAAACATCCTCTCAAAGATATTCTTGCACTAATGAAATTATTTTTATAGGCTAAACATCTTAGAATTCCTGGATTAACGAATACACATATTTTAAATTTAAACTGGTATTACCGAAGTTGTGGATGTCTGCACACATCAAGTTAGCCCCGATTCATAGTGACCCCACCAGTACAATGGAATGAATACTGCCTAGTCATGCACTAGCCTGTGGGTGATTGGCGATCAAACTCTTGTGACCCATAGGGTTTTCACTGGCTCCTTTTCTACAGATTGCCAAGCCTTTTCCTTATTCTTCATCTGGAAGCTCTGCTGAACCCTGTGCAGCATCACAGCAAACACACAAGTCTTCACTGACAGACTTTCATTTTATAGATGAGGAAATTGAAAATTAAAGTATTAAGTGCCTTGTCAAAACCACACAAATATAACAAACAAGACAGGGTTCAAACTATTCAGGTTTAAAGCCTATATTCAGATTAAAACTTGGGTCTCCAGATAGTCTACTGGACTTTTCACTCCAGAGTATTTGCATAAACTTTAGTCTTTAGACAGTGATTCAATTAATATAATGGTTTTAGATAACATAAAAATGGAAATATAGACACATTCTGTGATATAAAGGGTAAGTGAAAAAGTATCACTGCTAGTTTTCTAGTTCATACATGCACAGGTTTATCCCAAACAAAATGTGATCAGTAACTGGTTACAGAATTCTCAGTAATATCCTTGTCTGAATTTTGTTGTTGTTGTTAAGTGCCATCGAGTCTTACCATCTGATTCACAGAGCCCCTGTACAGGATTTCTGAGGAGTGGCCGGTGGATTTAAACCACCAACCATGCAGTTAGCAGTCCAGTGCTTATCCTACAGTGGCACAACAGGACCCCTAATCTCACTGTTGTTGTTTAGTACCACTGAGTCAATTCCAACACAAAGCAACCCTGTATATGGTTTCCAAGGAGCAGCTGCTGAGATTGAACCGCCCACCTTGGAGTTCAAATCAACCTAGCGACTGAGTATTTATACTACAGCACCACACCAGAACTCCTAGTCTCTTTGGTATTGCTGTAAAGTGCCGTGCTGTGGAGTTGGTTCTAACCCAGAGGGACCCCGTACAGCGTTTGTTGTTGTTATGTGTCGTGGAGTCAGTTCCGACTCATAGCAACCCTGTACAGGGTTTCCAAGGCTGCAAATATGAGCAGAGTGTCTCATATTTCTCCCACATAACAGCTGGTAGTTTCGAACTGCTGACCTTGAGGTTTGCAGCCCGATTTGTAACCACTATGGTACCAGAGCTCCTTCGTATAGCATTTGTTGCTGTTGTTAAGTGCCATTGAGTCGGTTCTGACCCATAGCGACCCTGTACAGGGTTTCCTAGGAGCGGCTGGTGAGCTTGAACTGCCGACCTTGCAATTCAAACGGCTTTGCAGTCTGGTGCATTAACCCACAGCGCCACACCAGGACTCCGGATAACGTTTGTTGTTGTTATGTGCCTTAGAGTTGGTTCCGACTCACAGTGACCCTGTACAGGGTTTCCGAGACTGTAAATCTTTATGGGAGCAGAAAGCCTCATCTTTCTCCCACAGAAGAGCTGGTAGTTTTGAACTGCTGACCTTGCGGTTCACAGCCCGATTTACAACCACTATGCTACCAAGAGCTCCTTACGGTGTCTTACAAAAGGTCCTGGCGGGACCTTATCCAGAGAAGCAGCAGCGCCAGAGATGGAGGCAGAGATGGGGGCATGGAGAGGGGGAGTGGCTGAGGAATCTAGATTCATGGACTAAGAAGAGAAGGACTAAGAGCTGGTGGCCAGGAGGCAGCCATGCAGAATGTGCCCTTTGGAGATGTAAATTATTATATATGCCTGAGTGGGTTTTTTAAAAAGCTAAAGTGAATATGTTAACTGATGGTACACGGAGGGGAGTACAATCATTGTAATAAAACAAGGTATATGATTTGTTGAATGTAAAACTGATGATATGCCCTGTAAACTTTCACTCAATCCACAATAAAAACCTTTAAAAAAAAAAAAAAGGTCCAGTGACAGGGGCTATGTGCTGACGACCAAGGGACAGGCTTGCCGGGTATATACCCTTTGGTTGGTTGATGATGCATGGAGGGGACAGTAAACATGGCAATAAAACGATATGTAATAGATGAATAAAAAGCAAATGTTCTCCCATGTAAACTATCACATAATTCACAAAACAAAACAAAAAAAGGTCCAATTATAACAGTGGATTCCAAAAGTATCTAAGCCAGTTAAACTCAAGACAGAGACATCAGTTCAGAAGGTTATGGCTATCGTATTTAGGGATACCAAAGGGGTAATGTTGATAGATTTTTCTCAAAGGACAATTACAGGGATTTATCAGGAAGGAGTTTGGGAGGGGGAAGGGAAAGCTGAAAAAAGGTGAGAAAAAGGCTAGAAAGTTCTGCTGAGGAATTCCCATCACAACAACGCACCTGCTCATTCTTCCAGGGTAGCCAAGGGTTGTCCTAGGAAAATTTTGTTGGGAAACCTCACCACATCCACCTTACAGTCCTGATCTTACCCTTTCATACTTCTTTTTGCTCCCCAAACTCAACATTTAAAAAGAGAACAACCTGAGTCCCTCAAAGATGCTGAAACTATGGTTTTGACACAGAGGCAACAAAACAGAGTGCAGAATTCTTTTGTGGAAGGGTTATTTGTTGTTATGAGCTATTCAAGTCTGTTATGCGCTATTCAACTCATAGCAAAGCTATGCACAGAATGAAACACTGCCCAGTCCTGTACCATCCTTACAACCACTGCTATGTTTCAACCCACTGCTGCAGTCACTGTGTCAAACCATCTCATTGGGGTCTTCTTTTTCGCTGACCTTCCACTTTACCAAGAATGGTATCTTTCTATAGGAAGTGATTCCTCCTAATAACGAAATATGAGAGATGAAGTTTTGCCATCCTGGCTTCTAAAGAGCATTTTGACTATATTTCTTCCAACATTTGTTTGTTCTACTGCCAGTCCATGGTACTTTCAATATTCTTCTCTAACACCATAATTTGAATTCATCCGTTCTTCTGTGGTCTTCCTTACTCACTGTTCAACTTTTGCATGTATATGAGGCTACTGAAAATACCATGGTTTGGGTCAGAGACACCTTCGCCCTCAAACTGATACTTTTGCTCTTAAAACACTTAAAAGAGGTCTTGTGCAGCAGACTTGACTAATGCAATACATTATGTGATTTCTTCATGGCTGGTTCTAAGAGTGCAAAATGAAGTCTCTGCAATTTCAAACATTTCTCTATTTATCATGATGCTATTTATTGATCCAGTTGTAAATGTTTTGTTTTCTTTACATTGAGGTGCATTCCATACAGAAGGTTTTGATCTATACTGCCTTCAGGAATGTATAGATAGGTGGTGGATATGTTAACAAACAACAGCTTCACATTTTGATATTTTTATTTAACAAAGGTTTCTATGATATTATAGTAATACTTTCATACTTACTCTCATTCTAAGAATTTAAAATAGTATTCAATTCATGGATTCTGGAATTCTACAGTTACTTATTAAACTGAAACAGCTCAGAATTGATGGCATAAATACATAATGTTGTTGTTGTTGCTAACTACCTATAGCGACCACGGGTCACTATAGGGTTTCCAAGGAGTGGCTGGTGAGCTTGAACCGCCAACCTTGTGAATCAAACCAACTTTGCCACACAGCACATTAACCCACAGCCCCACAACCAGGACTCCACTAAATGACAAACCACCATAAAAGTTTTATTCTACCAGACACTACTATGTCAAACATGCACTTATCAAACACACATTAGTCTCTTGGTGAAATAAAACATTTTTATGGTGGTTTGTTATTTAGTAACTACTCATTATGTGTTTATGCCATCAATTCTGAGCTATTTCAGTTTAATAAATAACTATGGTGATTGTAGCATAGTGGTTATGAATCAGGCTGCTAATCTCATGGTCAGCTGTTCCAAGGGAGAAAGATGAGGCTTTCTGCTCCCATAAAGATTTACACAGCCTGGGAAACCCTGTACAGGCTCACTACGAGTCGGAACTGACTCCACAGCACATAACAACAGCATGGTGATGGCAGTGTGCTGTGTGGTTGGTTCTGACTCATAGCGACCCTGCATAGGGCTTTACAGGAACAGAAAACCTCATCTTTTCCCCGCAGAATGGCTGGTCATTTCAAACTGCTGACTGTGAGATTAGCAGCCTGACACGTAAACACTACGCTACCAGAGCTTCTTAATAAATAACTACAGAATCTCAGAAACCATGAATTTAATACTATTTTAAATTCTTAAAATCAGGACTTCTGGTGTGGCGCTGTAGGATCAGCACTGGACTGCGAACCACAAGCAGTTAACCCACCAGTTGCTCCTTGGAAACCCTATACAGGGTCACTATGAGTTGGAACCGACTCAGTGGCACTTAACAATGTGTCAAATACAGAAATTAAATACAAGGTCACACTGCTACACCTTCATTATCTAATGGTGTTAGTTATATTTTCATTAAAAACAAAATACAACCTCAAAAGTTTGTCACATATAAAACATAAATAATAATAAAGTACTGATGATTACAGTTGATGACCAACAATATTGGTGGCAAACTCATACTATCAAGAGATTATTCCTAAAAAATGTGAATACTTTAATGAAAGAGATTGGAGGCAACAGGGGAACATGATCATACTATATGATAATTCTAGAGAACTCAGCTTCACAGTAAAAGTAAAATTTCAGAAAAAAGTTTCACAGAGATAGGCAAGTCCCTAAAAGTAAGCTCTCTCAACTGTCCCCCTTTCTAGTCAGACTCTTTCTTTTTTATATGTACAATATGTCAGGCCCTGGGGTGATTAGTGCTCACCTGCATGAAGTCTGTTTTGATGGACTGCATCTAGAAACAACCTCATTTCTTCTGCATCCTTACTTGGTACTTTGTCAATAGACAAGAAGCTATTATCTTGTAGCGTTAACATTAGTCGGCTTAATTTTGCTCCACTGGGTCGTAGCACCACATTTTTAATGTTATGGCTTAGCTTAATGAAGACAAAAAGGAAATTATTTCATCATAAAAAATATGATAATGAAGCACAATTGTCTATTGAGTCATAAAATTTATACTTTCCAATTTACATTTCTTACTCTTTCTCATGTAGTAAGGAGCTCTGGTAGCATAGTGGTTATGAGCTAACCTCAAGGTCAGCAGTTCAAAACTACCAGCTGTTCCACGGGAGAAAGATGAGGCTTTCTGTTCCCGTAAAGATTTATAGCCTCGGAAACCCTATACAGGGTCGCTAGGAGTTGGAACCAACTCCACGGCAATAGCCAACCAACAAACCAGCCCAAACAACCAAAAAACATTTCCATTTTTTGACACATTCAAATTTAAAAATTAACCTACAGGAGGTATACAAACACATACTGATAGGGAATTCTAACTTTTCAGATATAAGTGCTGTCAAGTAGGTTCCAACTTATAGCAATGCTGTGTAGGGTTTCTGAGGAGCAGCTGGGTAAGTCATAGAGAATAAAAATTAGTGAGTTAATAATTTCAAGAGCCTGCATGGTTACACCATTACCAGTTTAGAAAGACAAATTGGATTAGAGATTTTCTTTTTTTGTTGTTATTGTTGAACTAAAGCTTCTAATTGGCAAATATTTTAGACCGCAATATAAAAAGACACATTACTTCAAACTACTATCCTCAAACAAACTGCAAGCTCTCAAAAGCACATCAGAATAACCTCATCAGTAAAAGAGCATGGAGTCCTGGTGTGGCACTGTGAGTTAATGCACTGGACTGCATAGTTGGTTTGAACCAAAAGGTCGGTGGTTCAAGCTCACCAGCCATTCGCTGGAAACCCTATACAGGGTTACCGTGCATTGGAACCGACTCAATGTCACTTAACAACAACAAAGCAGCATCATTTAACTTTCATTTTAATCACCAAGATCATAAGCACCTGGGGGCTCTTTGTTTGCTCTTCCTCCTCTCTAGCCCTTGCTGAGAGAGTCCTGGTATGGCACTGTGGGCTAAAGTCAGACTGCAAAGTCGTTTGAACTGCAAGGTTGGTGGTTCAAGCTCACCAGCTGCTCCTTGGAAACCCTACACAGGGTCACTATGGGTTGGAGTCGACTCGATGGCACTTAACAACCACAACAAGACATTGTTGAATAACCTGTCTCATGTTCTCCCAGACTTTGGTATGTGAAATGAAGTAATCATTTTTTCTCTTGGTTGTCATTGTTCCAAGATTTTAGCAAATTTTCTAGTTTATTATCTAAATAATTTCTGCCATCCAGTATCCACAAATCTTCTAATGTTCTCCCTTGCTGTTGTTGTTGTGAAGTGCTGTTGAGTCGGTTCCGACCCATAGCGACCCTATATATAGGGTTTCCGAGGAGCAGCTGGTGAGCTTGAAGCGCCGACCTTACGGTTCAAACGGCTTTGCAGTCTGGCACATTGACCCACAGCGCCACACCAGGACTATCTTAGGCAGGTAGATTTCTAAAGCAGTCTTTTCCTGAAGACATACCCTTGAACAGCATTATGAGAGAAGGAATATATTTCATAATTTTCTAAGAATTAGGGAGAATTGACCTTTGTCAATGTACAGATGAGAATGAAAAAGCGATTTTACCAGATTCCATTTATATTCAAATTTTAAATGGCATATTTGTTTTAGATTCAAAGTAAGTATTAAATTCATTTCCTCAATTAGCAAATTATCTGGTAAATTATAGTAAGTAGTTTCAGATGCTTTAACTCCAAAATATTTAAATAATCAGTTTTAGCATGCAAGAAGAAAAAAGGTCGCATAAGCACATTTCAGTCAATTTGTTACTTCCTAAAAAATGAAACTTAAATATAAGGGGGCAGTCTATTCATAAGCAAATGAGTTAAGATTAATTGTTGAGTCCTGAAGTGCTGTTGAGTTAGTTTGACCTCATAGCAACCATGAATAGGGTTTCCAAGCAGCTGGTAGCTTTGAACTGCCAATCTTTTGGTTCACAGTCCTGTGCTGACTCTTTTCTTCCTCACCCTCCCAATTTTATGAGTTAAGTCTTCTTGAAATCTCTTTTTAATCTATCTTTGCATTCTCTTGTTTCTCCGGCTCATTTTTCTTTTGTACAACACTTTCATCCCCCACCAATATTCCCTAATAACTTCCTAAATGTCACTATTTCTCCTGTAATAAAATCATCTATCTAGTCTCCAGAAAGTCCTGGTATGGTCCTGTAGAATAAGCACTGGACTGCTAACCACAAGGCAGCCAATTGTTGGAAACCCTACACAGGGTCAGTGAGTTGGAACTGACTCAATAGCACACAACAACAAGCAAAGTACCCAACACAAAGTCACTGGCTAACAAACGGCTGCTAAATGTAAACCCATCAAGAACCGAGATGAGGCTGAAATGACAGAGCATCTTCATGCTCCCAAAGATCTGTCTGGGATCATAGCTTAAATATTTATTTACTCATTGTCAACTTGGGCTGAATCCTCAAAAAAAACCAATTTGCATTTTGAAACAATCTTTCTTTTGCTAAAAAAAATTAAGTATTTATGTGGCAGAATCTACTATTGTTTCTACCATCACCTCCAACCTTTTTTAAAATATCTTTGAATCACAAATGAATCACAAGCAATTTACTTTAATGTTCAAAAGCAGAATCAAACGGAAATTTTACCATTTAATCAAAATGAAATTTTATTAGGTTCTCAAGCATCCAGTTATATGCTATTTTACCACAGAGTAGTTTAAGAAGCGCTGGTAGTGAGTGTAGTGGTTACAGTTGAGCTGATAACTTCAAGGTCAGCAGTTAGCAACTACCAGCCACTCTGCAGGAGAAAGATGAGGTTTTCTGATCCTATAAAGACTTACAGTCTCAGAAACCCTACACTGGGTCACTAAGAGTTGGAGCAAACTCCACAGCACACAACCATAAAATAGTTTAGTTTGAATGAATATTTTATTTCTGCATAATCTAATTAACAAATGTAGAATATTAAAGTACAAAAAAATTTAAGTATAACAATGTGGTCCCAAAATCCAACCCATATCAAGATGAGTAGCTCTAGGCTACAGAAGATAAATAATACAGAAGTGAAAACAAAATTCACTACAGTTTTTACAATGATAAAATGAGCGTCTTTCAAAACTGAAGAAAAAAACAGTAAAGATGACCTTGAGCAATTATCCTTGAATGGTTCATTCCAAATGTTTGGCAAAATTATTTAGGAAATACAAATTAGCTTTTAGAAGGTATTAATATACTATTAAAACCTAACACTAAATAGTAGTGAAACCACCATATATGGTTAACAACTAGTTATCCTAATGTGTTTTTTAAAATACCATAGATATATATAGTATCTAAACTTCTATCAGCTTCCTCCCACCTTAGTTTGTGACTATTTTGTTATATACCACCAAACAATACTGCTGAGCAGTTTATAAAACATGTACACAAAAGTACCAGTGTTCTGGAAATGAGAAACAAGAAATATTCATCTAGGAGGAGGACTACCACAATACTATGACAAATAAAGATCTATTTCAAATAAAATTTCTGTAATTACCTGAAATATCCTTGGAATTCCTCCAGTATTATAGTGAACCACTAGGCTGACTTTATTTTCTTTTTCCACAATTTCAAAAGATCCTTCTTTCCATTTTGTAATCCCAGTTTGCATACTTCGAATTCTGACAGGACCATGGATCTTCAGAGGAGACATACTTTCTTTAAAAATAAATTGCTTCCAGCCAAATTAAAAAGAAAATTATCTTCACCTGATAAGTTCTAGGGGAGAAAATGCAGTAAAATAAGTTACAATTTGCTAGGGATTAAAATTAGTTTAAAAGAGAACACAACACACCATTTTATGCCCCTTTCTCCATTTCAATAAATCACTTTTATCAAGTCTCCTCAAAAGCACTATATGCTGGATAGCACAGAGAAGAAAGACATCTGAAGCAGTCACTGTGACAGGCAATGACTATCCAACCACTTTTTCTGAATGTGCCTCAGTACCTGTGTTCAGTTGTTGTTGTTAAGTGCCGTCGAGTCGATTCCGACCCATAGTGACCCTGTATAGGGCTTCCAAGGAGCAGCTGGTGAGCTTGAACCGCTGACCTTGCAGTTCAAACGGCTCTGCAGTCTGGCACATTAAGCCACAGCGCCACATCAGGACTCCAGTACCGGTCCCTAAATTTTGCATCCCATAGCATGGCAGCCATCCTGCTACTACATGTTGTTGTTAAGTGCCATCACGTGAGTTCTTGAGTCCGTTCCATCATAGCGAGCCTATATTTAGGTTTCCAAGATGGGTTTGAACCTCTGACCTTGCAGTAAAGGAAGCACAGTGCTTATCCTACAGAACTAGCCCAGGATTCCTACCACTAAGATAAACCAATTAGGAATACTACAGCTGCCACTTCCACTGTGATCCTCTCTAAAATGTGATTAACTTTTACCTCACCACTTAAGTGCTTACTCTTGTCCTTCCTTCATGAATGCTAATGAGTCTTGAATTTCAAATATACTTAAGAAAAATATTCTCAGTCATTTAACTATATTTTTTAGATTAGAGTTCCTCCCAAAATATAAAATCACATTATCAAATAATTCCTTCCAATAGAATAGAGCTCTTCCCAGAATATCAAAACACATCAAAACAATTCCTTCCAAATATTCAAATTAGTTCACTGATAGGCCTGTATTGAGAAAATCATTTTATCTCTAGGAAAAAGGAAAAAAACCACTCCTCCTCCTAAAGCCACCGGCCATTTATGCTTAAACCAAACATTCTTCAGAAGAATCTTCACCAATTTTACCTTTGACAATATTGAAGGTTTCCTAAAAGAACTTCTAATACTGAAATGGAGTCCTGCTATGGTGCTAAGGGTTAATGCACTGTAGTGCAAGGTCGGTATGAACTGTAAGGGCAGCAGTTCAAGCTCATCAGCTGCTCCTCAGAAATACAATTGTTGTTGTTGTTAAGTGCCATCAAGTTGATTCCGACCCATAGGGACTCTGTACAGGGTTTCCGAGGAGCAGCTGGTGAGCTTGAACAGCCAACGTTGAAGTTCAATTGGCTTTGCAGTCTGGCGTATTAACTCACAGAGACACACCATGACTCCTTAACAACAACTGTTGCTGTTTTAAGTACCATGGAGTCGGTTCCGACTCATAGTGACCCTGCAAAGGGTTTCTGAGGCTGCAAATCTTTATGGGAGCAGAAAGCCTCATCTTTCTCCCGTGGAGCAGCTGGTATTTTCGAACTACTGACCTTGCAGTTTGCAGCCCGATTCGTCTCCACTACGCTACCAGAGCTGCTTTTCACAACAATAGCAACATAATTATACATACACGTATCTATGTATATAATCCTATAAAATGACTAAAAAATTTTATACTATTTTTACACCTCTAAAAGTACTTTTTCTAAATTGATTCTTATGTATAATTATGCATAATTATTAAAAATCACCTGTGCCTAAACAGCTCAACTAGAAAACCTGGAAATAGTCTACAAAAGAAAGCCTCTATAACTTGATAATTTGTAACTTACCTTCTCCAACACTTAGTTTTCTAAACTGTAAGATAGCACATGCCAATCTTCATGTTGCAGAGTTCAATGAGATAACAAACATTAGACATTCTACAGATAGCCGCTATTAATATTAATGAAATCTGTGTCTATTCTTCTAATTTACTCCCTATCTAAAACATCACTTTTTCTAAAGGCCTCAAGACTTAGTTATTGACAGGGACACCAACTCAACTGCCTTTAGGGATCAGGCAAGTGACATAAATGACTCAGGCAGACAAAATATGAACTGCTACTTAAATCTAACCAACTGTCACAATGTAACAATAGTGACCCTTTGCTAGATGTCATCTAATTTTTCAAGAAAATTAAGTCATTTAAAATTTTATCTAAAACTGTCCTTTTAATCCTGAGTCCCATCCAGAACCTTAAGGGGGTTACATTCCCACTAAAAAGGACAAGCAGACTGCCTGGAACAGCTACAGTGACAAAAAAAGATCATCAGGAAAATCCCAAAACAAAAATGTCAGCATGACTGGCTACTTCGAGAATAAGCAAGCTGGAAGAGAACAAATAAGATGGCGGATCGAGTGGAAGTGCAGTAAGGAGCTCCGACAGTAACAACACAGAATACCAGACCAAGCAGGCTCAGGGGACGGTCCCAGAACTCTGAACCACATATAAAGGAACATTTAGAAGGTTGGAAGGCTTACAGCTGGCGGAATTTCTGGCAGAAGCAAGAAATTCATTTCTTTCTAATTCAAGACGCTTAGTTGCTCCAGGAGCCGCCATCTTGAATGAAACCAAGTGGGGGAAGGATCAGAGCGGCCACGGACGCTTGACAGAACCGCGGAAATAAAGGTGTGGACATTCTTTTCTTTTGGTATCTGTTCATTGGTCCCTTGCTGGCTGCGCACCTCCATTCTGGTGACTACAGGGGTAACTGAGCTAGTGGATACCCCAACCCCAACCCCACCCTCGAAGGGTTCTACTATGCATGCTCACAGATCTCCTCGAAATTTAAAGAGACAGTTTCCACTTAAAACCAAACGGCCGCATCCGGCCCTGAACTGTTTATAACTAGAAAAAAGGCCTGAACAGGGATTGTGGAGTGGGACTGGCAGTCAAAAAGGGAAATAGGCCAAAAAGAAAATCCTAAATTATGTCAAAACGACCAACAGTGGCATCTTGAAATTTCTCAAGAAGAAGAGTGTAAAGGGAAGCCCAATTCCTGATCACATCTACCTGGAGTTATTCAGAAAGCATAAAAAATATCAAAATACACACATCTAAGTATTAAGACCACAGATAACCCCTGAATATGCCCAAAAAACAGAAGCAGATGACCATATCTGCACATGTCCAGAAACGAGATAAAGTGACTGAGGCAAATGAGTAAACACAGAGGAACAGAGATCCAGGTGGTGGGAAGGTCAGGTAGATTACTGGATAAAATAGACTGTCTTAAATGGAGGGCAGAACTAATGGAATATAAGGCAACCACAATAGGGTTGGGGTGGGGGCTTTAGTTTGGGTGGTGGGGATGGCAATACAAGAAGAGGGGAGGAGGCAGAAGAACAAGATAGATAGGGGAACACTGAGACAGGTTTGCATGGCCTAGTGAGACAGAGGTAAATAGTGATGCATACTCAACCTTGGACAACAGGGCTCTGGGATACAGGGATCTAGGTATAGCTTGAAGAGGGTAAATAATACTAAAACCCTTGACTGCCTCAGGAATACTAGTTTCCCTTGCCTACTATTGTAAAATAGACACTTGAGTGGGATAGAAAGGAATGTTGGGAAACATGATTAGAGAAAACTTGTAAGCCTGCCTTCAGCCTATAACTGACTGGAATACCTCAAAGGGGTTCTACAACTTGCCCAGTGAAATAGGCCTCGTGCAAAAAAGCCTTTACAGAGTATAGGACCTTAGGTGGAATCCTGAGTCCCATCCACAACCTTATGAGGTGGGGCATTCCCACTAGAAAGGACAAGCAGACTGGAACAGCTACAGTGAAAGAGTAAGAGTCTTAACATTCAATGGTGAATAATTGTTGTCATGACTAATTGTGACAGTCACAATTGTAAACGTGTAAGTTTTGTAACAAAAAAAGGGGAGTGGTTAATCTTACAGTCCAGAAAGAAGGACCCTAGGACCATCAAGAGAGAAATGCATACGCAGAATGTGGGATCTTATCCAGAGAAGCAGCAGCACCAGAGACGGAGGCAGAGATGGGGGCATAGAGAGGGGCTCCGGCTGAGGACTCTAGATTCATGGACTAAGAAGAGAGGGACTAAGAGCTGGTGGCCAGGAGGCAGATTTGCAGAATGCGCCCTTTGGAGACGTAAATTATTATATATGCCTGAGTGGTTTTTTGTTGGTTTGTTTGTTTGTTTTTTAAAAAGCTAAAATGGATAGAGAGAAATACCGTTAACTGATAATCATTGTAACGAAACGAGGTGTATGATTTGTTGAACGTAAAACTGATGATATGCCCTGTAAAACTTTCACTCAATCCACAATAAAAAACTTAAAATTTAAAAAAAATAATAAAACTGTCCCTTTAAAAATTGTGGACAATACATTCACACTTACTTTTCAAAGCTACAAATCAAACAAGACCCACACCTGCAAGTAAGATACAGTCTGAGGGCCCTGAATTCAAGGCTTTATTTACTGTATGTCAAACAACTGGGGAATAAAAGAAAAGATGAGACCTTTAAATAAATGAGAATACATTTTTATTCCTTTTTATTACACATTCATTTCATCAAACTATTTTGAGTGCCTACTGAGGGGAGCATGGTGGCTCCAAACAATAAATATTTGACTGCGAACGACAAGGTTGCCAGTTAAAGCTCACCAGCGACTTCATGGGAAGAACATGAGGCTTTCTGCTCCCACAAATATTTAAAGCCTCAGAAACCCTATACAGGGACGCTATGATCAGAACCGACTTGACGGCACACAGCAACAACCATTGTGAGTTGATTTAGAAAGTAGTATGTAAATGCCTGAAAAAGAAACCATGGTAGCACTGTAGAATGGGACTGCGAACTGCAAGGTCAGCAGATCAAACCCACCAGCTGCTCTGTGGGAGATGATGAAGCTTTCGACTCCTATGAAGATTCACAACTTTGGAAACCGTACACAGGTTCTGTATGAATCAGAATAGACTCCACAGCAGTGGGTTTGCTGTGTTTTTTATAATTGCCTAAACTGAGCCATAGTGGTGCAGTAGTTAAAGTGCTCAGTTGTCACCTCAAGTCCACCAGCTATCCCAGAGGAGAAACATAAGGCATCTGCTTCCTTAAGGATTTACAGCCTTGGAAACCCTTTGCCCTACAGAGTCAGAATTGACCCAAAAACAGTGAGTTTGGTTTTAGTATGACTGCCTGGGTCTACAAAACCACCAAAGTAAGAGTCCATCACTGTTTATAGACAAGTCCGTTAACATGACATTTTGCTCAAGCTAGCTACTCTTATAGGAATCTGGGCTGACAATGTGTGTTTGCAAAATTTTAGGCAATTAGTAGAATTGTTGCTTCACTGTTTAGACATATCCTTTAAGATTCTCTTCAATGTCAGCACTGCAAAGAATATGCCTCTGCTGCTATCCCAGTTGCCTAGATCAGAAACTTAAGAGTTGTCTTTGTCTTTTCTCTTTTTATGGTTTGGATTAGAGAAACAAGGTCAGCATAGAGTCTTGTCAATGCCACCTCCAACACTTTCCAGACATCTTTATAATGAACTACAAATCAACAATGTTGTTATTAAGTGCCATCCATTTGGTTGTGACACATAGCGACCCTGTATAGGGTTTCCAAGGAGCATTTGGTAAGCTTGAAACACCGACCTCATGGTTCAAACTGACTTTATATAGTCCAACCACTCTCCAAATAACAGTTCCCCACTGCATTTTAAATAAAATCCAAAAGTCCTTGGTGGTAATGGTTACGTGCCGTGGAGTTGGTTCTGACTCACAGCGATCCTGTACAGGGTTTCCGAGGCTGTAAATCTCTATGAAAGCAGAAAGCCTGATCTTTCTCCTGCAGAACAGCTGGTAGTTTCGAACTGCTGAACTTAGGGTTTGCAGCTCGATTCATAACCACTACGCTACTAGAGCTCTTTGTTGTTATGTGCTGTGGAGTTACTTTCTCTATCCTCTTATACTCTATTTGTGCTCTACCTCTAGTTGCAATTTATCACATTTTAATAAACTGTCTAGTCACTGGAGTCATAAATCCCCTTTATATGGCCAATATTTAATAAGGTCTATACAAGAATATTACTATGCACAGTATTACATACAACTTATCTATAGAAGACTATGTTTTCTCTATGTTCATCTGAACTTCTACATTAAATGCAAAGCTGTCCTAAGATCTTAGTAAAAATTTAATGAGAAAAAAAATTTATGAAGAATATTAATTAGGCAGTTACTGACTGCATTATTAAGCAAAACATTAAATTTGCCCCTAACTAGGATTCATATTATGCATTGCTCAAAAGAATAAAGTCCACATTAAGAGTTGTGTCTCTTGTCAAACTCCCTCTTTCCTTAAATCCCCTCCACATACCATCAGTTAACAGTATTTCTCTCTATACATTTTAGCTTTTTAAAAAACAAACAAACAAACACTCAGGCATATATAATAATTTACATCCCCAAAGGGCACATTCTGCACATTATGTGTTAGGGACCCAAAATCAAAGAAAATACAAAACTCCATTCTCTAAGTGTTTCCCTTACAGAACCAAAAGTAAGTAAAAGTCATTGACCTTGAGTTCACTAACAACAAAAAGTTTATAAGCAACATTTAATGAAATTCTGATAAAGTTTCAGAGTTCACTAAAGTTGTTGTTTTTTTTTTAAACTTTACTGGTTACCTCTGTTTCTGTCTATACTAACTCTCTATGCCTCCTAAGGTAAGTCCTGGTGTGACACTGTGGGTTAATGCGCTGGACTGCAAAGGTCGGCAGCTCAAGCTTACCAGCCGCTCCTTGGAAACCCTATATACAGGGTCGCTATGGGTCGGAATCAACTTAACACTTAACAACAATATGCCTCTTGAAACATTTTGGTGCAAAGGTCTGATTAACTGCATACAATTTTATTTCAAATACAGGTGTATGTGTTGTTTAAAACCATTTGGGCAACATCTGATCACATATATGCCATGATCCCCAATGTTTTTGGTTTGCTTTTTTTCCTAAAAGAAAGCTTTTTTTGTTGTTTATTTATTTCCCCCTACAGGACTCCTGGTGTGGTGCTGTAAGATAAGTGCTCAACCACAAGGTTGGTTTCAACCACAAGGTCGGAGGTTCAAACTCATCAGCTGCTCCTCTGAACCCTATTGTTGTTGTTATGTGCCGTGGGGTCGGTTCCGACTCATAGCAACGCTTGGACAGGGTTTCCGAGACTGTAAATCTTTACGGGACCAGAAAGCCTCATCTTTCTCCCACGGAATGGCTGGTAGTTTCGAACTGTTGACCTTGCGGTTCACTATGCTACCAGAGCTCTTTTATAGGGTCACTATATGTCAGAACCAATTTGACAGCATGCTATAACCAACTTAACGGTTTTAAAGATCCCAAACCCAGCTCTGCATCCTGGGTGGCATACAAGCAAATGAAGCAGAGAACATGGCTCTGGACACAGGCTCTCAATCTTTGTCCAGTGAGTAGGCTATAGCAGCAGGGTCAGGCTGCTTCTGCTGCTCAGGCAGAGATAGTGGGGTAGGGACTGAGCCACACTCTCCCTCCCTGTTCACTTCCTCACTTCACTCCCTGTAGCTGCAGCTGCCCTCTCAGCCATCAAGGTCTCTGCTGCTACCATACACTCCTACCGCCTCCACTAGCAGCTCCAGCAGTAATAGCAGCAGTGGTGGCAGCAGTGGCGACCATGAGGACGACTGGAGTGGGCTCTCCTGAGATTCTACTATAATGTTCACATGGACCTAAATCACACAACATTCTATATCATGGCTGTTGGGCAACACATGTTGTTGTTGTTGTTGCTGAGTGCTGTTAAGTTGGTTCCAACCCATAGCAATCCTGTATAGGGTTTCCAAGGAACGACTAGTGAGACCGAACTGTCCTTGTGGTTGGTTAAACCCACAGCACCACACAAGAACTCCACATAAACAACACATACCTGTATGCAAAATGTGCTACTAACAACTTCTCTTTTGTGTAAGGAAAAAAAACACTAAGTGATGCAAACCATAAAACTTAAAGTAGAGCCAATTACAATAAAACTTTTTGCTAATACCTCAATTTACCCAATTACTTGCTTTTGCACCAAATGAATGAACTACACCTATTTTTACACATTCATATTATCAAGGCTTGCCTTACTTGGTAAAAGAACAAAATAAAACAAACTAGGTTTCTTTTTCAGTATCTGGCATGACCCAGTATTAACAGTTAAACTTTCTATGAACCTAGAACAAAGACAAGGTTTCTTTGAACCCTTATAATACTAATTATCATTATCAAAGCAATATTAGAAAAGCAAACGATAATAAAAACAAATAACTTCATATTCCTCCTTTCCTAAATTTCTTTTAACAAAACTATTGTTCAATTTTGAACATTCCATGAAAGTGTAATCAATAATATTGGCACAAATGTTCCTAATTATCTGTTTATTTGAAAATTAATATTTTAGGCACTACTTCAAAAACACCCTTATTCAGTGGGCACTGCAAGCTAAAGCATAAAACTGACACTAAAAAATAGACACAGAAAACTCAATTCTTGCCGATTTCCATACTTTTGGGAACATATACCAAAAACAAAATTATTTACTCTTCAGTGACTTTTACTGAAAAACCCTATATAATAACAATTCACCTTTATTCTGATCATTGTGCCAAAGGCAAAGCACTCCTCTTGGGAAACGACTCATATTCTGCAGCTAGGCCAGTTTTCCAGAAGCTATCAACTCAGCTAAAGAAAATAGTGGCATGGTTTTTTAAAAGAATCCAATGTACAAAATCAAAATTTCTAAAAAAGGAAAATGGCAATTTATACAACAAAAATCAATCCTTAATCACACACGAACCTAAAATTTTTAAATATGATATTCAACACCCACACATATGGACAGAACTTTAAAAGCACTGCTATGCAAAATGAGGCACTTCAAAAGGAGTTTGCACTTCATCAATCTGTCTTGGTTTTATTTATCCTGCTACATTTTGAAACTAAGAAATCAGTGGAAGAGTATATCCTTTATTGACTTTAAAAACATTGTCACATAATAACCTCTTAAAACACCAGTTACAGGTACTGATACAAATAACAAAAGTGAGGTAAACTTGGAGCTTTTACTTTTCTTTCAAAACTAAATGTGTGGATTTCTTTCTCAAGTTTAGGCATAAGTCTGAATCTTTTCTTGTTAATTCTACCCAAATATCTCTCACTGTCTATTTGAATGCCAGAACTTTTAAATGCACTTGTTCATTCAGTAAAATATCAATACTGGGCTATTCCAATCTGAAGGCACCAAAGATAAAATGTGAGGATGACACAATCCATGCTCTCATTACAAGGCCACCAAACTTCCCTGTTCCCTGCTTTTATCCTCTCATCACTCAGGCAAGAAATTTTAGAATCAGCTTTAACCTCTTTTCATTTGTCCAAATCCAGCCTTTTCAAAGATATTATCCTAACAAGGAGCTCTGGTAGTGTAGTGGTTACAAATCGAGCTGCAAACCTCAAGGTCAGCAGTTCGAAACTACCAGCTTTTCCATGAGGCTTTCTGCTCCCGTAAAGATTTACAGCCTCGGAAACCCTGTACAAGGGTCACTATGAGTCAGAACTGACTCCACAGCACATAACAACATCCTAATTCAGAAAGGAGCTCTGGTAGTATAGTGGTTACGAATTGGGCTGCTAACCGCAAGGTTGGCAGTTCAAAACTACCAGAGGTTCCGCGGGAGAAAGATGATGCAGTCTGCTCCCGTAAAGATTTTTAGCCTCGGAAACCCTGTGTAGGGTCACTATGAGTCAGAAGCGACTCCATGGACTTTAACAACAACAACATCCTAATTCAGAAACTTCACTTTTGTCAAAAACTTAGCCTTTCCACGAATACTATTCTAATTAAAAACTTATCACTTTGCTTCCTACCATCTTACCAGGTATTTAGCATGCAACATTTACTAATAAACTCAGTGGTAATTATTATATATTCATTAAATCCCAAAATCAAACCAAACCTTCAGCCTCACAGTCGAGTCCAACTCAAAGCAACCATACATATGGTTTCTGAGGCTTTATGGGGAGCACACAGCCTCATCTTTCTCCCAAGGAGCGGGTTGGTGAGTTTGAACTACCAACCTTGTGGTTAGCAGTCCCAATACCTAACCCACAGTACCACCCAGGCTACTTGCACATGCATTATCTCATCTAATTTTCATAATAATCCTAAAGGGTGTGGTTGATGTTAATTTAGTTCTGACTCATAGTGAACCTGTATAGAGCATTTTCGAAGAGTGAATGGTAGGTTTGAACCACCAAGCTTGTAATTAGCAGCACAGTGCTTATTGTACAGCACCACACAAGGACTAATTTCAATCCTAAAGGGTAAAGATTATCCTCTCCATTCTACAGATATGAAAACCAAGACTTGTGTGTCATGCAGTCAATTTCAACTCACAGCAACCCTTTATAAGGTTTCAGAAAACCTCATCTTTCTCTGGCAGAGCAATTGTTGTTGTTATGTGCCATGGAGTTGGTTCCGACTCATAGCGACCCTGTACAGGGTTTCTGAGGCTGTAAATCTTTACGAGAGCAGAAAGCCTCATCTTTCTCCCGCGGAACAGCTAGTAGTTTCGAACTGCTGATCTTGCAGTTCACAGCCCGATTCATAACCACTACGCTACCAGAGCTCCTTGGCAGAGCAATTAGTGGGTCTGAACTGTGTAACCTATATACCAGCAGGCTCCTAGTAAACTGAGGTCTAGAGAATGTAAGAGACAAAAACTAAGGCTGTAGGTAGGCAAAGTCCAGCTTAATCACTCATGTTCCATCCTCGTGATAAACTGTAGCAATTGCTTTCCGGTTTCCATTATCTCAGGATTTTTTTCACCCAGTGAATTCTTTATACTATAAAATACCCTTTCTAACAACTACTCTGTTGTTGCTACCAACTAAATTATGCACTAATTGTCTCAATTTTATCCCTGAAGTAGAAAAGTCAGACCTTCCTTTGTATTCCAACAAAATGCACTTACTACTAAACTAAATTCTTTCTAATTTTTAATAACTACCTATAAAGAAATCCAAATGCTTCTCTGTTTGGGATTCATACACTTCTGCTCCTTCCCTGTTTCAAAACACAAAGCTTGTTCTACACATAAAAATTATTAAATTTTAGTGTTTTCTCTCATATCCACTAACAACTAACTTACATAGGGAATTCTGCTTTATTTCTCTGGAAACCTCATCCTGACTGAACTCATAGCTTATCTTGCTGTGAAAGATGGTGGGGAGGGGGGGTGTAATTGCAAAGTGAGTTTGAACCACAAGGTTGGCAGTTCAAGTTTACCAGCTGTTCCTTGGAAACCCTATACAGTGTCGGTATGAATTGGAACCAACTCAATGGCAATATATATATCTATAAACCATTGGAGTCCTGGTGTGGCACTGTAAGATAAGCACTGGACTGTAATGTTGGTTTAAACTGCAAGGTTGGTGGTTCAAACTCACCAGCCACTCCTTGGAAGCCCTATACAGGGTCGCTGTGAGTCAGAACCAACTCAACAGCACTTCACAACAACAGCATATAAAAACCATGCTCTGATTTTCAAGGTCTTTCCACCCTAAAAAGATACATATGACAAATGAACAAGAAGATAAATTAGTGGTGTAGTTGGTTTAAAGTAAAGAGGAAAGTCTAGATAAAATTTACTTCCAATTCAAATCATTTAACTAAAACTATTCAGTGGGGACTCTACCTCCCCCACACTCTCTTAAACTCCCTCTTGAAAACTTGTAAGCCATGTACTTTGTGCCTTTATCATCCCTCATCTTAGATAGCCAATGTCTAAATTGCCCATCCCTAATTGAACTCGACAGCACTTAACAACAACAATCTACCCTGTATGGCGTCCTCGTGTGGCGCTGTGGGTTAATGCGCCAGACTGCAAAGCTGTTTGAACTGCAAGGTTGTCAGTTCAAGCTTACCAGCTGCTCCTTGGAAACCCTATACAGAGTCACTATGGGTTGGAACTGACTCGACGGCACTTCACAACAACAACAACAATCTACCTTGTATAAGGAGCTCTGGCAGTGCAGTAGTTAAGAATCGGGCTGCTAACCTCAAGGTCAACATTTCAAAACTACCAGCTGTTCTGCAGGAGAAAAATGAAGCTTTCTGCTCCCATAAAAATTTACAGCCTCAGAAACCCTGTACAGGGTCACTAAGAGTAGGAACCAACTCCACAGCACATAACAACAACAACAATCTCCCCTGTATACAGAGAGAATAGGATTGATACTTGATGTAAACATAGGATTGATACTTGATGTAAAGGTAGAGTCCCCACTGAATAGTTATAGTTTTCATCTTGTGTAGATGGGTCTGGTGAAAAGAAATGGGGATAAGATTCTTAGGATTCAACAGTGAGTAACTGTTATGACTAATTACGTCTGTCACAACTGTAAAGCTAGAAGTTTTATAATAAAAATGGGAGTTATTAATCTTATAACCCAGAAACAGGACCCTACCATCAAGAGAAGAGCATGAGCAGAAGGTGGGACCCTAGCCAGAGAAGGCATGGTATTATATTCAATAAGCTCATATGCATGCATGAGGAGCTCTGGTAGCTAGCGTAGTGGGCTGCAAACCTGAGGGTCAGCAGTTTGAAACTACCAGTTCCGCAGGAGAAAGATGAGACTTTCTGCTCCCATAGATTTACAGCCTTGGAAACCCTGTTTTCCCATTTAAATTATCACTCAGTTCACAATTAAAACTTTAAAAATAAAATATAGAGTAATTAGTGATCTTAGAGGTGCTTCTATTTTGAACATATTTTGAGCTACTATATCCATAAGTATAAGTCAAACCCATCACCATTTACTCTTATGTCAGTCACCATTCAGTTTGACCTTTCAGTCAACTTGAATGCTGTTTTCCAGCTATTTTGCAAGATTCATTCTCTATCTGTTGTTGTTGTTGTTGTTAAGTGCCATCAAGCTACCCTGAACAGGGTTTCCAAGGCTGTCAATCTTTACGGGAGCAGAAATCCTCATCTTTCTCCTGTGGAGCAGCTGGTAGTTTCGAACTGCTGACCTTGCGGTTCGCAGCCCAATTCATAACCTCCACACTACCAGAGGTCCATTCGCTATCTAGTCATTGTTGTTGTTGTTAAGTACCGTGGAGTCGATACTGACTTATCTAGTGCTTAAATATTAAGAATTCCTCAGTACTCCATCCTATGTCCCCTTCTCTCTATACAATGTCATTAAAAAGAGCACAATGGTCAAAGTGCTCCGCTGTCTGAAAGATCAGAGGTTTGAATCTTCCAGCCATTTCTCAGGAGAAAGGTGAGGCAGGCTGCTTCCATAAAGACTGACAGCCTTGGAAACCCAGGGACAGTTCTACTCCATCCCTTAGAGTCCCACTGCACTGTCATCAACTCAATACAATGGGTTTGGGTTTTTGTTTTGGGAAGAGGAGAGGGTGTTTGAAATTTCATCCATTCTACAAGGAGTCTTGAAAAAGTTCGTGGAAAAATTCCATTATCTTTTCATTACATTTTCCAGGAACTTTTGAAGCCCACTGGTGTATCTTCAATTATTATTAACCTGCCATATATATACATACGTGTATACTCAGCCCTGGTGTGGTCCTGTAGGATAAACACTGGACTGGTAACCACAAAGTCGGCAATTCAAACCCACCATTTGCCCTCAGAAACCCTATGTAGTGTCGTTATGAGTCAGAACCGACACAATGGCATGCAACAACATATATACAATCTTGAGACCAGAATTCTCTGAGCTCCAACACCATATCCAAATGCCTACTTGACTGTTCCTCTTAGATAGTTTTCAGTTATGAGTTGTCAGGCATTGTTAATTGCCACTTATACCAATCCACAAGTGCAAAGTAGAACCACTACATAGTTTGCCAAGCTGTGATCTTTCAGGAGCAGGTTACCAGGCCTGTCTTCCCAGGAACCTCTGGATGGGTTTGAACCACTAAGTAGTCCAGCACTTAACTGTTTCTGCCACCCACGGACTGCTGTCAGAGGTTAGGAACTCCAATCCCACCCCACAAAAATTAAAACATTTAGAACTGAAATTTTCAGGTTACCACAAAACCTGGAGTTCTAGTGTGGCGCTGTAGAATAAGCACTGGGACCCCAAGGCCAGTTTGAACCACAAAGTCGGCGGTTCAAACTTGCTTGCCGCTCCTCGGAAACCCTATACGGGATCCTAGGAGTCAGAACCGATTCGACTGCACGTTAACAACAACCGCTTACAAAACTTAAGCGCCTTGTGGTCCAAAAATTAAGCACCAGGCTGTTAACCTAAAGACTGGTCCAGTGGCTCTGAGAGAGAAAGACCTGGCAATCTGCTTTCATAAAGATTGTTGTTAAGTGCCATCGAGTCGGTTCCAATCCATAGCGACCCTGAATAGGATTTCTGAGAAGTGGCTGCTGAGCTTGAACCGCCGACTTTGTGGCTCAAACCAACTTTGCAGTACAACGCATTAATCCACAGCGCCACACACGGGCTCCATAAAGATAGTTGTTAAGTGCCATCGAGTTGGTTCTAACTCATAGCAACCCTGTATTGGTGCGGCTGGTGGGTTTGAACTGCCGAGGTTAGAAGTCCAGTGCTTATTCTACAGAGCCATACTAGGACTTCTACATAAGGATTACGACCAAGAAAACCCTATGGCAGCTGTTTTACTCTGCCAACAAGATCACTATGAGTTGAAAACGACTCAAGAGCACCAAAACATCACCACAAAACCACTCTAGGACAATTCTCCAGAACTCAAGACTTAAGCCATCAATTACCATTTCCTTACATGGTTTATAAACCTGACAACCTAAGCTAATGGCTAGAGATGGGGAACAACCAGCTAGATGCACAACAAAAATACAACTCATGGCTTTCGTTGAGGAATAGTAAGGAAGGAAAACAAAGGTGGTGACGACTCGTCCAGACTGAATGAGAATCGTGTCCAAGACCCGATGGAATATGCGGCAACCAACGGAAGTCACCTAAAGAGACGGCAGGCCTCCTTAAGGGGCAAGTGGCGGGCGGCAGGGGACAATTTCAGATTGCGGAGGGAACGAGTGACAGCAAAGACCAGAACATAGGAGATGAAAACCTAGAGGGAAGACCCAAGTGGTGCACCTCTGAGGCCCGGGAGCGTTGGGGGGTTGGGGGCGGGCTGAAAAGCAGAGGGGCGAACTCCAGAAGAGTGAACGCCGAGTGGGCGGACCGCGAAGGGGGCTGGGAGAAACGGCTCCGTAGGGAAACTCGCCGGGTCCGTCTTACCTGTGCCTGCAAGTCCAGAGCCCCGAGACAAGCCTGCCGAAAGTACGGAGTCCGCACGGTGTGAAAGCAACCGGGGGTAAGGAAGCGGTACCGAGCACGGAGGAGCGGGGCCGCTCACTCTCCCACTTAGGGAGAGCGGCTGATGGCGGGAACTGTGACCACACGCAAACACGCACGCACGCACGCACACTCGACGCGACCAAACCAAGCGCGTGCGCGCAACCTGTAACCCCGCCCTTCCAGCGATTAACCCCGCCCCAGCATCTAGAGAAACCCTGCACAGAAGCCCCGACCATGACGATACTACGCACGCGCAATTTCCATTTTCACATACTTCCGAGGTTCCACCATTTCCCTCCTACTGAGCCCTAGTCGGGCATGCGCACTAACAGTCCTCCGGGACTGCTCGGCGTTTCCCGCCCTTCGCTGACTTCCGAAGGAAAGTGAGCGTTCAAGCCCCTAACGATCCCTGTTCTAAGCCGGGGAAACAGGTGGCAGACGTCCTTCCAGTCCTGAGTCTTAAGGGGCAAAGGACATACCCAGGAATTGTTAACTCGACATAGGGCAAGAAGGCGGGAAGAGGTTGCGTGGGCGGGGTCAGGGGTGAGAGGTCAGAGGGCTGCGAAGGGGGCGGAGCGAGGCCGGAGGCGGATGGCGGCAGAGGCAGCTCATCATCTTCGGCGGCTGAGGCGCTGAAGCAGGGACGCGGTGGGGCGCGTCTGGTGGTAGGAAGAGATCTGCGGCCGAACGCAACATGCACAGCCTGGCGACGGCTGCGGTAAGTGACCTAACCCCCCGGCCTGGGCCCAGCACCCCTCAGCCCTGCGTTTTGGCCTTCTCTCCCAGCTCCCCGTATTGCCCGGGAGTCCAGCTCCTGCCCTCAGCCCACGAGGCCCCGCTTCCCTCCTGGCCTTGGCTGTGTTGGGGCAGGCCTCCACTCCCCTCGGCTGCCGCTTCTCGCGGCCTCTCGTGCTACGCGGATCCTTTTCCGGCCCTCCGGCCTGGTCTAGCGTCCCGGGCCGGCCATTCATTGATTCCTTAGGCTGACCAACAGTTTGAGAGCGCCAGTTGTGTGCTGGGCGTCGGCGGGGCTGCAGGGAATTCCGTGGTAAATCCGACTTGGCCGGTGTTCTCGGAAATCACTGCTTTTAGATGCTTCTAAACTTCAGATGCAAAACCTGAAGTCTGGAGAAGTGAATCATTATTGCATCTGACTTAGCTTTTAAAGCGTTTCTTCCACCTCTTGTTGAAACCGCTTGACGCTGTGAATTGGTAGTCGGGTTTTACCTGCGTGATCGTTTCACAAGAAAGTGATCATGTACTTCATCTCTCCATAGTACTTCTGTAGCGTCCCATGCACTTAGGTCAAGCCAGACTCGTTGCCACGGCCTGTAAGGCCCTGTGTGATGTGCTCATTACCCCCGTTTTCTGCCTTGTTTTGGCCTTTCTCACCCTCTTAACTTGTGCCTTTCCACTCCAACGTGCACGTCTGGTCTCTGTATTTGGGATGTTCCTCTTACATGTGTGTATGTGTCTCGTTCACATTGTGGGTGTAACAGGCTGTTCTGAGTGGCCTTCCTGGGCACCTTATTCCAAGTAGCCACCTGTTCTCTTACAGAATACCCTTCCTTGGGCTGTTCCCAATGCATAGCTACTGTATGCGTTAATTGTCTGTTGTCCTTCTCTCCTTGAGAAGGCCTAGAGATCCTGGGAGTCCTGTTTGTATGGTTTCCCCAGCGCCAAGACAGTTTCCGGCTCAAGTTTAGGGCTCAGAGACTTTGTTGAATGAAGTCATGTAAATGAGGGGAGTGACCATTGAGAGCACAGAGCCAGAACTGGACAGACTGAAGTAATCTATAAATGAGGGAGGTGAGCCCTGACCAGAGCAGGAAAAGGAGATCAGGATCATTTGATTAGTGTGAACTCTGGCTGCCAATCCCACTAATTGTTTCATCGAGGACCAGTGACTTAAGGAGATAGTAATGTACTGGAACGGGCATTACCAGACAAAATGACATAAGTACCAAAAAATTGATTCAACTTTAAGTTAAGTGTTATCAAGTTGGTTCCGACTCATAGTGAGTTGGAAACAAACAGGATTTTTGAGGCTTTAGCGATCTATGAAGGAGCAGAAAGTTTCATCTTTCTCCTATAGAGCAACTGGCTAACTCGAAACATGGACCTTGTGGTTCACAGTCCAGTGCTTATCCACTGTGCTTCCCTCAACTTTAAATATACAAGTGAAAAAGTGGGCTGAGTGACTAGCCTATAGAAAAGATTGCTTTCTGATTGTTGTTGTTGTTAAGTGCTGTCGAGTCGATTCTGACCCATAGCGACCCTATACAGGGTTTCTGAGAAGCAGCTGGTGAGCTTGAACCACTGACCTTGCAGTTCAAATGGCTTTGCAGTCTGGTGCATTAACCCACAGCACCACACCAGGATTCCATTCTGATATTGGAGCCTTATGTCGTCTTTTCCAAGTCCATTGCCATCTCTCTGTCCTTTCACCTTGCTTCTAAGTGTTTGTGTTTTTATATCTCTTAATTTTATTGTAATTGCCCTAACTTTTTTATTCCCTGTATCAAATTTGGGGCGAAGTATGTTGCAAGGTAAGGTTGCTACTGGCAGGGGAGAAGCAGGTTAAACTGAGGGACGTTTTTGTGATGTTGTCTTCCCCAGGACTTGTACTTTTGAATCACTGAATGACTTTTAGTACCTTTCAGTGACTATCCTATGTTATTTTCAATAATTCATCTTTTGAACAGTTTTTAAAGGTATACCTTAAAAATTGTTGTTGTTGTTGTTAAGTGCCGTCGAGTCGGTTCCCACCCATACCAGCCCTGTACAGGGTTTCCGAGGGTGTAAATCTTTACGGGAGTAGAAAGCCTCATGTTTCTCCCGCGGAGCGGCTGGTAGTTTCAAACTGCTGACCTTAAGGTTCGCAGCCCGATTCGTAACCACTACGCTACCAGAGTGCCTTACCTTAAGAATAGTAAGTATTTAATACAAATTTTTCAGTTAAATTTACATTTATGTAAAAATTGGAACTTTGCATATATACCTACTTGCACCTAGTACACTGTTTGGATCACATTTGTTGTTATGTGCCGTGGAGTAGGTTCAGACTCACAGCGACCCTATACAGGGTTTCCGAGGCTGTAAATCTTTATGGGAGCAGAATGCCTCATCTTTATCCTGCCAAACAGCTGGTAGTTTCGGACTGCTGACCCTGAGGTTAACAGCCCAATTCGTAACCACTACGCTATCAGAGCACCTTTTGAATCACAGAACGGCTCTTAAAGTACCTCTGTTCAACTCATCCACTGGGATATTTGATTAGTGAGGACACTGAGACATAGAAAAGTTAAGTTAACTCTTTCCCTAATTCTTCATATCTTCCATTAGACAGAACTGGGAATTCTGATCTGGGTAAAAGGATAATAATGATGTGTGTCACTTGCTAGAAGATGAGATGAATTAATAATACATGCAACATTGCCCACAATAATCTTATAATCTATGCCACTTAAAATGCTTACGTTTTTCCCAATAATGAGAATTTGTATTTGTGTGTGTACCTTTACCACTTTTTTTAAGTATTAACTAAGTCATCTCTTCAGCAAGGGAGATAGAAAGTACTATCAAAGGAAAATGTGAGCACAAATATTTAGGCTGTTATTTGCTGGAGAGAAACGTTAAGATAAGTTGGGACGACGTATCTTAAATCTTGACTTGTGTTGTTAAAGTGCCATTGAGTCGGTTCCAACTCAGCGGCTCTGTATAGTGTTTCCAAGGCTGTAAATCTTTGGTGGTGGTTTTGTGCCGTGGAGTCAGTTCCAACTCTTAGCGACCCTGTGCAGGGTTTCTGAGGCTGTAAATCTTTACAGGAGCAGAAAGCCTCATCTTTCTCCCACAGAACAGCTGGTAGTTTCCTTGACCTTGAGGTTAGCAGCCCGACTTGTAACCACTATGCTTCCAGAGCTCCTCAGCAACCTTGGATGTTGTTGTTGTTAAGTGCCGTCGAGTCAGTTACAACCCATAGCAACCCTGTATAGGGTTTCTGAGAAGCAGCTGGTGAGCTTGAACCACCGACCTTGCAGTTCAAGTGGCTTTGCAGTTTGGCACATTAACCCACAGCGGCACACCAGGACTTCCTTGTATGGGGCTCCCAAAAAGCGGCTGGTGGGTTTGAACCACTGACTTAACAATCCAATGTTTATTTTTATTATGTTAGAACTGTATAGTAAGACCAGGAGCCCTAGTTAAGCAGCAGTTAAGCACTGAACCCACCAGCTTCTTCCTGGGAGTAAAATGTGGCAGTTTGCTTTTATAAACATTGCTATTGTTAAATGCCATGGAGTAGGTTCCCACTCATATTGACCCTATGTAGCATAGGGCTTAGGAATCAGGCTGTGAATCACAAGGTCAGCAGTTCGAAACTACCAGCTGCTCTGTGGGAGAAAGATGAGGCTTTCTGCTCCCATAAGGATTTGCAGCCTTGGAAACCCTGTACAGGGTTGCTATGGGTCGGAACCAACTCCACAGCATATAACAACAACATGGTTTCCTTGAACAGCTGGTGGGTTTGAACCTCTGACCTTGCAGTTCAAACCGATCTATCTTACGGTGTTAATCCTACAGTGCCACACCAGAACTCCTCTTAAAGATTGTTGTTGTTGTTAAGTGCCTTTAAGTAGGTTCCAACTCATAGAGATCCTGTATGGGGTTTCTGAGGAGCAGCTGGTAAGTGTGGACTGCTGACCTTGCAGTTCAAACTGACCTTGCAATCCAGCACATTATCCCACAGTGCCACACCAGAACACCTCGTAAAGATTACAGCCTTGGAAATCTTTTGAGGCAGTACTATAGGGTTGCTATAAGTTTGATTTTACTGTAGTTGAAAACATTAAATAGAACAGCAAATTAGTGACTGGCTAGGTTCATTCCCTGGTTAATGATTTCCTTCCAAACTTTATTAGTTCTGTCTCCGAAAAATAACAATTGGCTTTATATATATTGTGGAGGTTGCTTCAGTTTAAAAAAAAGAAACTACAAATTTTCACTTGCGTAGCTTCTTGTTTGTAGCCGTTTCTGTATTACATTTAGCAAAACTTTACTTGCATGGGATATCAAAGAGATTGTCCAATGATTTCCACATTCTGTTGGGTCACTACTCTTTGCAATGGGCACAAATATGGATCTCTTCCAATCAGTCGGCCAGATAGTTGTCTTCCAAATTTCTTGGCAGAGAGGAATGAGTGCCTCCTGTGCCGCCTCACTTTCTTGAAATATTTCAATTTTTATTCCATCAATTCCTGGTACTTTGTTCTTTGCCAATTCCTTCAATGCATCTTGGACTTCCTCCTTCAGTATCATTGCCTCTTGATCATATGCTACCTATTGAAACCATTGAACATGAACCATTTCCTTTTGGTACAGTGACTCTGTGTATTCCTTCGATCTTCTCTTGATGCTTTCTGCATCATTCAATAATTTGCCCAGTGAATCTCTTAATAACGAAAGTCGAGGCTTGAATTTTTTCTTCAGTTCCCCCAGCTTGAGAAATGTTGAGCGTGTTCTTCCTTTTTGGTTTTCTGATTCCAGATCTTTGCACATTTTGTTATAATAATTGCTTTTGTCCTTGAGCTGATCTTTGAAATTTTCTGTTCAGCTCTTGGACCTCCTTATTTTTCCCCTCTGCTTTAGCATCTCTATCCTGGAAAGCAAGTTTCAGTGTCTCTTCTGACATACATTTTGACCTTTTCCTTCTTTCTTGTCTTCTCAGTGACTTTTTGCTTTCTTTCTATATGATGTTCTTGATGTCATCCCACAACTCTTCTGGTCTTCAGTCTTTACTGTTTAATATATCAAATCTGTTCTTCAGGTGATCTCTAAATTCAGGTGGGATATAGTCAAGGTCATATTTTGGCTCTCATGGACTTGTTTCCATTTTCTTCAGCTTCAATTTGAATTTGCATATGAGTAATTGATGGTCTGTTCCACAGTCTGCCCCTGGCCTTGTTTTGACTGATGATACGGAACTTTTCCATCATCTCTTTCTGCAGATGTAGTCAACTTCATTTCTGTGTATTCCATCTGGTGAGGTTCATGTGTATAGTCATCTCTTATGCTGTCTAAAGAAGGTATTTGAAATGAACAAATCATTGGTTTTGCAGAATTCTATTATGCGTTCTCCAGCATCATTTCTATTACCAAGGCCATATTTTCCAACCACTGATCCTTCCTTTTTGCTCCCAACCTGTGCATTGCAATCACCAGTAATGATCAATACATCTTGATTGCATGTTTGATCAATTTCAGATTGAAGAAGTTGATAGAATTCTTCTATTTCATCCTGATTGGCTTTAGTAGTTGATGCATAAATTTGAATAATAGTGGTATTAACTGGGCTTCCCTGTAGGCGCATAGATATTATCCTATCATAGACAGCATTGTACCTCATGGCTGATATGTTCTTTTTGACAGCGAATGCAACAACATTCCTCTTCAATTTGTCATTACCGGCATAGTAAACCATGTGGTTGTTAGATTCAAAATGGCCAATACCAGTCCATTTCAGCTCACTAATGCCTAAGATACAGGTCTTTATGCATTCAATTTCATTTTTGACAATTTACAGTTTTTCCAGATTCATACTTCATAAATTACATGTTCCGATTTTCAAAGGATGTTTACAGCCATTTCTCTTCATTTTGAGTTGTGCCCCATCAGCAAATGAAGGTCTCGCAGGCTTTACTCCGTATGCGTCATCACGGTCAACTCTAATTTGAGGAGGCAACTCTTCCCCAGTTGCATTTTGAGTGCCTTCCAACCTTAGTAGCTCATTTTCTGGCACTATATCTGACAGTGTTTCTCTGCTTTTCATAAGGTTTTCAGTGACTAAAGATTCAGAAATAGTTCGTCACCTTTCTTCCTAGTCTGTCTTTGTCTGGAAGCTCATCTGAAACATGTCCACCATGGGTGACCCTGCTGGTATTTAAAATGCCGGTGGCATAGCTTCCAGAATCATAGCAACTCAGAAACCACCACAGTACAACAAACTGACAGATGCGTGGTGGCCATTTGGTTTTAAGTGGAAACTGTCTTTTTAAATTTTGAGGAGATATTTGCACATACATAGTAGAACCCTCCAGGGGAGGGGGCAGGGTGTCCATTCTCTCAGGCATCCCCTCTAGTCACCAGAATGGAGGTGCGCAAGAAACCAAAAAGGAGATGTCAAAAAAAAGAATGTCCACACCTGTATCTCTGTCAATCATACATTGACAGAGAACTTCCAGAGGTTCAATCCGGATTCAGAAGAGGCTGTGGAACAAGGGATATCATTGCTGATGTCTAGTGGATCTTGGCTGAAAGCAGAGAATATCAGAAAGATGTTTACCTGTGCTTTATTGACTATGCAAAGGCTTTCGATTGTGTGGATTATGACCAGCTATGGAAGTATGAGTATTCCAGAACACTTAATTGTGTTCATGAGGAATCTGTACTTGGACCAAGAGGCAGTTGTTCGAACAGAACATGGAAACACTGAATGTTTTACATTGTAAAAAGGTGTGTGACAGGGTTGTATTCTTTCACCATACTTACTCAACCTGTATGCTGAGCAAGTAATCCGAGAAGCTGGGTTCTATGAAGAAAAATGTGGCATCAGGTTTGGAGGAAGACTCATTAACAACCTGCAATATGGAGATGATACAACCTTGCTTGCTGAAAGTGAAGAGGACTTAAAATATTTCCTGATGAAGATCAGAGCGCAGCCTTCAGTATGGATTACATCTCACTGTAAAGAAAACAAAAATCCCCACCACTGGAACAATAAACAACATTATTTTCAATGGAGAAAAGATTGAATTTGTCTAGGACTTCATTCTTCTTGGATCAACTGTCAACACTCAAGGAAGCAGAAGTAAAGAAATCAAACGACGTTTTGTATTAGGCAAATCTGTTACACAGACCTTTTTAAAGTATTGAAGAGCAAAGATGTCAGCTTGAGGACTAAGGTGTGCCTGACCCAAGCCATGGTATTTTCAATAACAATATGCATGCGAAAGCTGGACAATGAATAAGCAAGACCGTAGAAGAATTGATGCTTTTGCATTATGGTGTTGGAGGAGAATATTGAAAGTGCCATGGGTTGCCAAAAGAACCAGTAGATCCGTTTTGGAAGAAGCTAGAGTGCTCCTTGGCCAAACTTTGTTTCTCATACTTCAGACATATATTGTCAGGAGTGACAATGGAGAAGGATATCATATTTGGCAAGGTGGAGGGTCAGTGAAAAAGAGGAAGACCCCCACCCCCAACAAAATGGATTGGCCAAGTGGCAGCATCGATGGACTCAAGCAAAAGTAGTGAGGTTGGCCCAGGATCGGGCAGTGTTTCGTTTTGCTGTGCATAACGTTGCTGTAGGTCAGTACTGACTTGATGGCTCCTAACAACAACAACCAGCATCTTGTTTAATGAATGTTAGTGATGTGAAACACCAAAGGTTAAGTCTTTAGGAGATGCATCTGTTAACCATTGTCTGTCTTTCCCTCACTTTCTACCTGGTTATTTCATATACTTTGTTGAAGCTGTGATGGGCTCCCAGAAGTCCTCTGAACACTGTACACTGAAGGGTCTCCTCCCATTTCTCTCACTCAGTGTTTAAGCAGCTTGCTTAACTTCTCTTTTTCTCATCCATCTTCAAAAAGTTTCTTGGAAAATATTCTGGTCCTTATTTTACAAAGGTATGAGGATAATTAATTTAATAAGGCGCCTTGGTAGAGCCCTGGGTTGTGTTGGACTATTAACCCAGTGAGGTCTGTGGTTTGATTGAACGTACCAGCCACTCTGCAGGACAAAGATGAGGTAGTCTGCCTCTGTAAAGGTTTACAGCCTTTGAAACCCTGTGGAGCAGGGTTGCTATTTTAAACTAATTTAATACTTTAGGCGTAATTTAGAAAGTTTTTTTTTCTTGGAATAGCATCATAATGTTGATAACCCAAAACCACTTGTTGACTTATATCCTTGGGATAATAATTCCTAATTATCTAAGTCTGTAGTTAAGAGCTATGGCGTTAGTTCCAACTCATAGTGACCCTGTATAGGATTTTCAAGGAGCAGCTAGTGGGTTTGAACTGTTGACCTTGTGGTTAGCAGTCCAGTGCTTATCCTACAGTGCTATACCAAGACTCTAAGCCTGTTATTAACATTTTTTTCACTGTTACACATTTCATTGGTAGGAAAACCTATTACTATTTTAGCCTTGAACATAAAGTATTGATATCAATGTTTTAACTTACTCAAAAGGAGAAATGTCATATTTAAGATAATTTGTAATTATCTTTCTCCTTGTCATATTAAGTGGTAAGATCTTTCAGACATAAACCACTAACTATCAATACTTTGTATTTGTGATTCTTGGAGTTAGCTGTTAGTGAGTGGAGTTAGCTGTTGGTCTAAAATTTTATCCTGTATTAAGGTTTATTGAAAGAAAAAGGTGCTGCTTGAACTATTTAATCCGTGTGTTGTTGTGTTTTGTTAAGTTCAGTCAAGTCAGTTCCAACCCATAGCAACCTTGTATTGATTTCCGAGGAGCTGCAGGTGAGTTTGAACCACAGACTTTGGAATTCAAATTCATCTTTCGATCCTGTGTGTATCCTACAGCGCCACACCCATATTTAGGCTTTAAAGCACAGAAAAGGGGAGACAAACTACGACTAAATTTTGGTAATGTAAATATCATAAGGTTTTCATTTTAAACATCTAATGAAAGGACTGTTGATTTTAAAGTTCTTTATTGATTTTTTTCAGTCACAGAGACATTGGCACTTCGATCCTATAGACCTTATAGAGGAAGACTAGAGTTTATATCTAATTCTGTTGTGCACTAGCTGTATGACCTTAAGTATATTTAACCTGACTCTGTTTCTTTTTAGAATTTTGAAAATTAAATGAAGTAATCAACAGTGCCTGTTGCATAGTATGCTAAGAAATAAATGCTCTGTAGTTTTCACATGATCCTTAAAGATATCTAGGGCGCAAAATTGATTAACTTGTGCTCTCGTCATTAGTATACTGATGTGGCTTTGTAGGATAAGCACTGGACTACTATCATAGTGCATACAAGTTTGGCTTCTAGCCGAAAGGTCAGCAGTTCAAACCTACCAGTTGCTCTGCAGGAGAAAAATGATCCTTTTCTGCTCCTACAAAGATTTCCAGCCTCAGAAGCCCCATACAGGGTCGTTTTAAGTCAGAACCCATCCACTGGCACACAATCGCAAGGTCAGCGATTCAGTGTCCCACTAACTGCTCCTTGGAAACAGTGGTTAGAACCCACCAGAGACTCCATGGGAGAAAGGTGAGGCATTCTGCTTTGGTAAAGATTTGCAGCTTTGAAAATCTTAGGGAGTAGTTCTCTCTGTATCAGTCAAAATTGACTTGACTGTAGTGTCTTTAAGGAGCTCTGGTAGCATAGTGGTTACGAATTGGGCTGTGAACCTCACGGTCAGCAGTTCGAAACTACCAGCTGTTCCAAGAGAGAAAGATGAGGCTTTCTGCTCCCATAAAGATTTACAGCCTCAGAAACCCTGTACCAGGGTAGCTATGAGTCGGAACTGACTCCCTGGTACATCACAACAACAATAGTATCTTTGAGTTCTTTTGGAGGAATTATTAATAATTTTTAATTAGGTCGTCTCCAGTAGGGAGGTCATAGATTAGTTTAGTTATCTGCCACTGGGCAATATGTGCTACTGGGTTGAGTTTTCTTTCTGCCAGATCCTCAGAAATGTATTGTTGTTAAGTGCCACCATGTGGGTTCCAACTAACAACATCCCTGTATAGGGTTTCTGAGAAGCAACTGGTAGATTTGAACTACCGACCCTGCAGTTTACAGTTCTAGTGCTTATCCACACCAGAACTAAATCTAAAGGATTGTAGTATGTGGACTAGAAATCTTAAGACGTGATGTTTAAATAGAGTGCATGCAGTTCTTAGGAAATCCACTCATAGTTTCTCAGCACTTATAAAATAAGGTAATAACCACCTTGTTGCGATCATTAAATGGAACCATGTTAATAAAGTTTTTCGAAGTACAGTATGACTCTCTCTCTCCCCTCACATTCGCCATCCCTTCCTTCACTTCCCAACTCCCCCTTTTTTATATATGATATATAATAAAGATGATATACCAAAATTTATACCAAAAAGATTTTTTTTTAATAGCTTGGGACTAAGAAAAAAGTACAGTTTGATCCTTAATTTTGTCATCTTATCTGTGCACTCTCACTGAATTAAACATTAGATGTAAGAACTTAAATTATAAAGTTAAAAGAAGAAAATGCAGGTCTTTTAGATCAAGGAACAGGGGATGAGTATTCTACCAAAACCAAGAGTTCAGATTATAGAAAAGTATTGCTGGATAAGAATATATAAATGTAAGAATACATACATTCCTGTTCACTACACAATAAATACCATTACCAGAGTCTGGAGGACGATTCTTGCAATGTCTAAAATAGATGAAGGATTTGCATTCAGAATATATAAGGAGCTCCTACAGATTAATAAGGAAACAGTATAGAAAATAAGCAAATGACATGCATGGGCATATCTGAGAACAGGGAGATTAAAATGCAAGCAAGTAAATGGGTATTTTGTTAAAACTCACCATAAAACAAATAAATCATAACAAATAAAACAATGAGATAACATCCATTAGACTATTACGAAATAAAAAAGAGAAAAATAGGTTTGCTAAGTGGGTAACAATATAGGAAGATGGAACCTTCATTTACTGTTAATCTAGAAGTACCACGAAAATTAAGCATCCCCACTTTTTAAGCATAAATCTTAGAAACATTTTCACATTGTTTCACAAGAAGATATTTATAAATATGTTCATCATCATGTTCGCTAATCAGGGAATGTCATTCTGTTATTGTGAGCCATTAAGTTGATTCCAACTCATAGAGATCCTGTAGAATAGATTAGTGCTGCCCTATAAGGTTTACAGAGTCCTGGTGTGACGCTGTGGGCTAATGCGTCAGACTGCAAAGTCAGTGGTTCAAGCTCACCAACTGCTCCTTGGAAACCCTATACAGGGTCGCTGTGGGTCAGAATCGACTCAATGGCACTTAACAACAACAACAAATAGGATTTATGGAATCCTGGTGTGACACTGTTTCCCACCCCTTTTTATAAAGACATAAGATTTCAGATTATTCTGTTTTGGTTAAAAATGTGCCTATAAGACTCTTGGGATCCAGAAACATACATTTAATGTTTTTATAAGCATCAAGATTTAGTGATTTAGAGTTGTGCTTTGATGTTATTTTTAGGAATGATGTTCAGAATAGTTTATCAATACCTAACCCAAAATGTGTGACACCCACTGTAGGATAAGCACTGAACTGCAAGGTCAGTGATTCAAACTCACCAGCCGTTCCTCAGAAACTTTATATAGGGTTTCTGTGGGTCAGAACTGACTTGATGGCACTGAACAATAACAACTACCCAAAATGTAAGAATATTTTCCATGTGTATTCCAAAATAACAACTCCAGTGTGTGTGTTATAGAATTGCTTGTTAGTGTGTATGTGTTTGGTTGCTATCACTAGCTGAATTATGCCCCTGTCTGAGCTGTCATACTTTGACATGGAGAATGATGTCAAACTATTTTACCAGCTTACCTATTTAAAATAAGGGCTGTTAAGTGACTTGTCATCTGAATAAATAAAGAATCCTCTCAACATCTATGATCCTGTTCCTGGTGCTGATTGCTCTTTCATGTTCTGCTGAACTAACAGCAGTAACAGTTTAATTTTTGTCTGAGATTTTTATAGATTCACTCTCTCTTGCATTGTCTAGGGCTCATAAGTTGCTTATTAAAAACTCACTTTTAGATCAAACCTACTCTTTCAGGTAGATGAGGAACTACATAGCAATACAGTGAAGAACATGGGTTTTGTTGCTAGACTGCCTGGGTTCAAATACTGGCTTTAAGTGTAATAAGATCAAATCCTGCCAATTCTGTTTTGAATATCTTCTCTTTGCTTCAGTTCCCTTATCTATAAAATATTTAAGACAGTAATTGACGTAGAATATGCATTGTATGCTAGCTCCCATTTTTATTTTTTAAAGTAACTATTAACTACATGACAGATGTGTTTGTTTAGTGGGGTTACGCTAACTCTTGCTTTTAAATTGGAGATGAAATTCAACAAGGATGATGAACAGAAGTTTCCCTACCCCAGATACTTTGTGGCACCAAAATTCCCTTGCTTATTCTCTGTGGCTATCCTCCTCTTTTATGACTATAGAACTCATGGTACCTACCTGGTGCCCATGATGAACCACTTGACATCCCTAGCTCTCTTAGGACTGAAGTCCCATGCAGGCTGCAAAGGGAAAAGCAGTCCTGTATCATATTGTTGCTTTAGGAGCCTTTGATTCCTTGAGGAATATCATTGATAGAGGTTACAGGACCACTATTAGCAGATGACTCTAAGTCACACTGAAGACTTGAGCTGCTTGGTATTCTTGACAGAATGAACCACAAGTCCATTTAGTAGTACTTTACTAAATGGACTAGAATACCATGCATCCCATTTAGTAGTAGAGTACTACTAAATGGACTTGTGGTTCATTCTGTCAAGCAAGTGAAATAATAAACATCAAACTAAAAGCTTATAATTAAGCTTCCATTTATAGAAGAATATTATTCTATTGGGGTAAAATAAGTTTGAGTCCATTTCAGAATCCCTCTTAGAGTTCATGCACATCAAAAAAAAGAGTTGTCCTTATTGTTCCTCTTTCTGTTGCATCATAGTGTAGTAGGAACATAAAACTGTGAGAAACTAATACCGTTCAGGAAAGCTTAAAGATACCCAACTTCAAAACTGGGTGAATAGAGCAAGCTAATTCCTCTGAGCATCTGTGATCTTATCTGCAAGTGTAGGACACCCCATTTGTTTATTTTCTGTCTACCTACTAATTATTTTCTGTCTACCTGCTAAGTACAAGATCAGAGGTTCAAAACCACCAGCCACTCCGTGAAAATCCTTTGGGCCTTGGTTCAGTGCTGTTAGATAAGCACTGGACTGCTAACTGCAAGGCCAGCAGTTCAAACCCAACAGCTGCTCTTAGAAAACCTATACAGGATTACTATGAGTCAAAACTGATTCAGTAGCACAGAAGAACAAGTTTATAGTTTAGGTAGAATTCAGTCAGAAAATATTGGGCATTGGGATAGACATCACCATGCATTTGTCAGGACTTTAGAGCTCCAAGTAACAGTGGCAATCATTTTCCTAGCCTGACATCTTTGCTTCTTGTTGTTGTGAAATGCCATCAAGTTGGTTCTGACTCATAGCGACCCTGTGTAGGGTTTCCAAAGTGTGGCTAGTGAGTTTGAACCGCTGATTGTGGCTCACACCGACATTGTAGTCCAGTGCTTTATCCCACAGCACCACACCAGGACTCCTAAGAATAATTAAGGAACCTACAACAGTTCAAAAGGATCTCTGGTGGCATAGTGGTTACGAATCGGGCTGCTCATCTCAAGATCAGCAGTTTGAAACTACCAGTGGTTCTGCAGGAGAAACATGAGGCTTTCTGCTCCGGTAAAGATTTACAGCCTCAGAAACCCTATGCAGGGTCTCTATGAGTTGGAATCGACTTGATGGCACTTAAGGGAGTCCTAGTGTAGCGCTGTGGTTAATGCACCCGACTGCAAAGCCATTGGAACTTGCACGGTTGGCAGTTCAAGCTCACCAGCTGCTCCTCAAAAACCCTATACAGGGTCACTATGGGTCGGAACAGACTTGACAGCACTTAACAACAACTACAACGGCAGTTCAAGCTTACCATTCGCTCCTAGGAAACCCTGTACCGGGTTGCTGTGGGTTGGAACTGACTCAACGACACTAACAAACAACAACCAAGGTTACAAGATTTTTGTCAGGTGTGAGGAATTAAATGATCAAGTTTTATGGGAATATTGTGAGTCGGCATTTAACAACAAACAACAAGAATTGTGATTGTTTAGCATAGTCTACATTTTGTTATTTTATATTATGCCTACATGAGTAATAAATGAATGGTTCTTAAATATGCAGAAATGTGGTAAATTTAAGAATTACGAGGATGTGGAGCTTTTCCAGATGACTTCTTTGGAGGGAATACCATAATTACTGGAGAGGAGCTAGTAGTAGATTTGTTGTTTTATGTCGTGAAGTCGATTCCAACTCACAGCAGTGCAGGGTTTCCAAGGCTGTAAACCTGTACGAGAGCAGAAAACCTCATCTTTCTCCTGCAGAATGGCTGGTAGTTTAGAACTGCTGACCTTGAGGTTAGCAGCCTGATTCGTAACCCCTATGCTACCAGAGAAGTAGATGGGGGGGGGGGTTAAGTTTAAATTTATGAAGGAGGTTTTATTGTATAAATGGAAAATAAGTAATCTCCTAGATCTACGATCTTAGAGGTAACTTAACTGTTAGCAGTTTATTGTATGTCCTAGAAATATATGTGAACATAAGAATATATGTGTATATATTAATGGAAATATTATATATAAGTCCTGGTGTGGCACTATAAATACTGGACTGCTAAGTACAAGGTCAGAGGTTCAAAACCACCAGCCACTCCTTGAAAACCCTATATCTGGTTGCTGTAGATCAAAACTGTGACTCATATATTCATTCTGCATGTTTTGAAAAGTTTTTTAGACTTCATAGTGTTGTACCAATAGATTTGACCAGCCCTATACAGTGTTGCAATGGGTCAGAACCGGCTCAACGGCAATTAACAACAACAACATATTGATAGTTTGAAGTCCTGGTGTGGCACTGTGGGCTAATGTGCAGGACTGCAAAGTTGTTTGAATCACAGGTTGGTGGTTCAGGCTCACCAGCCACTCCTTGGAAACCCTATACAGGGTTGCTATGGGTTGGAACCGACTCGACAGCACCTAACAACAACAACGTATTGATAGTTTAACAAGCTCTGGTAGTGTAGTGGTTGAGTTGGGCTTCTAATCTCAAGATCAGCAGTTTGAAACTACTAGTAGTAGTTCTGTAGAAGGATGAGGCTTTCTGTTCCTGTAAAGATTTACAGCCTCAAAAACCCTATACAGGGTTGCTAGGCTTTAGAACCCACCACGGCACATAACAACAACCACCTCCACCATATTGATAGATTGAACTGCAAGGTCGGCAGTTCAAACTGACCAGCCGCTCCTTGGAAACCCTATACAGGGCCATTATGAGTTGGAACTGATTTGGCAACATGAGTCCTGGTGTGGCACTGTGGGTTAATGCACCAGACTGCAAAGCTGTTTGAACTGTGAGGTCAGCGGTTCAATCTCACCAGCTTTTCCTCAGAAACCCTATACAGGGTCGCTATGGGTCGGAATTGACTTGACAGCCCTTAACAACAACAACAACAACATATTGATAGTAGATATTTATTACTTCAAGTTTTCTGCTTTTAGAATAGTATGTCTTCAGTTCAGCCTAAGTATACCTTTAGGATAATTTCCTAGATCTGAAATTATAAAATCAACGGGTATATACATTTTAGATTTTTGGTAGATTACTGCCAAAGAGGTTGAAATACTTAAGCTTATGTATTTGAAAGAGTTTACCCAGTGTTATTTGGAAAAAATATTCCTAAATTCCTGTTGTAGAATAAGATGACTTGGTTTTACTTTAATGAAACTTACTTGTATACACTCTTTTCTTTCACCTTTAAGCCTGTGCCTACGGCACTGGCTCAAGTGGATAGAGAAAAGATCTATCAGTGGATCAATGAGCTGTCCAGTCCTGAGACAAGGGAAAATGCTTTGCTGGAGCTAAGTAAGAAGCGAGAGTCTGTTCCCGACCTGGCCCCCATGCTGTGGCATTCCTTTGGTACTATTGCAGCACTTTTGCAGGTGGGTATGTGTTTAGTAGCAGTTCAGTTTTGTTCTTTACACTTTTGTTTATGTATCTCTTTGCCCAAATGATTTTGAACAATTTAGGAGGATGGGTCTTTAAATTTTAGCATTCATAAGAACCTGTTTTAGAAAAATCTAAGGTGTTTGTTAAAACACAGGTTCTAGGATCCTACCTAAAATTTACTTATTTTTGGGTGGGCCCTAAAATCTGTATTTTTAACCAGCTGTTTTACCACTATAACTTCAAAGAGGAATGCTGACCAAAGGAATAGTTAGAAAAATATACGGATCTCTGAAGTGAAAGCCTCAGCAGATGCAGGGTGTAAGAACTGTAGGTGAACACAGTTGTCTCCATAGACATGTTTGTCAAGTATGTTTGTAATGCAAGAATAAGAGCATTGTTTATTTCTCAGGAAATTTTTTTTTTTTTTTTACCTATTTTACCTCTTTGATGGCTCAGTTCTTAGAGAGCTGAAATGTGTCCGTTCTCTCCCCCCCGCGCCATTTTTTGGGTTAATGTTTGCATTAGGAATCAATGTATTAATTTTTAATTTAATTATTCCTTTTTCATCGGATGCTGATTTTCATTTTTTAGGAAATTGTAAATATTTATCCATCTATCAATCCACCCACCTTGACAGCACACCAGTCGAACAGAGTTTGCAATGCTCTGGCATTATTGCAGTGTGTGGCATCACACCCAGAAACCAGGTAAAAACTGTGGGTAGGTTTTACATTAAATTTGGTCCTAAGTTCTCTAGTGTTGAGGATAGTGATGTGAAGTGGGTTACAAGTATGTGTGTATCAACGGGAGTTCTGTTTACTTTTAACTCATTCATAGCAATGAACTTTAAAAAGGATCTGTGTTCACCTCTCAGGAAAGGCAATTATGCATCAGGTATACAATTTCTTCTCCCTCTTAAACTCACAATAGGTATCACTAAGCTGTGTGTAAGGCACAATTCATGGCACATAGTAGGAGTTTAGTAAATATTTTAATGCAATGCTTTTTCCCCACTAATCCCAGATTTTACCTCAGAATCCTTAACACAGAGTTTGAGGTAGCCTCTGTAGTGGGTGGAAATTGATATGTGCGCTGAGATGTTTTTGCCATCCTGCCATATCTGAAAAATTAAGAAAAGGAAAATCAATTTAGGAATCTACTTTTAAGCCCTTGAGACACTTAATAGTCATTTCCTTAAAGACTTTCCTCTCTGTAAAGTTCCCTTATAAAATCTTGGTGTCAGGCTGGGCACTGACCTTTTTGAGCTTAGGGAAATTACCAATATTACTTTTAAGCGCTAAAGAAAAAATACAAAAGTGCTTTGATTGTTAAAAATCTTGGGTGTTGAGGTGTAACTAATAATATAAAGTAATAGATCAGTTTCCATGGTACCTGACACACAGCTGCAGGTTGAATTGGTTTTAGAATACTTAGTGTATCAGAAATGCCGTCATTGAAGAAAAGTGTGTATTTAAGCATAACAGATAAATCTAGCTTTGTTTTGTTGTTTCTGAGTAAAAGTTACTTTGACTGTACCTGTGACTATTGTGGTTAAGTGCCTTTGAGTTCATTCCAACTCATAGCGACCCTACATAGGATTTCCAAAGCTGCATATCTTTGTGGGAGCAGAAAGCTTCATCTTCTTTGTAGCATGAACCACAGACCTTGTAATTTACATTAGTCATAAATTAGGTAAGAGAGAGATCTAGGAAAATTTCTTGAGCAGTTAATGTTGTTGTTGTTGAGCAATTAATGTTGTTGTTGTTGAGTGCTGTCGAGTCAGTTCCGACTCATAGCGAACCTATATAGGGTTTTCAAGGAGCAGCTTGTGGTTCAAACACCTTACAGTCCAGCGCATTAACCCATAGCACCAAACTAGGATGACCTAGTTTGTTTCATCTACAGTTGAATTGTAAAGTATTATATTTTGAAGATACTTGGTGCTGGTTACAGGGAAATTGACTTATTCTCTTAACCATTGGCCTAATGCAGGGTTTTTTAACCCTAGTGTTGAGATTTTTGACTAAATAGGTCTTTGTTGTAGTCAGGCAAGAAGAAGGGGGCTGACCTGTGTGTGGAAGGATATTTAGCAGCATTCTTGACCTCTATCTACTGGATGCCAATGGCACCCCTTCAGTTGTATCAATCAAAAATGTTTTCAGGTATTTTCACACCACTGGTCTGAACTCATGACCAGTAGCATTCTTTTTTCCTAAGAACTCTGATCTGGAGATGTTTCAGGCCTTACAGAATTAACCACCCAGAAATCTGAATGTTCAAGATATTAGAAATCAGCTCTGAGCACTGAATGTGATTGTTTTTTTCTTCCAGGTCAGCATTTCTTGCAGCACATATCCCCTTGTTTTTGTACCCCTTTTTGCACACTGTCAGCAAGACACGTCCCTTTGAATATCTTCGGCTCACCAGCCT
>NW_006408628.1:8646145-8653428 GCF_000296735.1 Chrysochloris asiatica
CCAGCCCCCCTCAAGGTATTCCAGTCAGTTATAGGCTGAAGACGGGCTTACATGTTTTCTGTTGTGATGTTTCTGGCTATTCTTCCCCCTTCAAGTATCTATTTCACAGTGGTAGACAAGGGAGACCAAGATTCAAAAGACAGCCATGCATCCTAACATTGGGGTTGTTTTTAGAAGCCTGGAAATCATCATTCATAATCGTAATCTAGATTGGGTATTTTGTCTTGACTATACAGCTTTTGTCTTTGAGGTTGAGCTTATTTTCACTAATAAATGAGAGAAATGATGACTGTTTCCAAGCACCACAGTGAATATTAATAAGGCTATGGAGATTAAATAAGGCTATTTGGGTTAATAGTTTACTTACTGGAATTGTAGGGAGAGTAAAAACTAAGCGTTTGATTGAATAAATGGAGAATGTTATTTCAGGAGTAAGATTGTGAAATTTCTTACTTTTGAAAGGAGTTTGAAATTTTCTCTTCAAACTGTTTTATAACTACAACAAAGGTTTACCTTTTACTATTTTACCTAGTTAAACGCTCAATGTTTCCATTTGCATTTGCTATAGGAAATGTTTCTAAAATACTTTTTACTTAAGTACTAAATCAGCCATTTCAGATTTCAGACTCCCTGGGTTATAAGGAACTATCTTTGGATTTACGGAATGTAACACATCTAAGAATGTTTCTTTTTCAAATCACCCTATCTTTTTCAGTGTGTCTCTTTCATAGAAAACAGTAAAGAAATACACAAATTTTACTTTGTTGGATTATTGCTTTTATGCTTAACTGGTGTTTATAACCATATGATTATTAATCACAACTCAGGAAGTAAGTTTTAAAGGTTTGGCATTTTCATTTAAAGGTTTGGCAAATAGATATTTCCAAATACATTGTATTTTACTTTTAAGAATCATATACTCCAAATGAATGTTTTTTGTTGCTGTTTTTACATCTCCCCTACAAGTGATGTTCTAATCAAAAACTTTCCAACATAAATTTTTCTGCTTTTATGGTACAAAAATTTCTCTCATACAGGGTTTAAAACACCCAACGTGATTCTAGCCAATCAAATGAAAACATTTTTATCCTTAACTCTGTTCAGTCATTCTACTTCCGCTGTTGTTTTTTTTAACCACTGCACTAGGATGATATGTTTATGGGATGTTCAAATAAAGATTAAGAATATGGGGAATATTTCTTTTTTAAGCAAGTTTCTCCAAATCAGTTGAGAGAGCAAGGCAGAAAGAAGGTAAATATTTAGGCCAAGAACATTTTGTGTAAAACTCAAGCATATTAAAGCTTGAATAAAAGTGAAAACACACATATCAAATTTTGTGGGATGCAGCTAAAGCTGAATTTACAGGAAAATTTATGACATTAAATACTTATACTAGAAAGCAATGTTATGTTGTTACATACCTTTGAGTCAGTTCCAACTCACAGTGACCTGTATGGGCTCCCCAAGGAAGCAGTTGGTAGGTTTGAACTGCCAACCTTGTGTTTTGTGGTCCAATGCTGCTTTTATAGCACCACATCAGGAAGGAAGGTCTCTATTCAAGGAATATAAAGAACAAATTAAACCAGGGTAAACCAAAGGGATGAAACAATAAAGAGCAAAAATGAATGAAATTGAGAACAGAAAAGCAATAGATAAAAATCAGCAAAACCAAGAAGACAGAAATTACAAATAATAGGAATAAAAGAAGGTGCATTATTATAGACTCTGCACTCACTAACTGCTCCTTAGGAACAGTGACCCTATACAGGGTCACTATGAGTCAGAACCTACTCAGTAGCTCTTAACAACAACAGACAGACATTTAAAAGGACTCCTGGTGTAGTATTGTAGGATAAGCACTGGACTGCAAGGTCGGTTTGAACCTCAAGGACGGTGGTTCATGAGTGCATGTTGGCATATTGTATCTTTTAAAGAATTTGTCCATTTTATTTACTGAGTTCTTGGTAGTATTCCTCATTATCTTTTTAATGTCTGTTGTTGTTAAGCGCCTTTGAGTCAATTCTGACCCACAGTGAACCTATATATAGGGTTTTGGACATTATGGTTAGCAGTCCAGTGCTTATCCTATAGCACCACACCAGGACTTAAATCTATTAAATTGTTTTTGCAGTTATAAACATTTTAATACAGAAAACCTTAGGCCTGGATAACTTCACTGGTGAATTCTACCAATTTTCTTTTAAAGAAAGAATAACAATTCTAGAGAATGTTTCCAGAACATAGTAAAAACACTTCTCAATGCTTTTTATGAGGCCAACTTTACTCTGATAATGAAACCAGACAAAAATACTATGAGACGGGGACACAATAGACCAATTCCAATGTGAACATAGATGTAGAAGTCCTTACTAAAAGGCTGTCAAATCCAGTAAGATCTAAAAGGGGTCTTTGAGTATTAAATGGGGTTTATCCCAGGACTACAAGGCTGTTTCAACTTTCAAATGTGAGCAGATGTGACTATTTCATTATATTAAAGAAGAAAAAGAAAGAAAAAACCCTATTAACTAACATATGTTAAATGTCATCAAGTCAGTTCCAACTCATAGCAACCCCTGGATAGGGTTTCCAAGGAGCAGCTGGTGGGTTTGAACCACCGACCTTACAATTCAACTGACTTTGAGGTCCAGTGCTTATCGTACAGCACCACCCCAAGATTCCTATGTTGTTGTTGTTGTGAAGTGCCATTGAGTTGGTTCCGACCCATAGTGACCCTGTATAGGGTTTCCGAGGAGCAGCTGGTGAGCTTGAACTGCCGACCTTGCAGTTCAAACGGCTTTGCAGTCTGGCGCATTAACCCACAGCGCCACACCAGGACTCCTATAGCTAACATATAATTGTAACAGGTTGAATGTCTTTCTCCTAAAGGTGAAAACAAGGCTAGTATGTCCACTCTTACTTTGCCTATTTAATAATTATTTTGTATGCTCTAGCCAGTGCAATAAGACAAGAGAAAGAAATAAAAGGGATACAAACTAGAAAAGAAGAAATAAGAGTCTATTCATAGACAACTTGGCTTCTGACAAATACAAAGGTAATTTAATGGAGAAAGGACTGTATTTCCAGTAAAGGGTGATAGACAAATTGGTTATCCAAATGCAAAAAAAGAGGCACAATCTATACATTGTACCCTTAACTAAAAATTTATAGATCTACATGTAAAATCTGAATGAAATAGTAATATGCTTTAGGCTTTATTAGTACATTACAGTACATGTTGGATGCTGTGGGGTTTAGATATATATAGAGAGAGAATTTATAGATTTCCAGTTCTGAGTAAAGCAAATGACACTCTTTACTGTCTCCTGAGATAATATTCCAGGTCCAAGTAACCAAGGCCTTTCATATAAAAGCTAGTGACTCAAGGAATAGTCATTTGTTTAATGGGGCTGTGCTTTCCTAGATAGAGAATGGAGAAGATATCAGAATGGTGTCTGTCACCTGTCATTGGTGTTAGTAGTCCAAAACTGTTATGAAGAATAACAACATTGGAGTGAATTTTAGAAATCATTTGTTTCAACTCTTGCTTTATAGACAAACAAAAACATGCAAAAAGAAAAAAATTTTATCAAACTTAGGTAAAATAGTTGCAGAACCCATGACTCAAACCCAGGTATGTGTTTGTTTCATGCTTGTAACTATATTTTTCTCTTGTATATATCCTACAGACTTTGTTCTCTTTGGAGAAAGCAGCAGTTGAAAACCAGGAAATAATGTATTTTTTGCCCATTATTAAGTAGTATTCAGATTGGTATCATTTCTTTGCTGCTAGAAAATATGCTGTAATAGTGATGGAGAATTCATCTCCCATACCTGAAATTGTAAGGAAACATAATTGGAGTATAGATTGATATTATTTAACATTGCCCACCAAGAGTGATAGAAAAATTATTTGGATGACTTACACTGCTGTAAGTACATGATAAACCTGATCTTTCAGTGTTGACTGATGTCATTCAAAACTCATGCTTTTCTTCCTCAATGTTCAATGTTTTTTAACATTGGTATGAATCTGATTTCTTGACACACAACTATAGTTTGTATTCTTTGTTATTTAAATTTCACAGCTAGCTGGTGAACAATAACAACATGAATTTTAAATGAAAATCCTGACTTTAAAATTAATTTTTTTGTCCATATTTTCTTTAGGGGCCTTGGTGAAAACAGATGAGCAAGAAGTAATCAACTTTTTGTTGACAACAGAAATTATCCCTTTGTGTTTACGCATTATGGAATCCGGAAGTGAACTTTCTAAAACAGTATGTGTATTTAGCCTAATTAGATGCTACATTGTAGCATGGTTCTGGTTTAATTATCTGCCTTTCTTCATGCTCTTTGAACCTTTATAAATTTTTCCTTTTAATAAAAGTTGTTATAAAATCATTATTAATAAACTCAGACCATTTAAAAGGATATCAAATAAACATGAAATTTTTCCCTTGTCTCTGAACCCATATCGCATACTGTAAGCCCATAATTCCAGTTATTTTTTTATGCATAATCAAATGTATATATACTGAGCTTCTGCTTACTTTGCAGTTTAAACATGAATGACATGGCTAGGTATAGGGGAAAAAAATTTTTTTGTAACTTTTTTTTATGAATTGTCCCGTTTTAACCTCACAACTGGACCAGTAAATAACATCATAATAAATGGAGAAAACTTTAAAATTGTCAAATACTTCATTTTGCTTGTTATCCACAATCTCCACTAAAGCTAATATTAAGCCTACTGTATGACCCAACAGTCCCTCTCCTAGGTATAGAACCAAGAGAAATGAATTCTCATATATACATCAAAGCATATCCAGAAATGTCTATAGCAACTTTATTCATAAAGGATAAACTGTGGCATAATCACAAAGTAAGAACTATAGTAATTAAAAAGAATGAACCACTGTTACATGCAACAACATAGGTGGCTCTCACAGGCATTATATAGAACACATGTCAGACACATGAGTTCAAGAACAGGCAAAACCCAAATAGTATACAGGTCTCCAAGGGAATCAGTAACACTAGGGAGGTTTTGCACTCCATAGAACAACCAACCATACAAGATCAAAAGGATAAAGTTTGGAGGCAGGAAGGAATAGGAAAGAGAAATGAATGGAAACAGTAAACATAGTGAGGAAGTGGTAAGAGTGCTGTTACATTGAGGGGGTTGTAGTCAATGTATATAAACTGTTGGAGGGGAAAGAACAGGAGAAACCAATCAATGGAGGTAAGTCAGAATAGTGGTTATCTCTGAGAGAAGGATATTGATTGGTAAAGGGCACAAGGGAGTCTTTTGGGGTATGCAAAATGTTCTTTATTTTAATCTCATTGTGGTTTACAAATGTATGCATGGATGGATCGATAGAAATTCATCAAATTACACTTGAGATTATTGTACTTTATACATTTTACTATATGTATGTTTGTATTCATTTCTTGCTGATTAAAAAAAAAAGAATTACCACACACCTAGTGGCTTAAAACAACATAAGTTTGTTAACTTTTAGTTTTGGAGGCCAAAGTCCAAATTTGTTTCATGGAGCTAAAATCAGGATGTCAGCAGGGTCTCAGTCTCTCTGTAGGAGTGAATTTGTTTCCTTGCCATTTCCAGCTTTTAGAGCCGAGTTCCTTGGCTCATGACCCCTAGGAGTATATTGTCTTCCGGGTTCTCTCGGCTTCTGGCACATTGCCTCTTCCTTTGTAGTCACATCTCGCTCTCAGAGGGATTTGTGATTTTTATCTAGGACCTACCTAAACATTGTAGGATAATCTCCCCATCTCAAGAGCCTTAGTTAAATCACATCTGAAAAGTCTTTTTTGCTGTGTCAGGTAATATTCACAGGTTTTGGTGATTAGGACCTGGATCTCTTTGAAGGTCATTGTTCAGCCTACCACAGGGTTTTAACTTAGTAGGATTGTTGTTGCTGTTAAATGCCATCAGATCAACCCTATTATGTTCAACAAAACAAAACGCTACCTGGCTCTGTGCCATCCTCAAAACTGTTGTCATATTTGTACACATTGTTGCAGCCATCATCTTGGGCATCTTTCTGTTTTTTTGGTAACCCTTTACTTTGACAAACATAATGTCCTTTTCCAGGGACTAGTCCCTCCTGAGAAGTCCTGGTGTGACACTCTGGGATAAGCAGTAGACCACAAAGTCGGCAGTTCAAAGTCACCAGTTGTTCCTTGGAAACTCTATACAGGGTCTCTATGAGTCGGGACCAACTCGACAGCACTTAAAAAGAGCAACAACAGTCCCTCCTGAAAGGAGCCCTGGTGGTATGTATGGTGGGTTACACCATGGGCTGCTAACTGCAAGGTCAGTAGTTCAAATTCACCAGCCACTCCACCGGAAAAGAGAAGGCTTTCTGTTCCTGTAAAGATTTGCAACCTTAGAAACCCTACATACCGTCATTATGAGTCAGAATCCACTCGTTGGCAATGGGTTTTGGGGTGGTTTCATCCTAATAACTTGTCCAAAGTATGTGAGATGAAGTTTCACTGTCCTCACTTCCAGGGAGCATTCTGCCTGTACTTTTTCCAACACTGATTTACTTGTTCTTCTGGAAGTCCATGGTACTTTGAATATTCTTCACCAACAACATAATTTAAATGCATAGATTCTTCTACAATCTTTCTTATTCATTGTCAAGCTATTGTATGTATATGAGGGGATTGAAAATACCTTGGCTTGGGTCGGGAACACCTTAGTCCTCAAACTGACATCCTTGCTTTTTAAAGAAGTCTTTTGCAGATTCACCTAATGAAATATGTCTTTTGATTTCTTGACTTCTGCTTCCATGAGTGTTGATTTTGGATCCATGCAAAATGAAGTATTTGACGACTTCAACCTTTTCTCTGTTTATCATGTTATGTATTGATCCAGTTGAGAGATAACATTGAAATGTTATCCTAAGGTCTGTAGTTTTTGATCCTAAGTAGAATGTTGTTGTGGGTGTTATGTGCTGTCGAGTCAGTACCAACTCATAGAGACCCTATGCACAACAGAACGAAACCCTGCCTGGTTCTGCACCAACCTCACAATTGTTGCCAAGCTTGAGCCTGTTGCTGCCGCTGTTGTGTCAATCCATCTCCCTTGGGGGCTTCATCTTTTTCTCCCACCCTTCACTTTACCAAACATGATATCCTTCTTCAAAGGACTGCTGCCTCCTGATAATATGTCTGCAGTATGAGAGAGAAAATCTGGCCATTCTGGCTTCCAAGAAACATTCTGGCTGTACTTCTTCCAAGAAGATTGTTTTTTT
>NW_006408628.1:8653933-8663789 GCF_000296735.1 Chrysochloris asiatica
TTTTTTTTCTTAAATGTTTTATTGTGAATTATGTGATAGTTTACATGGGAGAACATTAATTTTACATTCATTCTATTGTATATCATCTCATTGCTAAACTAGCATTTTTTAATTCCTTCTTTGTAAGAGGTAATGAGTTTGAGTTGAGGAAAAAATTGGAGCAATTTTTGAAGAAAGCTTTAAAATGTATTTTTTCTAGATCTTTTAAGAATGAAAAAGACCTTACCTTATTGGAAGAGGTGATGCACAACTGGCCCATAAAAAGGGTTTGGGAACCAGTCCTGTGAGTTAGTAACTTTATCACTTGCAACCTTAACCTGACAGTATAAAGTATAATTTACTGGTTAGCAATTGTGCCTGGTACATAGTAGGTGTTCAGTAACTGAGAAAGTCTTTAGGTTTTTTTAAAAATCTGATAGTCAGCCTGAGTTTACCCGGTATGTAAAATAGGAACAATAGTGATATCTACCTCATAGGTTTACTATGAAAATAAAATGCTTAAAGCCTTGAGGAAATTCTGGCACCTAGTATTTCATGTAATATTTTTTTGTGTACTGTGATTATCTGGTCAGGAGAAAGATGTGGCAATCTGCTTCCATAAAGCTCTATAGCCTTGGAAACCCTATGTGGCAGTTCTCTGTCCTATGGGGTTACAACGAGTCAGAATTGTATCAATGATAGTGGGTTTGGGGCGGTTTACATATCTAATATAGGAGGTTGTAACTCTTATAAAAACCTACCTACTATAACTTCCTAACTTGTCCAATACTTGTTTTTTATCCATAACCATGGATAATGCAAGGGTCTCTGTTTTCTCAGCTTTCTGATTGATTGTCACTCCTGGGAAAATGGGTAGGAATTTGGAAGACAAGTGTGAGCAACCTTTTGGACTCCTGAATTTTGTTTTACTCCAGGTTGCCACATTCATCCTTCAGAAGATCCTCTTAGATGACACTGGTTTGGCGTATATATGTCAGACGTATGAGCGTTTCTCCCACGTTGCCATGATCTTGGTGCGTTCTTCATCTACCCCTTTTGCAACTGCTTCTGATCACATAGTTTGCTCCCCTTGCCACTGAACAACTTCTGACTTCCAGCCAGAAATAGCAACCCTAGAACCATGTGTGCTTCTTCTTAGACTATTTAGTCACTAAGGAGCTCTGGTGGTGCTGTGGGTTAGACGTTGGCTGCTAATCGCAAGGTCAGTAGTTCAAACCCACCAGTCACTCCTTGGGAGAACAATGAGCCCCTCTGCTCCCGTAAAGATTTATAGCCTCAGAAAGTTGCTATGAATTGGAATCAACTTGATAGTGGATTTGGTTTTTGGATTTGAATCACCAGTTAAGATTATTTTGTATATTCTCTGTGTTTTTTCCCACCTCACCCCCTATCTTGGGGAAAACAGGGTAAGATGGTACTGCAGCTATCCAAAGAGCCTTCCGCCCGTCTGCTGAAGCATGTAGTGAGATGTTACCTTCGACTCTCAGATAATCCCAGGTAAGCATTTACAGGATTTATAGGACTTTGGGGAAATGTTCTGATGAATGGTTACCCCAGCTCCTATTGTAGCTAATACATATCTTCAGGACAGGGAAGGGATATAACTATTTATTTTTTTCTGGTATAAAACTGAATTTGTTTTACGGTCAAGATGTAGAATTTTTAAATCCATGAGTTTATCTCCCCACTGTGTTTGTAACTCTGTAGTACTCTTGAAATTGCAGAGTCAAGTTCCCAGGGAAGCCTTAGGATGCCTTCCACCTGTGCTTTGAGTGTTCTGTTGCCAACTGCAAGTGATCAGGAAAAAAGAGATTTATTTTCAGAGATCTCTTAGAAAGAAATAAAGGATTCTTAAATTATATCTCCAGGTCTCTCTTTGATTCCTGTAAGGCCTTTGAATCAATCATTTTTTTCTCCTTATGTTCATAGTCTTTCTGCTGAAAGTCCTACACTGTAGATAGAACGCAAGGAGCCTGACGGTGTAGTGGGTTATACATTGGGCTGCTAATCACAAGGTCAGCATTTCGGATCATCAGTCTCTCCACAAGAGAAAGATGAGGCTTTCTGCTCCTGTAAAGATTCATGGCCTTGGAAACCCTATACAGGGTCTCTGTGAGTCAGAACCAACGTGGCAGCACGCAGCAGCAGCAGATAGAATACAGTTTAGAATGTTTGGTCATGTGCTTTGTAAATCCATTCAGGCTGAAAGTCACTTGCTCCCATTAGGCTAATGGGGTGATTTCTGTACTCTTTGGAAGTGGTGGGAGGAGAGAGGAAAGATGACTTAACTGGTTTAATGTGAACTTAGGCTTCTGCAAGAAGAACTAGTCCTAGCTAGTTCTTCAGCCAGTTTGGTCCTGGTCACCAAAGATTAAAAATGTGCATGTTTAAAATTCTGCTTGTACAAAGAACACTAGACTGAATACAAAAGCCATAACTTTGTTTAAAACAACCCTATAAATAATGAACATTATAAGTTTTTTTGGATTTGACTTTTTGCTTCTTTTTACACAGAAAATAAAATTTTTAAAGTTTATTTGACAGTGATATTACTTCATCCCTTATAGATTTTTAACTATAAAACTGAAGCCATTTCTGCAGAGACACAAATTTATAAGTTAGTATAGAATTTAAATTTATTAATTTATCATACTGTTAATCAGGTAATATGCCACCTACTTTTTTGAATGTTTTATTTACAATAACCTAGACATATTCATGTTACGAATCGGGCTGCGAACCTTAAGGTCAGTGGTTCGAAACTACCAGCCACTCCGCGGGAGAAAGATGAGGCTTTCTACTCCCGTAAAGATTTACACCCTCGGAAACCCTGTACAGGGTCGCTGTGGGTCGGCTCCGACTCGAAGGCACTTAACAACAACAACAACAACAGACATATTCATGTATTTCTAGTGAGTGTTTTGATAGTATTTATTGTAACAAATCAGAAAGCAATTTGAACTTTTTAATGCTATTTTGCTTTCTCGTGAAATTCTACAAGGGGCTCTTCCCTGTCACTGTCCCCAAAATGTGGGTTTATTTGTTGGTCTCCTTGGTTTTTGTGTTTATTTCTGATGTAGGGCACGTGAAGCTCTCAGGCAGTGTCTCCCCGACCAGCTGAAAGACACAACCTTCGCCCAGGTGCTAAAAGATGACACCACCACAAAACGCTGGCTTGCACAACTGGTGAAGAACCTGCAGGAGGGCCAGGTCACCGACCCCCGGGGTATTCCCTTGCCCCCTCAGTGATCCTCCCCTGCCCCCTCCCACTACTCCCCCACGTTGGGGAAGGAAGGGGGAACCTTCGTGGAAAACAGCTCAGGTTTTTATTTGTCGACTGGGAATAGACAACCTCAACGCTGAACCGCACTGGAGAAAAGGGGCAACGAACCCTTGCTGAGGTGTGTGGGCTGCTTTGAGGACCTGGGCCCTTCTGCTATTCCCAGGAAATGGGCTCCTGACAGAGCAGTCTGCTACCAGAGCCCCAGGAGGGTGTCTACACCAGCAAGTGCTGTATGTACAGCATGCCCAGGATGGCCTTCTCTTCCGCCTCTACCTAGCCACTGGCAGGGAGGGGAAACATTGGTGAGAGCAGCAGTCCTCTAGGCATGATGAACACCTGGGACCAACCCATGTGACATTTTTATTTGCCTTCCTGGAAGATTCAAGATATGTCTCTTCATTCTCTCTCTCAGTGTTTGTTTACTTTGGTATTTTTATTTTTAATCTCAGAGAGAGATGTGTTTAATGGACACAGCTGTAATAATCATCAAAACTTTGTCAGTTGGCACTGTTTACAAGTTTGTTAGCTGCAGAAGCTCAATAAATAAAAAAAGTTGGTCTGGGCATTACATCCCCTCTGGCAGGCCAATGGCTGCATTAAGATGTTGGGAGGCATGGGAAGCAAGGGACAGGTGTAAAGCCAAAGGATGGCCGGAACCCTCCACTCATTTCACTTCCCTTTCCCATTGTCCTACCCCTTAGATACCACGAGGACCTTAACCTTGTTCTTGTTCTTAGCTGCTAGCTGTCCCCAAATATCAGTGCTTTCCCCTTTTCTTTCCCCTCCCATTAAACTTTAAAATAGATGTCTTAATTCAACAGGCTGTCCTGGAAGGGGATTCTACAGGATGGGAAGACCTCCTCTTCAGTTCTGGTCCTCAAAGATATTTTCAGGATGACTTTTAAAAGGGAAATGTTTGGGGTTAAGGTGACTGGCTATTTGATCCTATACTTAAGTGTGAATTTCAGCAGCTCCAGCTGCCTTCTTGATTGTATTTGAAGCAGTATTAGCTGAATGAATCCATTTTATTCAGATTTAAGATGGTGGGTTAGACTCTTGCTTGCTCACCCAGTTTTTGGTTTTTTTTGACACATTCCCTTTTGGTCTATGGGAATTACAGGGTTACCGCTAAAATATTTTCCACTTCTTCATATTGTCAGAGAATTCAGTTCTCTTTCTCCTTTAGATGGTTTAGAGCTTTAGATGGTTCTGCTCCCAATTCACAGGTTTGAATCTAACTTAGTGTAAACTGCCTTGTTCTCCCAGTCTTTTTCCTTGCCATTATCTGCTATTTCTCTTACACCCCCATCCCCATCCCTGTCTCCAAAGATAGTATTGCTAATCCCACTCTAGTGAGGGACCAAGTCTTTTCTGTCCATATCTCACACAATTGAAGGTGTCTCTGAATGATTGGGGGATGACCTTTTAAGGGGCAGGCTCAGAGACACCTTTACGGGACAGTTTCACCAACACAAGGGCTCTTTCAAGCCGCCTTCACAAAGGAAGCCGGCCTTGTTAGTTGGTTTCTGTCACTTTAGAGCCCAAAAATGGTAATTCCTAGTTGTAGGAAGAGTGGGATAAGCACTTATTCTGCCTTTTAAAACAAAACATAGAGGAGAATCAGGCTAGCTCTCAATAAAGAGGAGAGAGGCCTTGGAAAAAGCCAAGACCAGCATAGGCTGGATGGATGTTTGACCTCCCCTCAGCCCGTAGTCTATGATCCACAGAGTCCACTAGTGTAACCCTGATTTTTGCCATCACCTTCCTGTTGAGCCAAAGTTTTCTTATTTTCCCTCCACTGAGCAAGCAGCTGAGGCCCAGGGCCTTACTCCCTGGGAAATTCTTTCCATCTTTCGGTGCATTTGCCATGTTACTGTGCCAGTAGTGTCTTAATTCTTGCCCCATCTTTTCTCCTCAGCTGGCCTTGAACTCCACATAGGCATGTCAGGGCGGGGCAGTAGGAATGGGTATTATTCCTTATAGTTGATCTTGATTTGTGTGTATGTGTGTGTATAAAGAGACCCCTCCCCTTATTTTATGTTTTCTATCCCTCTTACCCCCTCAACAGGATTGAAATAAAACATGCTTTGTTTTTTGTAAAAAATATGCTTTCCTTTAAACTGGAGATTTTATTCTATCAGTGTGGAGCTTTCTAGGCACTTTGGTCAAGTGGTCATTGCTCATCCCTGCTGCTGCCCCATGTACATACACACAAATGCTCTGCCCCTACCAAGAGGGAATTCATTGATGGTTCCTTTGTGGACAGGTCCCTTAGGAGGAGTCCAGTTGATGTATGAGAGTTAAACGGGAAGGAGAGACCGCAGTAGCCTTCAGAGCAGCCTCCTCTCAGCTGTATGTACAGTTCCCCTGCTCACTGTCCCTGCTGTGAACAAGTTGTTGCTGCCAAAACCCCAAGAGAACATTCAGAACAGGAAATCATTGAGTGAAGTGACACTTTTCTGATACATTGCAGAATTTAATTTTTTTTAATGATTTTAATACATTCATTTCTATAGCAGATATACCCAGTCAGCAATTTGCGCAACAACCTAATGGTATTTATAGAACAGTGTACTCTAAACCAGCAGTAGGCATAATCTTTTCAACTGTACAGAAAAAAAATTGATCAAGCAACCCTCAAATTTTAATAACATTAAAAGTATGACCGCAGTAGAAGTAAGCCAGGAAAAAGAATACAGAAATTTTTAAATGTTGAAACTTTATCTGTATAATCTAACCCAAGAGGCAAAGAAGAAATCACAAAAAGATTGGAAAATACTTTTAATTGAATGATCATGCCATATCAAAACCTGGGATATACATCTAAAGCAATGCTTCTGAAAGAAATCTATAATCTTAAATTCATACATTACAAGAGAATAAAGGCTGATAAGTCTATGTTATCAAGTTTTTGCATAAACTGGAAAAAGAAAATTTTAAAAGAAAATAAAACAAAGCAAATCACAGTAGAGAAAATCAAACCCAAAAAAGCGACTCCTTGAGAACAAAATTGATAGAACTCTGTGAGACTAAAGAAAAGAAAAAAAAAAGTAGGAAAAGGGAGGTCATATTTTACAATTACCAATCTCATAAATTTCCAGAGGATAGAAAAAAGAAAAGCTCTAAACTTTCAGAGTAGCATAACTGCCACCCAAACCTGTCAGCATCACAAAACAAAAACACCACCACCCTGTGAATGTATACAACATCCCCAGACAAAGCACAGCATATCAAATCTAGCAATATATAAAAATGACACTAGTCAGGTCTAATCTGGGTTTATTGCAAAAAAATACCTATTCATTGAATAATAATAGAAGGGCATGTCATTAATAACTTTTTGTTAAAAATATCAAGCTATGAATTCAGCAGTGTTAAAATACTGAAATATCTTCATAAGATGAGGACTATCACCCTTGCATTTGCCATCATACTGATCCCAGTCAGCATGATAAACCCAAAAAACAAAAGGCAAAGGATTATAAAGGAATTAGTAAACATTTGTTCACAACATGATGACATACATTCATAATTCAAAGGAATCTACAACTCTTAGCATTACTAAGTGAACTTAGTAAGATCACAGTGTACAAAGTTGACAAAAAGATCAATTGTGGGGTTTTTTTATGAACTTACTGACATGGGAGAACATCAGTTTTACACCAGTGTTTCATTGCAATGGTTAGAATCTCTTACATGCATCATCATTCAACAGTAGGTACTTCCATTCCCTTTGGTTTTTTTGGAGGCGTGGGGGGATGTACATAAATCACTCAGGAATATATAATCATCTAAACAACCAGCTTGAGGACTAAGGTGCGCCTGACCCAAGCCATGGTATTTTCAATAACATCCATATGGATGCAAAAAATAAGGAAGATCATAGAAGAATTGATGCCTTTGAGTTGTGGTATTGGAGGAGAATACTAAAATGTGCCATGGACTGCCAAAAGAACCAATAGATCTATTTTGGAAGAAGTGCAGCCAGAGTGCTCCTTGGAGGCCAAGATGGCTAAGCTTTGTCTCTCATACTTTGGACATATTGTCAGGAGGGAACAGTCGCTGGAGAAGGATGTCATGCTGGGTAAGATGGAGGGTCAGAGAAAAAGAGGAAAACCCCCAACGAGATAGATAAGCCAAGTGGCATCATTGATGGCGTCAAGTGTGGCAGCGGTAGTGAGGTTGGCCCAGGATCGGACATTGATTCATTCTGCTGTGCATGGGGTCTCTATGAGTCGGTTCCGACTCGATGGCACCTGACAACAACAACAAACAACCAAAGGGCACATTCTGCAAGCCTGCACTCAGTCCCTCTCTTTCCATGAGTCCAGAGTCTTCAGCTGTTCCCTCTCTCAATGTCCTCATCTCTGCCTCCATCTTTGGTGTCACTACTTCTCTGGAAGAGGTCCTACATTTAGCTCCTGCTCTTCTCCCTTGATGGTCCTAGTGTCCTTTGTTTCTGGACTGTAAGATTAACTGCGCTCCCATTTTGTTACAAAATTTGTACCTTTACAGTTGTGACAGTCACAATTAGTCATGATAATAATTATTAGTAAATCATAATCTTTTCACCAGGCCTGTCTAGACACGATGAAAATTTTTCAGTGAGGTCTCTGCCTTCCACATACTCAAGCTAAACTCCCTCTTGAAACCTTGTAAGCCAGTCACTTCGTGGCTTTATTGCCCCTCATTTCAGAGAACCAATGTCTAAGTTGCCCATCCCTGTCTACCCTGTGTACAGAGGGCATAGGATTGATACCTGATGTGAAGACTCTTTCCCTTTCATTTGGTATTTAGAGCTACTACATCCACAAGTATAAGGAGCTCTGGTAGCGTAGTGGTTACGAATCGGGCTGTGAACCGCAAGGTCAGCAGTTCCAAACTACCAGCTGTTCCGCAAGAGAAAGATGAGGCGTTCTGCTCCCGTAAAGATTTACATCCTCAGAAGCCCTGTACAGAATCGCTATGGGTCGGAACCGACTCCACGGTACATAACAACAGCATCCACAAGTATAGGTCAAGTTCATCAAATTGTAGCAATTTGCACTCATTTCTTATAAATAAATTTTTTTTTTTTTTTATCTTCCTCTAGTCGAGTTCTGATCAAGCTAGCAAGGCTAGGTCAAATGGATGCTATCTGCAAGTTTGAACGTTCTTGTGCATCTCCCCTCACTTCATATCAGCTGGATACTTCACTCACAGCTCTAGTAGTCTGTGGCTATGTCCTTGGCATGGGCTCAGAAGTCCCAGATCTCACCACACTTCAGACTGATTAGCCCTTCCTCTTCTCTCTCCCATCTCCAGGTCAATGGGAGTCTATGGAATGTGGTCAAACCCAACCCAATTCTTCATTGCTGCATTTCCCCCTCTTCCACTCACCAGTAGACCAATGTGGTTGCCAGCAAGCTTGCATGCCTGCTCATGTGTTCCCTTTGAGTTTCAGTCTTGGAGGGGTAATTGTGTTTTTATATAATAAAATGAAATTTTTATATTATCATTTATAATAACATAAGAAATCAAATGCCTCGTAATAGAAGTATCAAAAGTATCAAAATACTATCTACTGATGACATAATTTAATGCAGAACTCTTACACTGAAAATGTAAAACATTGTTGCAAAAAACATGTGTGGACCATGTCTGACTTCCCGTGTCTTTACAAGGGGGGAAGAAAATCAAACTCAAAACCAGCCTGTGAAGCAGAGGTCAGACATGCTTCCACCCTACAACCTTCTTTATCCTATTCTGACATCAACCATTCCTCCCATAGCACACTCTGCTTTATGTCTGGGTTCAATAATCCATTGCAATGACCCCACAGAGCTCATAACAATACAATTAGGTTTATTAGGGCAGTAAACAAAGGACAATTGAGCATCAAAAAAGCTCAAGATACAGCAATTCTCCAGTCACAAAACTCAACGTTGAAAAGGAACACAAACTATTTTGATATGGCGTAAGTGGAAGAGCACAGAATTTCTCAGAAAAGTGTTGTTATTGTTAAGTGCCATTGAGTTTGGATCCCACTCATAGGTTTCCTAGGAGCTGCTGGTAAGCTTCAACCTCTGACCTTGTGATTAGCAGTCCAATGCTTATCCTGCAGTCACACCAGAGAAGGGTGATACTTGTTCAGTACTGTGGAGTCAGAACTCAGTGACCCCATGCTCAACAGAACAAAGCACTGCCTAGTCCTGAATCATCCTCACAATTATGTTTGAGCCCATTGCTGCTGTCACTATGCCAATCCATCTCCTTGAGGATCTTCTCTTTTTCTCTGACCCTCCACTTTACCATGTATGATGTCCTTCTCCAGGGACTGGTCTCTCCTGATAACATGTAAGAAGTATGAAAGATCAAGTCTCCCAACCTGACTTCTATGGAGCATTCTACCTGTACTTCTCCAAGACAGATTTATTTGTTCTAGTAATCCATGGTACTTTGAATATTCTTCAGCACCATAATTCAAATGCACTAATTTTTCTACAGTCAACTCTACTCTGAGGAGGCAGCTCTTCCCCAGTCGCATTTTGAGTGCCTTCCAACCTGAGGGGCTCATTTTCTGGCACTATATCT
>NW_006408628.1:8663889-8665022 GCF_000296735.1 Chrysochloris asiatica
ACTAAAGATTCGGAAATAGTTCGTCACTCTTTCTTCCTAGTCTGTCTTCATCTGGAAGCTCATCTGAAACCTGTCCACCATGGGTGACTCTGCTGGCATAGCTTTCAGAATCACAGCAACTAACAAGCCACCACAGTACAACAAACTAACAGACGAGTGGTGGCCATTTGGTTTTAAGTGGAAACTGTCACTTTAAATTTTGAGGCGATCTGTGCGCATGTGTAGTAGAACCCTCCAGAGGAGGAGGTGGGGTATCCATTCATTCAGGCACAGACAGCAAGAGACCAATGAACAGAGAGCAAAAAAAGAATGTCCACACCTGTATCTCGGTAGTTCTGTCAGGTGTTAGTGGCTGTTTTTATCCTTCCCCTGCTTGGTCTCTCCCAAGATGGCGGCTCCAAGAGTAGCTGAGTGTCTTGAATTAAAAAGCAATGAATTTCTTGATTCTGCTACAAATTCCCCTAGCTGTAAACTTTCAAAGCTTCTAAATATTCCTCTATATGTGGTTCAGAGTTCTAGCACCATCCCCTGAGCCTGCTTGGTCTGGTATTCTGTGTTGTTGGTGACTGCACGTCTACCCAATTCGCCATCTTAGAGTGTAGCGTGATAATGCTAATGGTGTAAAGCCCGAGGGAGAAAAGCCCGTGGGACCTTCATTTGCTGATGGGGCACAACTCAAAATGAAGAGAAACAGCTGTAAGCATCCAATGAAATTCAGAACATGGAATATACGAAGTATGAATCTGGGAAAATTAGAAATTGTCCAAAATGAAATGGAATGCATAAACATCGATATCTTAGGCCTTAGTGAGCTGAAATGGACTGGTATTGGCCATTTTGAATCTGACAACCACATGGTTTACTATGTCAGGAATGACAAATTGAAGAGGAATGGTGTGGCATTCATTGTCAAAACGAACATATCCAGATCAGTCATGTGATAGGATAATATCCATGTGCCTATAGGGAAGACCAGTTAATACCACTATTAATACCATTATTATTCAAAATTATGCATCAACCATTAAAGCCAATGAGGATGAAATAGAAGAATTCTACCAACTTCTTCAATCTGAAATTGATCAAACATGCAATCAAGATGTATTGATCATTACTGGTGATTGGAATACAAA
>NW_006408628.1:8667162-8690001 GCF_000296735.1 Chrysochloris asiatica
GAGGAAGACACCCAATGAGATGGATTGGCCAAGTGGCAGCATCGATGGACTCAAGCGTGGCAACAGTAGTGAGGTTGGCCCAGGATCGGGCAGTGTTTAGTTCTGCTGTGCATAAGGTTGCTATGGGTTAGTACTGACTCGATGGCACCTAATAACAACAACAATTTTTCTGCAGGTCTTCCTTATTCATTGTCCAACTTTCACTTGCATACGAGATGGAATCCTCATCTTCAGAAGTGTGTTAACCTAGATGGAGGGTATGTTGTAAAACAATAGCATCAAATTTTTATATTTTTAATAAAGTCCTCTTTTTTGCTTACCCTTGTATATTCTCTGATGTTTTGAAGTTATATATCCTGGCATTTATAGGTGGTTGTATTGATGATTTTAAAATGGAATTTAATGTTTTGAGTTGCTTTTTAACTACCAAGATGATGGGCTTTATTTCAGAAGTTTGAGTAGCTTGGTTACAAAGCCTGGGGGAGCTGGCTTCTCACTTCCCAGACTGTCCAGAGAAGTAAGTGCAGTGGCATTAGTACTGAATGTTGGGGCCAGAGTCTGGGCCTGCCTGGGTGATAAGATGGAGAGTACAGGACTTCCTCTTTGCCAACTGCCCCTTCATTTCAATTTAGTGCTTCTAGACCTTTCCTGGGCACAGTTCCCAGAAAGTCCCTCTGCTCCTGCTGCTCTGATCAGGTTTCTGGATCTTAATAATAGAAAGCAGTGGGGGAAGGGCCCAAATTGTGGAAATAGGAGTAACAAAATCAGATGGATAGTGGCTGGGGCCCTGTCTGCTCCCTTCCTGGATCTAATGAGAGTCCTGCAACTGGCATGCCTGTAAGCCACCCACTGAACTATATTAACCTTTCGAAGACCTCCAAATGCCTGCCCAAGGATCAGAACACTTGGGAATACTGGTTTATTTATGGGAACACTTAACCATTATTTGAAATCTGAACTCCCAGAAAATCCCAGAAGAATGATAATACCCTCACAGAACACCCTTAAGAGAAGGAAGTTGGGAAACGCTAATGGAGTTTTTAAGTGCCATCAAGTTGGTTCCAACTCATACCATCTGTGTGTACAGCAGAACAAAACACTGTCCAGTCCTGTAGCTTCCTCATAATCATTGGTTTGAACCCATCAGTATAGCCACTGTGTCCATTCATCTTGTTGAGGGTCTTCCTCTTTTTCACTGACCCCTCTACCAAGTATGATGTCCTTCTCCAGGGACAGGTCCTTCATAATATGTCCAAAGTACATGACACAGTCTTGTCATTCTCACTTCTAAAGAGCATTCTGGCTGTACTTTTCCAAAATAGAGTTGTTTATTTTCAAGCAGTCTATGGTATATTCAATATTCTTTGTCAACATCGAGATTCAAAGGCATCAATTCTTCTCTTCATCCTCATGCATTGTCCAGCTTTTGTGTGCATATGAGGCAATTGAAAATTCCTTGGCTTGGGTCAGGCACACCTTAGTACTCAAGATGACAGTTATGCTTTTTAACACTTTAAATAAATCTTTTGCAGCCTATCGCCCAATGCAATATATCATTCCTCAAATGGTTGCAACAGTACATCAACAGGGAACTGACAGAAATTCAAACCAGATTCAGAAGAGGACATGGAATGAGGGATATCTCTGATAATGTCACATGGATCTTTGCTGAAAGCAGAAAATACCAAAAACATGTTTACCTGTGTTTTATGGACTATGCAAAGGCATTCGACTGTGTAGGTCATAGCAAATGATGGATGATGCTGGGAAGAATGAGAATTCCAAGACAATTAACTGAGCTCATAAGGAGCCCTGGTGTGGAACAATGAACTGGACTGCAAGGTCAGTGGTTCAAATTCACCAGCTGCTCCTTGGAAACCCTACATAGGGTCACTAAGAGTCAAAACCACCTTGACGGCACTTAACAACAGCAACAAGGAACCTTAAACAAAATGGCACTTGTTCAAATTAAACAAGGGGATGCTACATGGTTTAAAATCAGGAAAGTCATGTTGTATCCTTTCACCATATTTGACTCAGTCCAGGATTTTGAACTACATGAGCAAATAATCATGGAAACTGGATTATATGAAGAACAATGGCATCAGAATTGGAGGCAGACCCATTAACCATCTGTGATATGCAGATGACACAACTTAGCTTGCTGAAAGTAAAGAGGACTTGAAGCACTTATTGATGACGATCAAAGACTACAACCTTCAGTATAGATCACACCTCAGCATAAAGAAAACAAAAGTCCTCACAACTGGACCAGTAAGCAACATCATAATACACAGAAAAATATTGAAATTGTCATGGATTTCAAAGCCCATGGAGATAGCAGTAAAGAAGAAGTGAAATTGCGCTTAGGCAAATAGTGACACTGGAACAGGCAAACCATCTGTAGTCCTGGGTATAGAAGAGCAGTAGGAAATGTGAGTGTGAAGTATGGAAAAATAAGAAGGTGTTGATGTTGGAGAAGTAGAAATGAGAGGACAATTAGGGTCTCTTCTCTTTCTCTATCATACTTGCTCTATCCTATAAAGAGCATAGTAAAAAGGCGCTGGAGAAGGATATCATGTTTGGTAAGGTGGAGGGTCAGAGAAAAAGAGGAAGACCCCCAACGAAATGGGTTGGCCAAGTGGCAGTATTGATGGACTCAAGTGTGGCAACAGTAGTGAGGTTGACCCAGGATCAGGCAGTGTTTCGTTCTACTGTGTATACCGTCGCTATGGGTCGGTACCGACTCGATGGCACCTAATAACAACAACATAAATTATGTTCAATACAGTTTCAGAAAATGTTATTAGGTACTATTGAGTCAACTCCGACTCATAGTGACCCTATGTCCAACAGAACAAACCATTGGCTGCTTCTGCACTATCCTTACAATTGTCATGTTTGAGCCATTGTTAATGTCACTGTCAATCCATCTTATTGGGGGGTGGGCCTTCTTTTTCCTGACCTTCTCTCTACCTTATCAAACATGATGTCCTTTTCCAGGGACTGGTCCCTTCTGATAACATGTTCAAAGTTCATGAGACGAAGTCTCACCATTCTCACTTCTAAGGGGTATTCTGGCTGTCCTAAAACAGATTTATTTGTTCTTCTGGAAGTCCATGACACTTTATTGTCCAGCTCTCACATGTATATGTGGCAATTGATAATACCATGGCTTGATTCAGAGGAGAGGCACCTTAGTCCTCAAAGTGACATCTTTGCTCTTTAACTCTTTAAAGAGGTCTTTTGCAGCAGATTTGCCCAATGAAATACATTATTTGATTTCTTGACTGCTGCTTCCATGAGCATTGTTTGTGGATACAAGTAAAATGAAATCCTCGAAAACTCTACAATCTTTTTTCCATTTATCATGATGCTGTTTATTGGTTCATTTGTGAGGACTTTTGTTTTCTTTGCATTGAGTTGTAATCCATACTGAAGGCTACATTCTTTGATCTTCTTCATCAGCAAGTGCTTCAAGTCTTCTTCGCTTTCAGTAAGTAAGGTTGTGTCGTCTGCGTATCTTAGATTATCAAAGAGCTTCCCTCCATTTCTAATGCAGCATTCTTATTCATAGAGTGCAGCTTCTCAGATTATTTGCTCAACATACAGACCGAATAAGTGTGGTGAAAGTATATAATCCTAATGTATACTTTATCTGATTTTAAACCATACAGTATCCCCTTATTCTGTTCAAATGACTGCCATTTTTCTATGTACAGGTTCTGCATGAGCACAAGTAAGTCTTCTAGACTTCCTACTCTTTGAAATATTATCTATAGTTTGTTATGATCCACACAGTCTAATGCCTTTGCATAGTCAATAAAGCACAGGTGATTTTCTTTCTGATATTTTCTGCTTTCAGTCAAGATCCATCTAACGTCAGCAATAATACCCCTTGTTCCACATCTTCTTCTGAGTATAGCTTGGATTTCTGGCAGCTCCCTGTGGATGTACTGCTGCAACCATTTTTGAATTATCTTCAGCACACTTCTCCTTACATGTGATATTAATGATATTGTTTCACATCCTGTTGGGTCACCTTGCTTTAGAATGGGCACATACATATATGAGTCTCTTCCAGGCAGTTGGCCAGGTAGCTGTCTTCCAAATTTCTTGGCATAGTTGTGTGCATACTTCCAGTATTGCATCAGTTTGTTGAAACATTTCAATTGGTATTCTGTCAATTCCTGGAGCCTTGTTTTCCTCTAATGTAACTTAGACTTTTTCCTTCAGTACCATCAGTTCTTGATCATATGCTAACTCCTGAAATGTCTGGAAGTCAACCAATTATTTTTGGTACAGTGACTCTGTATTCCTACCATCTTCTTTTGAGGTTTCCTGCGTTATTCGATTTTTCTCCCATAGAATCCTTTAATATTGCAAGATCCTTGAATTTTTTCTTCAGTTCATCAGCTTGAGAAGTGCTGTGCATGTTCTTCCCTTTTTCTCTCAGACATTACCAGTTATAAAAATTGTAAACCCTTTTGTAAAATATAATACATGTAGAAAACTGCATAAAATATATATAGCTTAATAGTGAAGAATTGTTATCAGGACTGATTGTGAGGGTTGGAAATGTAAAGGTAGACATTTTATAGCAAGGAGGGGAGTGATTAACTTTTCAGTCTAGGAGCGGAAGGCCCTAGGACCATCAATGGAGAAAAGCGGAGAGCGGGACCCAGAGAAGCAGTGAGGCCTGGGATGGAGGCAGAGACGATGACGTGAAGAGATGGAGTGGCTGGGGACTTGAGATCCAGAGAGGGAAAGCGGCTGTGTGTTGAGAACCGTGGGGGGTGGTGCAGGCTTGCAGGGTATACCCTTTTGTTGGGTGATGATGCATGGACAGGATGGTAACTATGGCAATGAAACAATGTATGATAGAATGAATGTAAAACTAATATTCTCCCATGTAAACTATAACACAATTCACAATAAAACATTTATTTTATACACACACACACACACACACACACATATATATATTATATCTTAATAAATGATTATAAAGTGAAGACCATTACTAGGACCCAGGATTAGAAATTGAACTTGACCCTCCATGTGCCCCAATCATTCCCTCCCTCCTCCTCACCAAAGTAATCCCTCTTCTGACTTTTACAGTAATCACTTAGGAGGATTTATGTTAATGGGACTAAAGGTTTAGCTATATATAACCACTAATGGCAGAATATTAGACAATTGGGGTTTACTGAGGGAAGTCATGAGAGGCAGCTAGATTTCAGGACACTTAAGAGCACACCTCTTCCTACAGTCTGTTCCCTTGGTGCCTATGATTAAGATACACTTCACTAGAAAAGGAATCCAAAGAAGTCCAAGTAGAGAGAGAGTTATGCCCTATGACCTCAGCTACCATAATGTCATCCCTGGTCCAGAATCTTCCCAAGGCAGAGCAAAAGTAGGTCCCACAAGCAGATCAGCCGGGAGCAACTAGAAAACCAGAAGATTTTTTTTTTTTAGTGTTATATAACATATGTTTTATTCATGTTATAGTGCAGTATGTATAAACTGTTTGTTATAGTGCAATAGGTATAAACTGCAGCTAAAAACATTTTTTTCCCCATCTAGCCTAGTCTTCCTGTTTGTCCAGTAACTTCCAAGTGAGAGTTGCATAACTTTAGTACCAGAGTTTGTTTTTTTTAGTAGGGTGACATCCTTCTTCATTTTTTGTTATACTGCTTGATAACCAAGTAGAAAATGGCCTTTAATGGAAGTTTAGGTGATAGTACTTTTAAAAATTGGGAGTAGAGGGTGCTTTCTATTCATGAGGCAACCTAGTTGTACTCTTTTTTTTTTTTTTTTAAGGTTTTTATTATAGATTGAGTGAAAGTTTTCAGGGCACATCCTCGGTTTCACATTCAAACATTCATATACCTTGTTTCATTACATTGATTATAATTCCCTCCACATACCATCAGTTAACAGAGTTTCTCTTTTTTTTTTTTTTGGAAAAACTTTGCCTTTTTGGAATTTACAGTCTCGGCTTTTAGGGAAGGTTTTTACATTTATCTGTGGGTATCCAGGGCTCAAGTATGGGATTACTAACCAGTATAACTGAATAATCAGATAAGGGACATTTTGCTATGTCTGCTAGGTGGCTAAAGTCTGATCCTCAGAGCCTATGGTTTGGACGGTCAGCAACGCTTGGGCCCACAGGGACTTGAACTCCTGACCCAGTCTGCACGGTCTGCATCAGATTTCTCCTTATTTATTATTTGTTTAAGGGACGCTGCCTGTCTTAGGCGGTCAGTGCAAATTCCTCAGTCTTACCCGTCATTGAAACTCATTGCAGCATGGCAATGGCTCTGTCTTAGGTTGCTGAGGTTCCACGTGATCCTTGCCTGTCTCTGGCCACACGTCCAGCATAAACAGCTGCCATCGAAGAAGGCAGGGAGGAAGGAGACCGGCTGGGGACCCCACACGCAAGATGTTGCCAGACCACCACCTGCTCTAAAGCGACCAAGCAGGATCACTATGCTGAGGTTCAACCAAGTTCACAGGGGAACTTAATCTCTGGCCGAGGTAGCAAATTAGTAGCCACTCAGTTCTCAACTTGAGAATTACTTATATCAGAAATTTGAGCATGTAGCTGATAAATATCCACAGACAAGTGTATATTGTTCCACAACCTCCTACAATGCTGTTGAATTAAGTTCCAATCAGGTTCTGGTTAACTGAAAAAATAACACGTATCTACTTATACAGTGAATAACCTTAGCTGAGAGTGTAAACTGGTTATATTGAATCTTATTTCCCTTAAGCAATCTTCTTTTCTCTAGAGCATTTAGTTCATATTGTAAACCTTTATCTATTTACTCTTGGATCATGTGAGCGAGACTAATATCCCTAGACAGTTGATTTACATGATGGGCAGGGCAAAAAAAGGTAACAATTCCTATTAGTGCAGTGATTCTTGACCTAAGAGGGCCAGGCACAGCAATGTTTTGCTTAGCTTCTGAGAGTGTTAACAGGCAATAAAACATAAGATGGTTGATGAGCGATTGCAAAGTCTATAACATCTGTTAACTCCCCATTACCCACGCCCGACAAGCAAAGCGGCAGAAAGTCTCTGGAGTTTAACCAGTTCTCTAAGGGTTAAACAGTTCTTAAAGTCTTCTCTGCTGTGGAAACATCTGGCTGACTCCTTGGTACTCAGAAGATATTTCTTGAAAGAAGAACCTACAGGAAAAATACAAAACAATGGGGGCAGTCCAACTGTTACCACAAGAACATACAGGTGGCTTGCCCAGGAGACATCAAGGCAAGTGGTCGGATCCTCTCAGTGCAAATTCTCTTCTAAGACTAAGACGCAAGGGAAACATACACTTTGATTGACAACCATGCACGTCACTATCGTTCAGCAAACTACTCTGAACCCGGGTGGAGACCTGGTAGGCCAGTAGCAAGGCAGCATCTGGGGACTCATGGGCTCAGAGTCAATGACACAGCCACAGAGGTCTAGAGTGGAGATTGGGGTGGCCAACCGATAAAAAGAGGCCTGACAGACGCAAGAATATCCACACTTGCAGATGATACCCATTGACCTGACTTCAATGACTGAATATACAGAGTTCAACCTGAAGAAGAAAGAAAAGGAAAAAAGCGTCATCTGATACAATTCGATAAACATGACCTACACCTATAAAAGCAGTAGCTCAAAAGAGGAAACAAATCCCTGCTGCAAGAACTATTCCCACCCCCTCCACACACACAAAAGGTAGACAGGGACGGGCAACTTGGACATTGGCTACCCAAAATGGGGGGAGGGATACAAAGGTAAGAAGTGACTGGCTTACAAGCTTTCAAGAGGGAACCTAGATCCAAAGGGCGTGGAGAAAGGTAGCGTCTCCAGTGAATAGTGTCCAGCCTGTCCAGGAAGGGCTGATGAAGCAAAATACAGATGGGTCTCTTGTGATGCAATTGTGAATAATTGTTATCGGGACTGATTGTGAGAGTTTGAAATCTAAAGATAGACATTTTGTAGCAGGGAGGGGAGTGATTAACTTTTCAGTCTAGGAGCAGAGGACCCTGGGACCATTGATGGAGAAGAGTGGAGAATGGGATCCTACCCAGAGAAGCGGTGGGGCCTGAGATGGAGGCAGAGAAGACGACGTCAAGAGATGGTGAGGCTGGGGACTCGGGATCAGGAGATGGAAAGGGGCTGAGGACTGTGGTGGAAAGGAGGGGTGCAGGCTTACAGGGTACACCCTTTGGTTGGGTAAGGATGTATGGTAACTATGCCAATGAAATGATAGATGATGGAATGAATGTAAAGCTAATGTTCTCCCATGTAGACTAACTAACACACAATTCACAATAAAACATTAAAAAAAAAAAAAAAAGAAGAAGAAGAAGTAGGTCCCAGCTCAGTGCTTGTGAGTATACAAAGGGTCTGTTGTCTCTGCTACTAACACATATGAGTTCACAACATCAATTACATTTTCCTAGGCCTCAGTTTCCCACTGAGTTATGGGGTCATAATAAATCCCTTTACAATCTCCTATTCCTCTGGTAATTTGGTCCCTCTTCCTCAATTTTGGTTCTCATTTCAGCTGTGTATTCCTTCACCTTCGTAAGGAGTTTCTTACTTTCCTTTGCATCTTTCCAGTGTGATGCTAGTGTCTGTACTTTCAATTCTTCCACACCAAGAGTTTGCCTTCTCTGGACTGAATGCCCAACAAGGTAAGCTGCAGAGACACAGGAGCAGGCAAATGGAAACAGACACTGTGGAAGGGAGCCAGATGTAATCAGGGCAGACAGCTGTAGTCCATGCAGCAAGAGACCAATCAGAATGAACAGCGGTGATTCACAGAGCACAGCAACTAGCAACTCAGACACTCTAAGGTTTCACTTTGAGAGCTCCTGGGAGACTGGGGTCAGTGAGGGCTTGAAGGGCTGCCAGCTCCTCCTCCCAGAGACATGGTGGCCACCAATCCCTCCACTAAATCCTCTTCTCCCCACCCCACCCCCTCCACTCCTCACACTGACCAGTGTCCTGGACCTTTAATAGGTGGATGGGCTGGAGTAGCGCTCACACCTCTCCCCACGGAAACTCCTTCCCTCGGGCTGTAACTCTGCCAGTCGCAGCAGCAAACTGCAGAGAGGAGGGAGTGCGCAGTGCAAGAGGAGCCCACAAGGCAGAGCTTCACCTAGCTCCAGCGGCAGGAGCTTGGACACACAGGACTACCATCCTGCTAGCCTACCCCCGGTAAGGACCTGCAGACTGACCAGCCCCTGCTCTAAGCTCTGTCCTGCCGGAGCCCCCCAGCTCTACCCTCTGATCGCTTATCCTTTCCCTGAGCAACTAGTTCTAGCTGGCTTCAACCTTCTAGGGCTCTCTCGTTTATCCTCTTAGACTCTTACAGTTTTCCTCTTGGCTGTACCAGTCACCCCCTTATATAAGGGGACTGCAAAAAGTTCATGGAAAAATTCCATTCTCTTTTCATTCCATTTTTCCACAGAAACTTTTGAAGCCCCCACATGTAAGTGGGTGACTGGCACAGCTAAGAGTAAAACTGTAAGAGTCTAAGAAGATAAACTAGAGAGCCCTAGGAGGTTGAAGCCAGCTACACCTAGCTGGCTTAAGAAGGTAGTTGCTTTTTAACTACACAGGGCTGGGGGTGTTATTCCTAGCCACTCCTCAGACATGAGCTCTTCTCCATAAGGTTCCTTAGCAGATTATTGAGGGTCATGAGGGGAGCAAAGAAACCCCTGGTTGTGGGTGAGACTAAGCCAGGGTTTGAGTTCTGGACCTTGTTTTTTATCCTGCGCAATGGACCAGAGCAGTTTCCCTGAGAAGTGGACTTCCTTCTTGTCCTCACTCTACCATTAAACTAATTTTGTGGTTTTGGGTCATAACTTTATGATCTGTGACAGGAGAGCAAACTTGCTTCTGTACCAGGATGCTTGTTAAAAAAAAAAAAATTAAGGTGCTTGGTTCCAGCCTTGGAAATTGTGATCCAGTAGATTTTGGGTACAAGGTTGCTATGGGTTGGAACCTACTTGATGGCACTTAACAGCAGCAACAGCAACAAGCTTTTGGGTTGGTCTCAGGAACCTCTGTTCTGTGACACTCTCTAGGGGTTATTGGGATAGCCAGAAACCTCTGGGTTAGAAGTGTTGTAAAAACCTTCCAGAGCTGATAGTCTGAGGGCAGTGACCTGTAGCTAGAGCATTCTGTCTTCTATATGAACCAGGTCAGGGATAATCTGGCTCAGAAGCAAGAAAAAAGCCAAAATTCTCTTCCTTTCTGCCCCTCAGAGAGACCTGAGACCCTTTGAATCCTGCTGTAAAAGCCATTGGTGCCATTGGTGCATGTCCAAGCCCTTCTCTAGGTTAACATGAAGCTACCTAGAAGTTGGACGCCAAATTTTGTTCTACAGCCCAGGACCACTTTCTATCTTATTTCGTGTCTCCACTTTCCCAACCGTATTATATATAAATGCTATCCTGCCTAAAGTCTCCAAGGACTTCCATATATCTGTCTAGGAGTTATATTTTTGATCCAATTTCTCTTACTCTTACTCTTCATCCTCTGTTCCTTGCCAGTATTCCCACTCCCAAAGCCTTCCTTCCAAGTTCCCTTACTGCACCTGCAACCGCTGTGACCAACCTCCCCACCCCACCTTCAGACGGCAGAGGAAACACCATGACATAGTACACCTGGGTCCTAACTCATTCACTGGGAAGTTTGCTGAGTCAATTTCCTAGGACATGAGGAAAACTGAGGATGTCCAAACCCAAGTGTCTCCCGCCTGGATCACAATCTCAAAATCATCAAAGAGAACTGGAGCTATTGGAAATTATGAAGGAAAAGGAAGGAAATGAGAGGCAGAGGTGATGGGGAGAACAGATAAGAAGAGGAGACTAAACAGAAACTAAGTTAAGTGAGCAAATAGGAAGGCAGAGAGAGGATTGGAAGAAAAAGAGGAGCAAGCTAGGAAGACAGGAAAAAGAAGGGGTCAGGTACCAGACACTTCGGACATATTGTCAGGAAGGACCAGTCGCTGGAGAAGGGTATCATGTTTGGTAAAGTGGAGGGTCGAAGAAAAAGAGGAAGACCCCCAGCGAGATGAATTGGCACAATCGCAGCAACAATGTCCTCAAACGTAGCAAGGATTGTGAGGTTGGCCCAGGATCGGGCAGTGTTTCGTTCTGTTGTTCAGTATCAACACTGTGGCACCTAACAACAACAAGGCACCAGATGGAGCAATGAGAGAAAATGTGAAGAAAGCAAAGAGAGGCTGTTAAGCGGGATAGAGAGGTAACAGACAATGGTGGAAGGGAGAGACAAAACTGCGGTGTCGCTCATCGCTTCCTAACCCTGGTTCAGTTTGCTCCCTAGAGAAGGTTCTTTCTAAGGGCAACAGTCTTGATGAGATCTCTGAGCTAGTCTTTTGGAGCCCCAATTCTGCCACTTGACTTATTGGCTGACTTAAGAAGTTCAGCTAATTTTTCTAGTCCCAAGTTCTCTTCTCTATAAAATCAAGTCAAAACCCTCACGTTCTGTGGCTCCCAGAGTTGAAACTGGCCATCTTATGGCCACATCTGACCTGGATTCAGATTTCAAGTAGTGATTCAGTAATGGTTAGATTAGAATAGCAAAGTCAAGCCCTGGAGTTGACAAAGGAGGAACAAAATCACTTTCGATGACTGATTTGAGAGGAAGTGGGCTCTAAAACAGAAGTGTCCAGGCACTTGGACTCTATTCTTAGGCTACCCATGTTTCAGGACATCGTTGTGATGTCTGAGAGCAAGCTGCTTCTCGGAAACCATGTACAGAGCCGACTCCACAGCACTTAACAACAACAACAACAATGAGAGGAAGGAAAGGGAATTCTTTCTTCTCCCAGGATCAAGACACAACCTATCTCAGAGTCCCTCAGCCCCAGAGATGAGAGCTAAGATTCAGACAAGAAATGAGGCAGGATGTTGGCAAACAGGGTTAGACTTAACCCTGCTTAGAGATTAAGAACCTAAGACATTGGCAAGACCTATTGTTTTCTATTTCAGTCTTCAATCATAGTCTTCGTAAGCCTGAGATTCCAAACTGTATTTTCACCCAGAAAAGCAGAGATGCTTTCTTATCTCCTAAGAAGCACCTTTTTATTTTGGTCTCTTCCAGGCCCGTTTTCAGCCTTGGTTAGAAGAATCTTCCTGGGCCTGTCACAATGCCAGTTCCTGAGAACTGCCTGGAGCTATTTTTAGCTATCTTGAGCTCCCAGTAAGGCCCAAGCTACTTTTCAATCTTCCCTTCTCATTCTGGACACCTGCATGTTGCTACCGTTTTAGAAAGCCTTCCCTGCAGTCAAGGAAGCTGTATTTTCACAGTGACCCCCACATTCTTCTGAAGACTAGTCACCCATCATGACTTTGTAGACTCTTCCCACAAGAGACAAATAGGGTACTAACATGGTGTGTGGCCACAGACAAGTCACATCACCCTTCTGAATGTCAGATTTTTCATTTCTCTGATAAAAGGAATTGAACTACATGCTGTTTTAATGGAATACTAATTGAATGATCACATATAGATATTTCTGTCCAGGTTTTTTAGCAATCCTGGTGTGGCACTATAGGATAATCACTAGACTGTTAATCTTGTTAACTTTGCTGCTCCTTGGAAACCAATCTACATACATGGTTGCTATAAGTTGGAACTGACTCGATGGCACTTAACAACAATACAGGTTTTAAAGATATTTACAATGTCAGAATTTTAATTTATTAACTAAAAAGTGTAATATATCTCTACTCAAGTGTTTAGGTCCTTTGCTTATACAAAGTCATAATTTTATGTTTCATGAGCTTTGTCAGTTTCATGAGCTTCTTCAGTTTCATGATATGGTCAAGAATTGAATATTTCTATATGGGCAGAGCTAGAAACAAAGTGGTCACATATCAAATCTTCTGGTTCTTTTCAAGAGGAGTTTTCTGTTAGCTTCTAGGTAAGTTAGTTGTTGGTTATTGTAAAGTTAATTTTGACTCATGAAGACTGTTGTGTGACCCCATTCCTGTTCCATAGGGTTTTCAAGGTTGTGACCTTTTGGAAGCAGATTGCTAGTCTGATCTTATGAAGTGCCTCCAGATGGGTTCATACTGCTAGTCTTTTAGCTAACAGTCCAGCACTACCCAGGGTCTCCTAGATAACTTCACCAAGTCCTAAATTGGGCAATATATTTTGTAAAGGAGGTGTCTTTTTTTTAGAAAGTAGAGAAACTTGAAAATAATTCTAAGACTTAAGTGACTTACATTAAAATTATGAGAATAACTGCTATGAAAAATAATATCAAATATGCTTTACAATGTGAAAATAGAAAACAGCTCACTTGGATCAGTACAGTACTATGTGAACTATGTAGAAACAAAGCAAACATTCTGTCTTAACCCTTCAGATGCGGGACAAAATGTAAGGGAGCATGGAGAGGGCTCACAGAGGTAAAAATGCCTAGGATGTGAGCCCTTCCTGGTTCTAGAAAGGGTCCACCAGAAGACAGTGGTTGCTTATAATGAGGAGATGTTGTTGTTAAGTGTCATCGAGTCGGTCCCGACTCATACTGACCCTGTATAGGGTTTCTGAGGAGCGGCTGGTGAGTTTGAACCTCTGACCTTGTGTTAGTAATCCAGTGCTTATCCTAGAGGCTGTGAGGTTGGCCAGCAGATGGTGGGGTATTGGGTAGGAACAGGGTATGCAGCAGAAAACCCTAGTTAGCCCTCTGTGGAGATGGTCATGTGAAACAGTGGGGTCTCTGGGGGTTAGACATTTGCTGTTAAATTGTTTAGCACCATCAAGACAGCATAGTACCATCTGAGAGTGTAACTGTTTGCAGGAGCGGAAAGCCTCATCTTTCTCCTGGAGATTAAACATATTATTGTTAAGTGCCGTTGAGTTAGTTCTGACTCATAGTGAGCGCCTGGTGGGTTTGAACTGCCAATGTCATGGTTAGCAGTCAATTGCTTATCCTACAACACCACACATTCTGAGTCCCTTTTGTTATTTGAGGTAGGTTCCTTAGCCTCTCTAAGACTTAGTGTCACCAAACTCAAAGATAGCTACCAACTGAAGAGCTTGATCCATAGTGGGCACTCAGGACAAAATGGCTTCTTTCTCTTCCTCCTTTAATCTATTATTTTAAGGCCACTAAGATTCACCCAAAGTCCTTCATTCCTTCTTGGTCCTCTAGGTGACTGGTGTGAGCTGGTGGAGCTGTAGGTGATGGCGTCCCTGCCACAAGGAGTCCGTGAGTACCCCTGGAGGGACGAAGGCTTAGGGAGATACCCCAAAGAAAGGGAGGAGGCCGAACTCTGTTCTTGAGCCCTCCTGGGTCCTAGCCCCTCCCCACAATGCCCAAGGCTGGCTATCCAACCTCTACTTCTCCTGGCCCAGGGCTGCCCACTGACCCGGACCTGATGCTGATGCAGGAAGGCATGCAGATGCGCAAGGTGAGGTCCAAAAACTGGAAGAAGCTAAGATACTTCAGACTTCAGGATGACGGCATGACAGTCTGGCATTCTCGGCAGAACGGGTGGCGTGCCAAGCCCAGCTGTGAGTGATGTGGCTAGCTGAGGGTGGGCCCTGAGGAGCAGGGGAGGGACCACAGCTACAAGACTGTGCTGTTGTATTGTCCCTATTTGTGTCTTATATCTGAGTCTGGAAAATGGGGATTATAACCAGGGCTTTGAACCAGGCAGCCTGGTTCAAAGCCCTGGTTTTAATAGTCACAGGAACAGTGGGTGAACCAGAATGCTAACTGGAATGGGAAAGATTACAGGTCAAACCCTGCTAGAAACATAATCTCCCTCTTAGAAAATAAGGGTAGCAAGCGCCTGCATAGCAACCAAATCTCTTGAACCGTTGTTTCAAAAACAACATTTCCCAGCTCAAAGAAGGCTGCTGACTAGGCCGCCTTGAATGTGTATCACTCTCCACTGTCTTGGTAATAATCCAGTCTCCTGCATCAAGCTCCTGAAAAGGTGAGCCTCACTGTGCCTCTTCTGAGTCTCCCATTCCAGGGCTTCCACCCATAATTGTTCCCATTCTGTTTATCCTCCCAATGTACCCATTTAATAGATTTGAGTCTACTCCAGTTTTGCTTTTTCAGCTATGGCTAAATGAATTCAATCCAGTTCAAAGACCTGTCTGGCACATAGTGGTGGTGGTGGTGGTTATGTGCCATGGAGTCGGTTCAACTCACAGTGTCCCTGTATAGGGTTACCAAGGCTATAAATCATCATGGGGGCAGAAAGCCTCACCTTTCTCCCATGGAACTGCTGATAGTTTTGAATTGTTGACCGTGAAATTAGCAGCCCAATTTGTGACCACTATGCTACCAGCTCTGGTAGCGTAGTGGTTACGAATCGGGCTGCGAACCTTAAGGTCAGCAGTTCGAAACTACCAGCCGCTCCGCAGGAGAAAGATGAGGCTTTCTACTCCCGTAAAGATTTACACCCTTGGAAACCCTGTACAGAGTTGCTATGGGTCGGAACCGACTCGACGGCACTTCACAACAACAACAACATGCTACCAGCGCTCCTTTGGTCACATAGTAAGGCTCATTATTATTACTATAAGAGCATAATCTCAGGCATCCTCCAGCCTGGATTGAAACTTTTCTTTGTCCACTTTCTAGCTGAGTAACTTTGAATAAATTACTTAACACTCTAAGCTTTGGTTTTCTCATTATGTAGAACATAGATTAAACACCATCTATGGCACTGTGGGTTAATGCACCAGACTGCAAAGCTGTTAATGAGCCGAACTGCAAGGTTGGGAGTTCAAGCTCACCAGCTGCTCCTTGGAAACCCTATACAGGGTTGTTACGGGTTGGAACCAACTCTATGGCACTTCACAACAACAACAATCATGTAGGTTGGAGTCCTGGTGTATTGCTGTGGGTTAATACACTGGACTGTAGGGTCAGTTTGAACCGCAAGGTTGGCAGTTCAAGCTCATCAGCCACTCCTTGGAAACCCTGTACAGGGTCACTAGGAGTCGGAACCAACTCAAAGGCACATAATAACAACAACAACTATGTAGGTTACAGTGACCCAACAAGTTAATGTATAAAGCACCCAGCATGAGAATTAAGACCAGGAGGCAGTTAATAAATATTAGCCATTATGCAAAATGCTTTAATACGTTAAATGCATCAGGCCAATCTCTTTATATGGTAGCACTAGAAATGTGATCCTAGGGCATATCTAAGACAGCCTGCTTTAGCTACAGAACCAAAGCTCATGATCCACACCAGACCTAGCAGCAGTAAGTTGTTGCTGTTGTTGTTATGTGCCATGGAGTCGGTTCCGACTCATAGCGACCCTGCACAGGGTTTCCGAGGTTGTTAATCTTTACGGGAGCAGAAAACCTCATCTTTCTCCTGCGGAACAGCTGGTAGTTTCAAACTGCTGACCTTACGGTTCACAGCCCGATTCGTAACCACTACGCTACCAGAGCAGCAGTAAGAGAGGGGAGGAATTTGTCTGGCTCTCTCCTAGACAATCTGGAAAGAGAAAGTTTTCAAACCTGGAACGCCAGAACTGGACTTGGCATATAATGCTTTGGTGTAACTGCTTCTATTCCCAACTATGCTTCCATCTGTTAGCCCTTCTGATCCCCCTGAAATCCCCATGAGGACTTATCATAGAGTGAGACCCTCTCTTGTTTTAGATGAGGACACTGAGGTTAAGTCTTTGGTCTGTGTCACGCTGCCAACTGGTGGCTGGAAGACTAGTCTTGCCACTCCCAGCACCAGCCTTTTGCCATGCTGCATATGAAAACAGCAATGACTATGTGTGCTCCTGAGTCCCAGGCTTTGTGTCTTCCTTGTGCAGGGGCCGTGCTATATCATTCTAATCTTAATAGACGGGCTCATGCTTTTGAGGATCCAGCCTGCTGGAGTTTCTTCTCCCTCTGACTTAGCAGAGAAGGGAGTGCTGGTTCTTGGTCCTTGGTCCCTGCAACTTGGTGGACTCTCTTCCTCTGTGCTCTCACCTACTTCTTCTCCTGCAGTCTCGATCTCGGACGTGGAGACCGTGCGTGAAGGCCATGAGTCTGAGTTGCTTCGCAGCCTGGCAGAGGAGTTCCCTCTGGAGCAGGGTTTCACTGTCGTCTTCCACGGACGCCGCTCCAACCTAGACCTGGTGGCCAACAGTGCTGAGGAGGCCCAACTCTGGATGCGGGGGCTCCAGCTGCTGGTGGAGGTGGTCACCAGCATGGACCAACAGGAGCGGCTAGACCAGTATCAGCAGGATAGGGTCTTGGTGGGGTGGAAGTTGCTGAAGGAGCCAGAGGCTGCAGGGCTGTGGAGGCCCAGATGGGATGGGCAGGAAGCACACAGATTCACGGGAGGCTGAGGACCCTGAGGAAGAGATGAGTCCAGGCATGAATAAAGGCCCCCAGAATTGGAGGAAGGGACAATGGGAGGCAAAGGATGAACAAGGTGCGCTGATCCCAGGGACTGAATAGAAGGTGGCACTGAGTAACTACCAGTGGGGTAGGAAGCAGCCATTAAAGGGCACGGGGTATAGACTCACTTCAAGTTTCTTGATTTGTACGCACTTTCTACTCTGAGATTCATTCATTCATCATCTACTCAGTAAAATGTGTCAGACACTATGCTGGGCTTCAGGAGTATAAAAATTAATGAGATTAATAATTTAGCCCAATACTGCTTCAGTCAGTGGAGGGGATGGCATTGCGAAAATAGTCTATAGGAGTTCTATGGTACTTAGATTATTTGTGGGTGTTCAAAGGAAGGAGAAATATTTAATTCTAGCTTAGAGGGCTCAGAAAGTTTCAGGGAAAAAGGGGCACTTGGGCTGGGCCTTGAAAATGAGTAGAACATGAGCATGAAGAGAGGAAAAGGGGAAGGCACTCGTGAAGGAACTTGAAGGGACAATATGAGAGAAGGCCCAGAGACAGGAACTCAAAGATCAGGAGGGAGAATGAGCCATCAGAGAGCCAGGAGATTGAGGAATGTGGCTAAAGCACAGGGAAGAACCACAGATGTGTTGAGAAGTCTGGGATGACGCCAGATCATGGGGAGCAAAAGGGAGCTGGAATTTTGTGTTAAGGAATTTGGACTTCTCTCTGCAGGCAACATGGAGGTCCCTGCAGACTCCTAAACCATGCAGTGACAAGATAGATTGTTGGTCTGGGGACATTATTCAGAAGCTGTGTGGATAATGGGTTGGCATGGGAGAAAGACAAAGACAGGGAAGAGATGTTGATGTAGAAACCACACACACAGGCACACAGTGTTTTTTCCTTGACACAGACCTGGATGGTTGAGTGACTGGTTCCAGCGTGGAGATAAAAACCAGGATGGACGGATGAGTTTCCGAGAAGTCCAGCGGTTACTGCATCTGATGAATGTGGAAATGGAGCAGGAATATGCCTTCCAGCTTTTCCAGGTGAGTTTGCTGGGGAAAGATTTGCAGGAGTCAGCCAGGCCACGTTCCCATGTGGCTCTCAGAAGTACTCTGACTCTAAGCAATGCTCATTTGTTCAATTTCTACTCTGTACCCTAGTATAATGCCTCACTCAGTGGGGAATCAAGGGAAGAAAGTGCTCTTCAGATTTGTTGGAAAGATGAGTCCTTGGGTGGTACAAATGGTTAAGTGCTCAACTATTAGGCAAAAGGTTGGTAGCTGTGCCCTGCCAGAGGCACTTCAGAAGGTAGGCCTGGCCATCTGCTTCCAAAAGGTCAGAGCCTGGGAAACCACGTGGAGCAGTTGTACTCTGCACATAGAGTCAACATGAATCAGGAGCCAACTCAGCAGTAGGCAATTAACAACAAAAATGAAAAGTAAATAATAATACGTTACTATGTAGCGTAGTGGTTACGAATCGGGCTGCGAACCTTAAGGTCAGCGGTTCGAAACTACCAGCTGCTCCGCGGGAGAAAGATGAGGCTTTCTACTCCCGTAAGGATTTACACCCTCGGAAACCCTGTACAGGGTCGCTATGGGTCGGAACCGACTCGACGGCACTTAACAACAATAACAACAATGTCAGACTCAAGAACCCCTCCGTCCATGTCCAAAATGTTAAAGGTACCTTGTTGTTGTTGCTGTTGCTAGGTATCATCCAGTCAGTTTCAAGTCATAGCAACTCTATGCACAACAGAATAAAACATTGCGGTTACAAATCGGGCTGCGAACCTTAAGGTCAGCAGTTCAAAACTACCAGCTGTTCCGCAGGAGAAAGATGAGGTTTTCTGCTCCCATAAAGATTTACAGCCTTGGAAACCCTGTACAGGGTCGCTATGAGTCGGAACCGACTCCATGGCACATCACTACCACCACACCAGGTCCTACACCATCCTCACAATTATTATGTTAGAGCCCAGTGTTGGTTCCACTATGTCATTCCATTTCCTCTTTTCCGCTGATGCTCCACTTTACCAAGCATGATGTCCTTCTCTGGAGACTGGTTCCTCCTGATAACATGTCGGAAGTATGACAGACAAAGTCTCATTATCCTGGCTTCTAAGGAGCATTTTGGCTGTAAGTCTTCCAAAGTACGCTCAATAATCTTTTCCTACACCATAATTCAAATACATCAATTCTTCTCGGGTTCAACTTTCACATGCATATGAGGCAATTGAAAATACCCTAGTTTAGGTCAGGGGCACCTTAATCCTCAAACGGATATCTTTGCTCTTTAATACTTCAAAGATGTCTTTTGCAGCAGATTTGCTTAATGCAATACATCATTTGGTTTCTTGACTGTTACTTCCATGAATGATGATTTTTAGATCCAAGCAAAATGAAGTCTTTGATAACTTCAATCTTTTCTCCATTTATCATGATGTTACTTATTGATCCAGTGGTAAGGATTTTTTTTTTTTTTTACACTGAGGTGCAACCCATACTGAAGGCTGTGGTCAATATTTTAAGTCCTCTTCCCTTTCAGTAAGCAAGATTGTATCATCTGCATATCACAGTTTGTTAATGAGTCTTCCACCAGTCCTGATGCCACATTCTTCTTCATATAATTCAGTTTTTTGGATTACTTGCTCAGCATACCAACTAAGTAAGTATGGTGAAAGAATACAACACTGGTGCACACGCTTCCTGATTTTAAGTCATTCAGTGCTCCCTTGTTCTGTTCGAATAACTGCATCTTAGTCTATGTATAGGTTCTTGATGAGCACAATTAACTTTTCAGGAATATCCATTCTCCTCAATATTGTCTATAGCTTGTCATGATCCACACAGTTGAAAGCCTTTGCATAGCCAATAAAGCAAAGGTATACATCTTTCTGATATTCTCTGCTTTCAAACAAGAACCATCTGATGTCAGCAATGACATCCCTTGTTTCATACCTTCGTCTAACCTAGCTTAAAGCTCTGGCAATTCCCTGTCAATGTACTGTTGCAACCAATTTTAAATTACCTTTAACAAATTTTACTTGCATGTGATATTAGTGATACTGTATGATGATTTCTGCACTTCATTGGAATGGGCACGAATGTGGATCTCTTCCAACCAGTTGACCAGTAGCTGTCTTCCAAATTTCTTGACATAGATGAGTGAGCACCTTCGGTGCTGCAACAGTTTGTTGAAAGATTTCAATTTGTATTTCCTCAATTCATAGAGCCTTCTTCTTTGCCAATGCCTTCAGTACCTTTGGCTCTTGATCACGTGCTAGCTCTTGAAATGGTTGAACATTGACCATTTCCTTTTTTTTTAAGTTTTTATTGTGAATTATGTGATGGTTTACATGGGAGAACATTAGCTTTACATTCGTCCTATTGTATATCATTTCATTGCCATGATTGCTATCTCCTCCATGCATCATCAAACAACCAAAGGGTATACCCTACAAGCCTGCCCCCTGGTCATCAGCACACAGCCCCTCTCCCTCTCTGGGTCTAAAGTCCCCAGCTGCTCCATCTCTCCATGTCATAGTCTCTGTTTCGGTCTCTGGCATCACTGTTTCTCTGGGTAGGGTCCCGTACTCCGCTCTTCTCCCTTGGCCCATTTTCTCTTGGTACAGTGACTCTGTGTATTCCTTCCATCTTCTTTTGATGCTTTCTGTATCATTCAATATTTTCCCAGCATAGTAAACCATGTGGATTCAAAATGGCTAATACTAGTCCATTTCATCTCACTAGTGTTTAGGATCTTTGTGAGTTCCATTTCATTTTTGACTTCTAATTTTTTTGGTGTGGCATTGTAGAATCAGCACTGGACTTCAAATCACAAGGTAGGCAGTTCAAACCCACCAGCTACTCCTGGGAAACCCTCTGAGTTAGAACTGGCTTGACAGCACTTGACAACAACAATTTTCCTAGATTCATACTTCATGCATTCCACATTCTGATTATTAATGGATGTTTGCAGCTGTTTCTTCTCATTTTGAGTTGTGTCCCATTAGCAAATGAAAGTCCCAAAAGTTTTACTCCATCCATGTCATTAAAGGTCAACTACACTTTGAGGAAGCAACTCTTCTCTAGTAATATTTTGAGTATTTTGAGTGTCTTCCAACTTGAGAGGCTCATCTTCTGTCACTATATCTGACAATGCTCCATTGATATTCATAAGGTTTTCAGTGGCTAACCATTCTTCCTAACCTCTTAGTCTAGAAGCTGCAATGAAAACCATGGGTGACCCTGCTGCTATTTAAGATACCATGGCATAGCTCCCAGTATCACAGTGACACATAAGGATAACAAACTGACAGACAAGTGCTGGTATGGTACCTAGTAAATGAAAACCCCAAGTGGAATGTGAGTAAGTAGAAAGAGGGATCGTCTGACCCTTTAGGGAACTTTGGGACATTCAGCTCTTTCTAGTTGAAAACTTTCTCCAGTAGTAAATGATAGTGTATTATATGGCTGAGATTTTGTCTTTTATGTACTGAAGTAGCTTCTTCCATGAACACTAAATATCAGGAGTTTTGTGATAGCAAATTTGGATCAGTCCATTGATAAAACTGCTCATCTAGGTAAGTCAAGACCATCCTCTATCTGGTTAAAGGGTTTACTCACTCTCCCCTAAATCCTCTCTGGCAGGCAGCAGACAAGTCTAAGTCTGGGACTCTGGAGGGAGAAGAATTTGTAGAATTCTATAAGGCATTGACTAAGCGGGCTGAGGTGGAGGAACTGTTTGAAAACTTTTCGGCTGATGGGCAGAAGCTGACTCTGCTAGAATTTGTGGACTTCCTTCAAGAGGAGCAGAAAGAAGGAGACCGAGCTCCTGACCTTGCTCTGGAACTCATCGACCGTCATGAGCCTTCAGATAGCGGTAAGAGGGACAGAGACGTAGAGGCACCAGGCATAGAACATAGAACATAGAGGAGGGATGATTAGAAAGATCCAGAGATAGGTAGCCTTTCCTACCTTCCACCCCTGCCAAACTCTACCCTCTTCCCCTGCCCTATTATCTCATTCAGCCACACCCCCAGAAGAAAAGCAGCCATTCCTGGCCCAGAGACGACAGGTGTCTCCTCTCTTAGGCTAGTTCTCTCAGGAGGAAGAAGATGCCACAGATCCCCAGGCTAAAGTTTCACATCTTATGCTTTATGGTTCTTTCCAATGTTAACCAATGTCCTCAGTGGAAAGAGATGGAAGGCCCTTGGTCCTCTTGCTGTGGCCTCTTCTACAGTATAAATTATTCCTTTTCCTCTAGTTTCCCTTCATGGTTCCCAATTGCAGTCCAAATAGCAGCTAGCTTTCTGCTCTTTCCTGGGCTCTCTCTGGCTGCGCAGATAATAAGATAGCCAATCATCTGTTAGCAAGTACAGTTAAAATCTGCTTTCTTTGCCCTCAAACCTTCTTCCTTTTATCCATTCAGTAGACTCTTTTTTTTTTTTT
>NW_006408628.1:8690361-8742090 GCF_000296735.1 Chrysochloris asiatica
ATAAAATGTCTACCTTTACATTTCCAACCCTCACAATCAGTCCTGATAACTATTATTCACTATTGTATCACAAGAGACCCATCTGCATTCCATTTCATCAGCTCCGCCTAGACAGATTGGATACTACTCACTGGAGATTCTGACTTCCTCCAGGCCCCCTGGCTCTAGGTTCCCTCTTGAAAGCTTGTAAGCCAGTCACTTCTTGCCTTTGTAGCTCCCCACCCCCATTTTGGGCAGCCAAGGACCAAGTTGCCCATCCCTGTCTACTCTGTGTGTGGAGGCGGTGGGAATGAGTCTTGCTGTAATCAGTAGACTCCTACCCTCCATTTTCCTTAGACTGTGGGGAACTTATAATATTAATAATAAATGATTTACAAGGCACTTTCATGTACCTGACTTTGGTTAGTTCTTACTACAACCCTGTAAGCCAACAGCAATCATCTTTATTGGGCCTTTGCTAAGTATCTGATAGTATGTTAATATCTATCTCTACATGCCTGTTTTCTGCTCATCCTTGCAATGACCCAATGAAAAATATTTTATTTTTTCTCTTATATTGTGGTTAATATATATGTAGCAAAATAGTTGCCATTTCAACATTCTTCACAAACAAAATTCAGCGACATTCATTCATCATGGGGTACAACCATCAGTATTATCTATTTCCAAATTTTTTAATCACTTTGATGATCAGTATCCCCTAAGCCATAGATCTTATTACTAAGTCAGTTTTAACAAAAGAGGAAAATTGAGGTTTAGAAAGATTAAATGACTTGCTCAAAGCCAACAGCTAGTGAGAAGAGGAATCAGGCTTCAGGTTCTACCTGGTGCCTCTTGAAAATGAAGATTAGAGATGGGATGAAGGAGAGCTGTCTCAGCTTCCACTCCCATTCATTTATTCATTTACTGTTTCACCTAAGGTTTTTGAGTCTCTATGACACGTCAAAGGAGCCAGTAACATAGTGTGCTACAAGTTGGGTTGCTAATCGCAATGTGAATTTACCAAGTCAGCAGTTTGAATCTACCAGGTGTTCCATGGGCAAAAGATGTTTTCTGTTCCCATAAAGATTTACAGCCTTGGAAACCCTAAACAGGGTTACTATGAGTTGGAACCAACTCTACTCTACTCGACAGCTTTTAACGACTTAACATGTCAGGACTTAAATGCTAGTCACCAGAGAGATCATGGGAAATAAATTAGACAAAGACACTGCCCTCCTAGAGTTGATTGTCTTACAAAGTTGTGGTCTTCATTGCTGATTCCAGATTTCTGTGGGTGCTCATAGAAGAATTTGTTGTTGTTGTTGTCAAGTGCCTTTGAGTCAGTTCTGATTCATAGCAACCCTATATAGGGTTTCTGAGGAGCAGCTAGTGGGTTTAAACTGCCAATGTTGTGGTTTGCAGTCCAGTGCTGATCCTACAGCGCCACACCCACCAGAAGTTCAGTTTCATAGAAGAATAGGGGTTATAAACGAATCATTTCAAAAATTTAAATAGAAAAGGTAGGTCAGAGAGTTAAGAAAAAGGATCTTTTGTTCCTGGTGCAGGGTCCAATATCTATTGGTGATATTTGTTCTACAACTCTCCACTGCCTTGGTGTTCCCTTCCCTTGCACTCAGTAATTAGTCCTTCCAGGAAGGAGCATATGTCTAGTAGCAGAGAACAATACTGAGTCAGGAAACCTGGGCTCAAGTCCCAACTCTGCTTCTGACAAGCTTTTTACATATCACTAGGGTAGGTACAGGTTGCCAGATACATTTAATGTGCATTATTTCATTTGGTCACCGGTTACTTCACAAAAGAGGAAATCGAGTCTCAGAGAAGTTAGTGACTTGCTCACAGACTTTCCCTTTCATTAACTAGGAAACTCTTAAGAGCCTGGCAGACTTATTTCTTCAAGTTAAGAGGCATGTGGGCAAGTCACTTAACCTCTCAATTTCCTCTTTTGCAAAGTAATTGTTGATCCAATAATAATGCACATTAAAAGTCTCTGGCAACTGTGACTTACTCAAGTGATCCGAGTCATTATTGTTAGAATGAAACTGGCTGTCTAACTTCCTGCCATTCTAAACCATCTCCTGGCTTTATCAAATCCGGGACTTGAGAGTCTAGTTGTTCTCCTTTTCAAGGAGCCTCGCTTCAGTAATGTTACCCTCAGTGAGATGGGACAGTTCAGGGTAGTTCTGGCTACTGAAGTTCAAACACCAGTCCCTCCAATTATTGGTTATGTGAGCTTGGACAAATTAGCAACTGAGGGCGACTTATAGTATACCTACCTCATTGTGTTAGTGAGCATATTAAGTAAGATGCTGCCGGTCAAGTGCTCAGCAGGAAGCAAGTGCTCAATAACTATCAGTCTTCATGGCTATTATAAGAAGCCCATGCTGGAATGGGGAATGTGGTAGCTCCATATGATAAGCACCAGACTGAGATCTACAAGGCCTGTGGTTCGAGGCCACCAATCACTCCATGGAGTAAAATAAGGCTTTCTGCTCCTGCAAAGATTTTTTTTAAAAAGCCTAGGAAACTCAATACAGGATCACTATGAGTTGGAATCGACTTGATAGCACTTAACAACAACCACATGCTGGAATGGTGAGGGTTAATGGAGGAGTGACAGACAAGGCCTCGTCCTCAGAGATTGCAGTCCAAAGTGATGGTGGACAAATGGCCTTCAAAACACCATATGGGTATATTGATGATAGATCATAATTGACAACATCTGGATGCCTGGTGTGGTGCTATAGAATAAGCACGGGACTGCTAACCACAAGGTCAGCAGTTCAAGTCCCCCAGCTGCTCCTTGGAAACCTTATACAGGGTCACTATGAGTCGGAACCAACTCGACAATGCTTAATAACAACAACACATAGCCCAGGGAAAAAATAATACAGGTATCTCGGCTGTATCACTTAATAAGCCCCTGACTCTGATTTTCTCTGGGCCTGTTTCCCCATCTATAAAATTAGTCCTTTAGACAAGATACTGTGCTGTTCATTAGCCATGAACTCACATGGCTATTTAAATTAATTAAAGTGAAATACAATTTAAAATCCAGTTCTTCAGTCACACAAGGTACATTTCAAGCCTGTGTGGTGAGAAGCTGCCATATTGGATGGACATTACAGAACAGAAAGTTTCCATTGCTATAAACATTTCTATTAGGCAGTGCAGGTCTAGAAATATTTTGATGATTCCCCACTGAATCTTTCACATTCTCTGAGGGTGGGAATGATAGATGCTTGGTGGAGTAAGTCTGGGATTTAGAGACGAGCAGGAAAGGCAGGTTCCTGAAGAGGGTGAGATGGGGTGGAGGATGGGTTGTAGTTGTGCTGGGAGTCCCCACTCAGAGCTTCTCATTCTAGTGTTTTCTCATCCTACACCCTAGGCAAACGGCGGCACGTGCTGAGCATGGATGGCTTCCTTAACTACCTCTGCTCCAAGGATGGGAACATCTTCAACCCAGCCTGCTGTCCCATCTACCAGGATATGACCCGACCTCTGAGCCATTACTACATCAACTCCTCTCACAACACCTACCTAGTGGGGGACCAGCTTTGTGGCCAGAGCAGCCTTGAAGGATATATACGGTGCTGTGGGAGGAGAGAAAGTTCAACTCCTGAGAGGGACAATTTGTGGGAAACTGTGGGAGGTTGAGGAGGGGTGTCAGTGGATAACAGGGATTGAAAAGGTACTGGAGGGGTTAAATATCCCAGAGAACCGCAGGAGATACTGGAGTCTGGAGGAAGTAATGAAAGCTGTGGCTGAACAGAGCTTCTCTTTCATAAACTAGGAAACTCTTGGAATTTAGGGGTCCTGACAAATTTCTGTCTTCAGATAAACAGAAGACAGTTGTTGTTGTTAAGTGCCATCGAGTTGGTTCAACTTATCACAACCCTATATAGGGTTTCTAAGGAGCAGCTGGTGGGTTTGAACTGCCGACCTTGTGGTTCGCAGTCCAGTGCTGATCCTACAGCACCATACCAGGAGTCCTAGAAGGCAGTAGAACAAAGGAATTAAAACATGAGTCAAACCATCTGAGTTCAAATACTAGTACTTAACCTCTCTTTGCCTGAGTTTCCTTATCTATGAAGCTGAGATGATAGCAGTGCCTATTCTGTCTGGGTTGCTGCGAGGATAAAGGGCTAATCCATGTGTTAACACTCAGTTAATAGGATAACCGTTGATGTGAATCCATTCTAACTCATGACAACTCTAGGTATTACACAATAGAATTGTTCTACAGGGTTTTCATAGGGGAAGCAGGTCCCTTATCAGGCACTTAACAACAACAGCAAGGTATAGTCAGGTCCCTAAGTGGCACAAATAGCTAGCATTCAATTACTAACTTAAAGGTCCACATCCAATTACTAACCTAAAGGTTGGACCTTTAGGTTAGTAATTGAATGCTAGCTATTTGTGCCACTTAGGGACCTGACTATACCTTGCTGTTGTTGTTAAGTGCCTTATGTGGAGTCGGAGCCAACCCACAGTGATCTATATAGGATTTTCAAGGCTGTTAAAAATCTTTGCAGGAGCAGAAAGCCTCATCTTTCTCCTGATGGGTTCGAACCACCTACCATGTGGTTTGTAGTTCAGTTCTTATACTCTGTAGTCACCATGCTCCCCTGACTATAAGTTGTAACTGCGTTAATTGTGATTAATTATGGACTAGATCGAATAGTCAAGATATTTTTGCAGTGCTAACAACTGAACTAGTAGCTTCACAGGATACAAAGATGAATGAAACACATCGTTTCTGCCCTGTTGTTGTTGTCAGGTGCCATCGAGTTAGAACCAACTCATAGTGACCCCATGCACAGCAGAATGAAACAATGTCCGATCCTGGGCCAACCTCACTACCGCTGTCACACTTGAGTCCATCAATGATGCCACCTGGCCAATCCATCTCGTTGGGAGTCTTCCTCTCTTTCTCTGACCCTCCACCTTACCCAGCATGACATCCTTCTCCAGCGACTGTTCCCTCCTGACAACATGTCCAAAGTATGAGAAACGAAGTTTAGCCATCTTGGCCTCCAAGGAGCACTCTGGCTGCACTTCTTCCAAAACAGATCTATTGGTTCTTTTGGCAGTCCATGGCACTTTTAGTATTCTCCTCCAACACCACAATTCAAAGGCATATAATCTTCTGCCCTAGGAAGATTATAATCCAGTTGAGAAAACAGAACTTAACTTTATTAGGAGCTAGAATAACCCAGAATTGTATAAAGATACACAACTGAGCACCAGAGGCATCATGAAACAAAGTGTGATGGGTTGTACGGAAGGACTGCTGAGTTGGGTGGAGATGGGGACAATCTGTGGGAGTTGCAGTAGTGTCCCAGAGGACAGAGAAGGCTCTTGAGGGCTAAGTGCTCTCCAGAGTGGGCTGAAGATCAGTTCTTGACCTCTACTGTCCCTGGGGGCTGGCTTCCTGCAGGGCCCTAAGACGGGGATGCCGCTGTGTGGAGGTGGATGTCTGGGATGGACCTAATGGGGAACCCATTGTTTACCATGGACACACCCTGACCTCTCGCATCCTGTTCCAAGATGTTGTGGCCACAGTAGCTCAGTATGCCTTCCAGGTAGGTGTCTAGATTGGGAATATTGATGAAGCAAGAGAGGTGTCATACGATTTGATATGAGTAAAAGAGATTTAAATTGTAAAGCACCAGACCGACATTATGAATTATTATGAATGAATGTTGAATGTTTTACCACTAATGAGTAGTCATAGATGTAATTACTAGTGGTTAGTAACTATTAGGAGTCCTGGTATGGCGCTGCAGGTTAGTGCGCTGAACTTGCAAGGTCGGTTTGAACAGCAGTTTAAGCTCACCAGCTGCTCCTGGGAAACTCCATACAGGGTTGCTATGAGTCGAAACTAACTCTGACTGGATATCACTTAACAACAACAAACTAACTACTAACTTCTAACAGCAAGGACTTGGGAGAGGGTGGATAAGGAAACAGACATAAAGTGGTGGGTAGAGTTATCTGGAGCTCTCTGAGAGCCTTACCGTAGCATGAGAGTACCATGGCGTAGCTTTCCCACTCTTTCTGAGCTGGAAAACTCAAAGGCCTATAGGGACCTTGATCAGACCTGGCCCAGGCATGAGATTTGGGGTCCCAAGAGTGACTGTAAGATGTGGGTAGTGTTCCAGGGATGGACTTCAGACACAAGCAAGTCCTCTTTAAGCTCTGTAATGGGATTGGAACAGCTGAGAAATCAAAATACTCAGTAGAGTAAGTAGTAACCGGGGGAATGGAGGGTGGAGCGCTAGAAAGCTGGTATTTGGAGAAACCAGGAGGTTATAGGGCTTTAGATCTCTGTAACCAGCATTCCCTTCTCTCACCACTAGACATCAGACTACCCAGTTATCTTGTCCTTGGAGAACCACTGCAGCCTGGAGCAACAGGAGGTCATGGCGCACCATCTGACCGAGATCCTGGGGGAGCAGCTGTTGAGCACTACCTTGGACGGACAGCTGCCCATCCAGCTGCCCTCACCTGAGGTAGGAGCGCTGTCCTCCCAGACCAGCACTGTGACTTCCAAATCCTCTTGCTCCTTCCTTTCCATTCTCAGATGGACTATCATTCCCATTAGCATTCTCAGAGACAACTTGAACAAATACAAACTGTCCAGTGTTTATTTAACAGTACCATACCACACATAGAATTCTGTTTATAGTTCTCTAAATTTTAAATCAATGCTTTATATATTTTTCTGTGGAAATATCTTACTTTTCCCCTGATAGTTCATAATTATTATAGAATATGCAAACAATATAGATAAAGGAAATCCAAACCCTCTCACAATCCCAACCTTTCCCATAATAACGGCAGTTAACAGATTTTTAAATGCTTATATTATTCACATGTGTTTATATGTTCACATGAAAAAAAGACATAAATGTGATCATGTTCTACATCTTTTTTATATATCTCACATACAAGCTATGCCATGGATGTCTTTTCATGTTTCATTGTTGCTGTTTTTAAAAGCTTTATAGCATCTCATGCCATGTCATAGATCATTGTTTATTTAACCAGTTCCCCATGTTTAGGTTGTTTATAATTTTTCACTTCTACACCCAACTTTACCAACTATTTTGTATTAAACCTTTGAGGGAGATTCTTAGAAGCAAAATAGTTGGGTTGAAGAGTTTGCGTGCTGACAATTTTGGTTGTTATTGCTAAATTATCTCTGGAAAACATAGCAAATGATACTCCAACCATTAGTATCAGATTGTTGTTGTTGTTGTTAAATGCTGTCGAGTCAGTTCTAACTCATAGCCATCCTGTGTAGAGTTCCAAAGGGGCATCTGGTGGATTTGAACTGCTGACCTTGTGGTTCACAGTTCAGTGGTGATTCTACACCACACCAGGAGTCCAGTATAAGATAGTGACTACAATTAGCTCCAAGAGCGAAATGTTTTATAATGGCAAACATGAAAAAAGTTCAGATTTTTCAAATGAGTAAAAAAGTTCATGTTTGTTTTCTTTTAAATTATTCGTAGATACTATTTATTCATTTTTATTAGGGCTTATGATTTTTATTGATACATAACACTTCTTTAAATATGATATATATTAATGTTCTGGGAAATATTTTTTGTAGTCTATTTCTTTATATATAGTATCTCCTGCCTTCTGCAGATTCTTATGCTTTATGTAGTCAAAATCATCAGTTTTTCCTTTTATGTATTTTGGATTTCATACCATATTTCTAAAGGCTTTCACATGATAACCTACTGCCATCAAATTGACTCATAGTGACCCTGTATAGGGTTTGTGAGGTTGTAAGTCTTTATGGGAGCAGAAAGCGTCTTTTTTCTCCCATGGAGCGGCTGGTGGGTTTGAACTGCCGACCTAGCAGTTAGCAGCCTCATATTTATTCTACAGCACCACCAGGGTTCCTTACACATAATATTACTTAAGAAGATTCTCTATTTTCTTCTAGTACTTTCATATCATTTTTTACATGTAAACTTTAATCTATGTGTCAGATGTGAGGTAGGGGTCTTCATTTATTTTTTTCCATATGGATAGAAATGTCCCAGTTTGCTAACAAGAGGGGACTCCCTACTCTATGTACCAAGCAGCCAGCCCATTTCCCTGTGGGAACTTCTGACCATCACATATCCACTCTGCCTTTGAGGCGATCCCGTGAGAGCAGTAAGAGCCTTCACGACCCCCAGGAGAGTCCCAGAACAGATAGGTACAGAGACCCCTGCATTTTTGTGCCCCAGGAGCTTCGAAGGAAAATTCTACTGAAGGGAAAGAAGTCAAGGACTCTTGAAGAGGATCTTGAAGAAGAGGAGGAGGAACCAGAGTTAGACCTCAGGCTAGAGGCCCAGGGAGAGCCGGAGCCGGAGCCGGAGCCGGAGCCGGAGCCGGAGCTGGAGCCGGAGCCCGAGCCGGAGACAGAGGCAGAGTTGGAGCCGGAGCCGGAGCCAGAGTTGGAGCCGGAGCCAGAACCTGAGCCCCAGGAGTTGAGCCCTCGGAGTAAGGACAAAAAGAAGAGGGTGAGCCAGGAGTGGTCTTTGTCTGCAATGGTATTTGGTCAGCCTGTACCACAAGCTATGGAGCTTATTTGAAAAGAGACATATATAGTCAGGCAGGGTAATGCACAGGGAACAAGATGCCTTCTCCTCCCAATGAAAGAGGCATGAGAGTACATGCATTACAACACCATATATTATATAGTGTAGATTTGGTGTCCTGGTGTGGTGCTGCAGGATAAGCACTTGACTATAAGGTCAGATTGAACTGCAAGGTCAGTGGTTCAAAATCACCAGCCACTGATTGGAAACCCTATGTTGTTGTTGTTAGGTGCCATCGAGTCCGGACTGACTCACAGTGACCTTATGCACAGCAGAACAAAACACTGCCCGATCCTGGGCCAACCTCACTGTCATTGCCACGCTTGAGCCCATTGATACTGTCACTTTGCCAATCCATCTCATTGGGGGTCTTCCTCTTTTTCTCTGGCCCTCCGCCTTACCAAATATGATATCTTTCTCCAGCAACTGGTCCCTTCTGACAATATGTCTGAAGTATGAGAGACAAAGTTTGGCCATCCTGGCCTCCAAGGAGCACTCTGGCTGCACTTCTTCCAGCACAGATCTGTTGGTTCTTTTGGCAGCCCATGGCACTCTCAATATTCTCCTCCAACACCATAACTCAAAAGCATCAATTCTATGGTCTTCCTTATTCACTGTCCAGCTTTTGCATGCATATGAGGTTATTGAAAATACCATGGCTTGGGTCAGGCGCACCTTGGTCCTCAAGCAGACATCTTTGCTCTTCAACACTTTAAAAAGGTCTTGTGCAGCAGATTTGCCTAATGCAATACATTGTTTGATTTCTTGACTGCTGCTTCCATGAATGTTGATAGTTAATCCAAGAAGAGTGAAGTCCTTGACAACTTCAATCTTTTCTCCATTGATAAGAATGTTGTTTATTGGCCCAGTGGTGAGGATTTTTACTTTTTTTATATTGAGATGCAATCCATACCAAAGGCTGTGCTCTTTGATCTTCATCAGTAAATATTTTAAGTCTTCTTCACTTTCATCAAGCAAGGTTGTATTATCTGCATATTGCAGGTTGTTAATGAGTTTTCCTCCAATCCCGATGCCACGTTTTTCTTCATATAACCCAGCTTCTAGGATTATTTGCACAGCATACAGGTTGAATAAGTATAGTGAAAGAATACAACCTTGTCACACACCTTTCTTAATTTTAAACCATTCAGTGTTCCCATGTTCTGTTCAAACAACTGCCTCTTGGTCCATGTACAGATTCCTCATGAGCACAATCAAGTGTTCTGGAATACTCACTCTTTGTAATGTTGTCCATAGCTTGTCATGATTCACACAATCAAAAGCCTTTGCATAGTCAATAAAGCACAGGTAAACATCTTTCTGATATTCTCTGCTTTCAACCAAGATCCATCAGACATCAGCAACGATATCCCTTGTTCCACAGCCTCTTCTGAATCTGGCTTGAAACTCTGAAAGTTCTCTGTCAATGTATGCTTGTAGCCATTTCTGAATTACTTTTAGTAAAACTTTACTAGCATGGGATATCAAAGATAACCTATACAGGGTTGCTGTGAGCGGGAACCAACTTGATGACACTTAACAACAAAAAATATGTAGATTTATCACAGTGACTTCCCAACTTCCTTAGGCCACAAAATCCTTCTTTTATTTCTTTAATTTTTTAAATTAAAAAAAATTTTTTTTGTACCAAAAGTCATACATTTAATGTTGACATTCCCTTCTTACCTGGGTGGCACAGACCAATAAAGTGCTCTACGCTCAAATTTAAAATTTAACACAGTACTGAAAAACATTGTAAAGCAGCTCAGATACATTTAACTCAGAATTTACATCTTCATTTGTCAAGTTAGAATATAAAATGCTTGAAAATCAACTTGAAAAAGCTTATTCTTCTTCAAGAAAAAATATGAACAATCTGAAAATGATCAACTAGTATGAATAAAACATTGACCATAGTTAGATAATGTTTACTGGTGGTGGTGGTGGTTATGTACTATAGAGTTGGTTCTGACTCATAGCGACCCTGTATAGGGTTTCTGAGGCTGTATATCTTTACAGAAGCAGAAAGTGTCGTCTTTCTCCTGTAGAACTGCTGGTAGTTTCCAACTGCTGACTTTGAGATTAGCAGCCCAACTTGTAACCAGTGTGGTTGCTAAACTATGCCACTCCTGCCTCAAAATTACTGAACCATCTACATGTGAAACTAAGTCGTCTTCATTTTTGTCATAATGAAACCCTTCTTTTAAATGAAATTTATATGGAAGCTCGGAATACAAAACAGATCAATACAGAGCCATCCTAGTAAAAGCACTCCCAGGAGGCCCCTGGACTCCTGAGACATCTTTGTGCAACTTCTCAATCTCCTTAAGGACCAGTTTGAAAACCACTGATAAGTGTGTGTGTATGTGTGTATGTGCCGCCTGGGTAAACAGGGACTACTGGAATGATCAGTGTGCTACAACCTCAACCAAAGTGAGCCTAATTTGAGAAAGTTTCTTGGAAAAGATGAATTTGAGAAGAGACAAGAAATTGTCAAAGAGGAGCAGGAAGGAGACAGAGCTTTGAGGTGGGGGGAGATGACAGGCTCTGAAAAAGCTTCTCCTTGTGGGGAAGAGGTGCCATTGATGAAGAGCCCTTTAAGATCCTGGTTTTAAACCTGCATCTCTCTCCCTTGTGCATCGGCTTGGCTCAGTTGATGGACTTATAGTTTATTCTGTCTCTCCAGGGCCGTTGTATCTAATCCACGGTCATGACCAGGAATGGAAATGGGAATTCAGGAGACAAATTCAAAGACATTGCTCTCGGACCCTCACACTCTGGAAGGATGTGATTTCCATTACCATTTGTATACCAGATATATTGATCTGAATTATTGTTAAATTGTGTTAAAAGAAGGTAAGGAGGCTGACTGTTCTGTTAAAATAATGACAAAAGCCTGTTATCCAGGATCTAACACAGAGCAGACCCTCCAAGGCTAGAGGTGGAAACTGATCCCATCATCACAGACAGACTGCCTGGATTCCCAGTCCTACCCCTAGGTTGTGTGGCATGCCAACTGTTTTGTCCGCCTACTTGTTAAGACTATAGCCTAAGCTCCTATCTACAAGCCTGGGTCCCTTCTCTTGTCCAAGTAGGTAAGGCAAGAGAAAGAACACAGTGTGGAAGCAGTGGGCATAGGATGGGAGAAGTTTGAATCTTGAATTGCCATCCTCTCTCTCAGATTGCTCATAGATGATTCATCTTCCCCTCCACTTTCTCCTTTTCCAGAAATCCAAGCCCATGTTGTGTCCATCCCTCTCTGCCTTGGTTGTCTACTTGAAGAGTGTCCCATTCCACAACTTCAACCATTCGAGGGAACACTACCGCTTCTATGAGACATCGTCCTTCTCTGAAACCAAGGCCAAGAACCTGGTCAAGGAGGCTGGTCAGGAGCAGAAGATAGGGGGTTGGGAGAGAACTGGGATGGTGTCAGGTCTGACCTGGTCAAGCAAAGGAATCCAAAGAAAGAGAACAAAGAGCTAATGAGAGCTGAGGGAGCTAAGAAGCTCCCCAGAGCAGGCACGGGGTTATGAATAATGGGCTCGGGGTTCTAGGGAAAGCCTGGACGATGGTAGAAAGGCACCTTGAAGTTCTCTGGATCCAGCCTCAGGAGATGGTGGGAAGGGAGAAGTGGATGGGCGAGGCCCAGGAAGTCAGCCTCACTTCACCTTTGTCCCTACACCCTATTCACAGGCAACGAGTTTGTGCAGCACAACACCTGGCAGCTAAGCCGAGTGTATCCCAGTGGCCTGAGGACAGACTCTTCCAACTACAACCCCCAGGACCTGTGGAGCGCTGGCTGCCAGATGGGTGAGGGGCAAACGGGCTGGGAGGAAACAGGAGGAGCAGCAGGTGGGAAGCTAGCCCTTGGTGGCAGTAAACCCACCCACTGCAGTTTGGTTAATTACAACTCAGGACCTGCAGGACAGAGTAAAACTGTTCCCCAGGATTTCCAAGACTAAAAATCTCTATGGGAACAGATAGCTTCATTTTTCTCCCACAGAACAGCTGATGCATTTGAACTGTTGACCCTATGATCAGCAGCCCAGTACTTAACCCACTGTACCACCAAAGTTCCTTCTGATGGTGGTGGTGGTGGTGGTGGTGGTGGTGGTGGGGGTGGTCGTGTGCTGTGGAGTTGGTTCCAACTCAGCTACCCTGCATAGGGTTTCCAAGGCTATGAATCTTTACAGGAGCAGGAAGCCTCATCTTTCTTCCATGGAACCGCTGGTAGTTTCAAACTGCTGACCTTGAAGTTAACAACACAGTAGGGCAAGGGAATCCTCCCAGAAAAGAGCTAGGTAGAAGAATCTGTGTCTATGGAGGCGGTCCCAGCAGGCACCCTTCCAGCCAACACGTGTGTCAGTTAACTTCCTGAAAGTGGTGTTGGGTGGCTCCCAAGGTGAATTGATTCTTTTTTCTCCGGGGGCCCTCCCTCAGTGGCTATGAATGTGCAGACTGCGGGACTGGAGATGGACATCTGTGATGGGCTCTTCCGCCAGAATGGTGGCTGTGGCTATGTGCTGAAGCCAGACTTCCTGTGTGACACCCAGAGTTCCTTCCACCCGGAGAGGCCCATCAGTCCTTTCAAGGCCCAGACCCTCTTCATCCAGGTACAAAGGAAGGACAAACTGACTGGGTGGGTGGGTGGGTGAGGATGGGTGGGGCGAGCAGAAGCTAGGCTCAGCAGGAGTTGCAGGAGTTTAACAGGTGAAAAGGTTTTTTAAGAGGCAGGATAGCATGATTGTTAAGAGCATGAACTTTAGAAAGACTACCTTGGTCCAAACCCACTTACTAGTGATGTAATGTTGGGTAAGTAACTTCTCCATACCTCAGTCTCCTCACCTACCAACTGAGGGCAATAATACTACCTGCTGCACAGGGCTGGTGTGAGAACTAGTTAATATACATCAAGTATGTACAATAATACCTGGACACATGAACTGCTCTAAAAGGAATTGCTGTCATTAACATTTCAAACTTTCTAACCTTGTTAAACTGCTACTTAGATGTATTTTAAATGGCAGATAGAACACTAGGAGATATATTGGCTATCGAGGAGTAGCCTGGCAAACCCAAGGTATAAAGCACACAGGCCTGGGAACCTTCCCCTTCCCCTCCCCCTGGAGAAGGAGCAGGGGCTGGACTGAGCAGGAACTAGTGAGCTTCCAGAGCTCTGGTTGCAGGTGATCAGTGGTCAGCAACTCCCCAAAGTGGACAACATCAAAGAAGGGTCCATTGTGGATCCACTGGTGAAAGTGGAGATCTTTGGCGTCCGCCCAGACTCAACCCGCCAGGAGACCAGCTATGTGGAGAACAACGGTGAGAGGTGGGGCAGTGCTGCGGGGAGAAGTTTCTTTCCCATCCCAATTTCCATTAAATACAGGCCAGTTTCCGCTCTCCACGGGAGGCAGCACGGAGCTGTCTAATGAAAATGAATCTGGAATCTAAATCCTGGCCCCTCACTTAAGCTCCTGAGATCTAGGCAACTTGCTTAGCCACTCTGAGCTTGTTCCTCACCTATAAGATGCTGCCTATCAAGAAGATAAATGAGAGTAACCCCGTATGGTACCAAGCCTAAAGAAGAGTTAATAATGCCTCTTCCTTCTCTCCTCCCAACACCACCTCAGGTTTTAATCCATACTGGGGGCAGACATTGTGCTTCCGAGTCCTGGTGCCTGAACTCGCCCTGCTGCGTTTTGTGGTAGAGGATTATGACTGGAAGTCCCGAAATGACTTTGTCGGTCAGTACACCCTGCCTTGGACCTGCATGCAACAAGGTGAGTCAGTTCCCTGGATTTTGGCCAACACCCCAACTTGGGTCACTTTCTTTATGCTGCTCTCCTGTCCCTCTCCAGGTTACCGTCACATACACCTGCTCTCCAGGGATGGCACCAGCCTCCACCCAGCTTCCATCTTTGTGCACATCTCCATCCAGGAAGGGCTAGAGGGGGCTGAAGTCTGAAGTGGGCACTTCGTGTGGAGGGTGGTCCACTGGCTTTTGACTGTGAGAAAAACATGGGGTAATGCTCTAGAAGACAAACAGAGGTGGTGAAAACACCTTTGGATTGTGCATCATTCCTAGTCTCAAAATTCGCTTTTCCAAGCAAACCTAGGTCTGCTTTTACAGCTTTTCTGTCCTCGTTTTCACAGCCTATACCACTTTGCTTGCCCTTGTTCTTTCTGTATCTATACTGGAAGTTTCTCTGGCAGCATGCTGCATTCTGAGCTGGACTGCTAACTACAAGGTCAGCAGTTTGAAGCCACAGCCGCTCTGTGAGAGAACAATGAGGCTTTCTGCTGCCACAGATTTACAGCCTCGGAAACAATATACAGGGTCGCTGAGTTGGAATTGACTCCACGGTACATAACCACCATCACCCTATACTAGTGTTATCTTGTTCTTGATGTAGCTCAAACTCTTACCCATACCTAGGACTAAACCTTCCCATGCCCCCAGCTCACGAACAGATTGCAGCTGGAACACCTGAGTGGGGCCTAGGACTGAGAAACTCTGAGGTATTCTCTCCCTCACCTCTAATTTCCTCAAAGCCCAGATGCAAGGAACGGATGAATCAAGGATCAAGGTGCCCAAGCAAAAGGCTGGGGAAGACAACCTGACCAGAGACTACACCATGGCTCCTAAGATCACTGTTCCTCCCAGCCCAACCTGCATAAAGAGCTTCTCTCCCCAATTCGGCTTGAGTATGGTCTTATAGTTGGACAAGAAAGGGAGGTGCAAGGGTTGTGGGACATATGGGGCCGGGAAAGGTAGAAAATCAAAAGGTTCCTATAAAGAACACAGAAGGCTTCTAAAGCAGAGGGCAAAAGGATTATGTGGTCTCAGCCCATCTGCTGTTTGTCCGGGATAGACCTATGTTACTTCTGTTGTCCCAGCCTACTTATGAATAGTACCCTCCTTAATTTCCCCAAACGTCCCAGTTTAGGAGCCCCTGTGGCACAGTGGTTATGTGCTCAGTTGCTAACTGAAAGGTCAGTGAATCAAACCACCAACTACTCCACAGAAGAAAGATGTGGCAGTCTGCTTCTGTAAAGCTCTGCAGCCTTGGAAACCCCATGGGGGCGGTTCTACTGTCCTATAGGGCCACTATGAATTGGAATTGACTTGATGGCAGCAGGGAATGAAACAGGTCCCACTTTGGGTGGTTAATTATATCATCATTTAGAGTTCTGGCCTAAAGATTTACCTCCCCAATCATCTGCATTTCACATTATCCTTATGCCGTAACTCTTTGGTACAGCTGCTGAGCCAGCCCAAGGATTGATGGTGGATGCCAGCTGTTTCCTGGAGCAGGCTTAGTGGGTGGCAGCCCTCCCTGGACGGGCAGACAAAGGGCTCAAAAGCAGGTAGCAGGGCCAGGGCCATGACAGGCTCAAAGACAGAGAAAAGACAGATTTTTCTGGGCCTGCTTTAGAATCAATCACCAAGTGAAGACGGATGGAGACAAAGGAGAGGAGTGGACAGGGCAGGCTAAGATGACAGCCTAGAAATATTAGACAGAAATCTGGACTCATCTGTAAGTTAGCAGTCACGATTCCGTTTAACGTTTTATAAAGCATTGAGCACAACAGCACATGCACTAGATACAACTTTTGAAGATGCTGACTGAAGCCAGCAACTTTAGTGGAGTGATGGTGAAAAACAAGGAACTCAGGAGAAATCAATGCTGTAGTCTGTATCTCTCTTTTAAACAACTGTCAGCTCCCAAGTACTCAAGCCAGAGTCCCAGGAGGGTCCCCACCTCCCTGACACCCCAAAGCCAGCCCTTCCTTAGGCCTGAGCTCCTCAGGCCAGCTTTGGTTTCAGTTGGCACACTTGCACCACAGCCTCTTCCTCAGCCTTCAGGTCCAGTGTGGGGGGTGGTGGGAGCGTAGGGGACAGGATCCTCCAGCTGCACATCGTGCAAGTGCACTGTGGGGGTGGTGGGGTCTTTGCCCACTCCCTGGTTTGGGTCAGTCTGGTCAGGGTGGTGCCTGCGCACATGCTTGACCACTTGGAATTTCTGCTTGGCCTTGTAGCTGCAGAGGCGGCAGAAAAAGGGGTGGCGGTCGGTGTGGGTGAGGGCGTGGTGGCGCAGGCCAGCGGCCCAGCGAAAACCACGATGGCACACGTTGCACACGTAGGGCTTGGCCTCGCTGTGCTTGCGGAGGTGGGTGCGCAGCAGGAAGCGCGTCTTGAAGGCCTTGCCGCACTGCTCACACATAAAGGCCCGCGCTTCCCGGTGCCGCGTCTCCCGGTGCACACGCAGGGCATCAGCCCGGTTGGTACAGTACTCACACTCAGGACACTGGTACGGCTTCAGCCCTGTAGGGCAGGGTAAAGACAGGACAAGGAGGGTTAGTTGTAGGGCATCCTTCCATCACTGCTTAAGGGGACAGAGCAAGGTTCAGAGGATCACGGGTCACTGTGATCCTGACAGAGACACAAGCTAAATGATCACATCTTTGGAATGGACCAGTTCTGTGCCCTTCCCCCAATTTTATACAGTGGGTGCTCAAAGGATGCTGATGACTAACTGGACCCTAAGTAGCCACCTGACAGAAATAAATACTGCTGGGGTCCCCAAATGGAAAATGCCAACTCCCTTTTGGTCACAAGACACTGATGGGATTTGGGAATCCATTTAAAAAAATACCTTGTTCAACTCAAGAAGTAAAAGGAAATGTTTACGAGAGAAGTGGCGTTCACAGGAGCAGAGGGTCTTGAGATGTAGGTGGCCAATTCCTCCACACAGGAGGAGCCATAAGCAATGATGACAGGCACACACTCATGAACCTTTCTCTGTGGACTCCCACACAGTTCATCGGTTCCATACGCAGTAGAACAGGAAGAGAGAGGAGTCCTGGTTTCTCCTCTTCACTCATGACAGTTCTACCACATCCATGTAGGAACCAAGGAGACATGGCTTCCATCACTCATGTTTGAGTTGGGGCTTCTCCACAGGGTTTGGGTGACTTTGTACCAGTACACATGCCCAGGCTCTCGGGTTCACTCTGCCTCTGAAGTCTTCAGCGGGGTGGGCAGCCATTCTGGTGCAGATTCCCCAAAACACTCCATGCCCTCAATGTGAAAATCGAGGTTGGCACTCAATTCGCACAAGGACACACACTACCTCAGGGTGCACCGGGGTGAGGAAATCTCTTGGGACTATCGCCCACAGACTCACCTGTGTGCTTAGTCATGTGGTATTTCAGCTGGTTGACCCACTTGCACTTGTAGCCACAGTCAGGGCACAGGTACTTCCGTTCCTCCTTGTGGATCCGCATGTGGTACTGAAGGAGAGCAGAGGCTGAGCATACACCCCGATAACGTGTACCCTGGGTTCTCACAGGAGTGGGAGTAGGGGCCTGCAGGCAGGAAGCTATGGGCAGACAACCTTGTTCCCTGCTTCCATTCCACCCATACTCCAACAGCCAGGTTTCCCAGTCTAGATACCAACCTGACTCACATTCGGCCTCCTCTGAGGTCTGTTCTGAGTTTGAATCTCAGCTATGCTGCTTATTAGCTGTGTCACTAGATAAACTAACCCCTAGTTCTCAAAGCCCGCTTTCTACAAAAAGGGGGCAAGTAAAAGCACCTCTTTATCTCCTACTTTTAAGACGATGAAACAGACAGTGCTCAGTACATGTTAGCTGTCACTATCATCCAGATGACCCCCAACTTATACGTGCCTGTATCACGTCAAGCACCGAGTTGGGAATTCTAGCCTTGGTAGTAACTATTTTCTCTTTTTTACGGATGAGGACTCTGAGTCTTGGAGTAGCGAAGGATCTTTCCTAGGGTCCCAGAACGGAGCTAATACTTGGAAAAGCCAGGATGAGCGAGCCTAGACTCTAAGTCCAGGGCCAGCACTCCCTGCTCTCTTTGCTCCCCTTGCCCTTACCTTGAGGCGAGAGGGGTCAGCACAAGCATAGGTGCAGAGGTGGCAGCGGTAGGGCTTCTCCCCAGTGTGGATGCGGCTGTGCCACGTGATCTTCTGCCGATTCTTGGTGCTGTAAGCACAGTCAGTACACTTGTAGAGCCGGATGCCCCCGTGCCCCTTCACATGGTGATCAAGCACCAGCTGATGGTGACACGCAAAGTCACAAAAGGGGCAGCGCAGAGGGGGCTGGTTGGCACCGCCATCCGAAGTCTCCTCGTGGTGTTCCAGGTAGTGCCTCACCAGGCCCCCCTGCTCACGGGCAGCGAAGTCACAGAGCTGACAGCGGTGGCTGAAGTGCTGCTGCCTCCGGTGCTCGTCTAGGGCCAGGCGGCTGGGGAAAGCCTCCTGACAGGCCGCGCACTCCAGCCGGGGATGCTGCTTCCGAGTGTGTCCTCGCAGGCTGGCTGGGCTGGAGCACAGCAGCCCACAGTGGGAGCAGTGTAGGGGACCCTGAGTGGCTTCCGTGGGCGAGCCAGGGGCTGTGGGTGTAGGCTCAGGGTGCCGGCGCAGAGCGTGCTGTTTGAGCGCTGTCTCAGAGCTGAACTGGGCCTCGCACCGGGGGCAGGCAAAGGCTGGGGTGCCCTGGTGGCAACTGTTGACGTGGCGTGTGATGTCATGGCGGAGGTAGCCACTATAGTCACAGAGTGGACAGAAGTGGGTGGGTGTTTTGTCATGGACCCTTAGCCGGTGCAAGCGCAGCTTGGAGTTGGTACCGAATGTCTGGGGGCAAGAGCTGCAGGGGATGCGGCCGACACCTGTGTGCCGGGACTGATGAGCCTCTAGTCGGTACCGCCTGGTGGTAGAGAAGTCACAGAAAAGACACTGATGGGGCTTCACCCCCTCGTGCTTGAGCCGCCGGTGCTGCTGTAGGCACCGGCTCTGCTTACAGGTGAAGCTGCAGTCCCCACACTGTAGAGAGGCTCGGGGGCCCCGGGCTGGCCCTGTAGTGGGGTGCCTCCTCTTCTGGTGGAGCCGCAAGGCGGCAGCAGCAGGGGTGGTGAACGGGCAGAGGCCACAGCGTAGCTCTCCAGACTCCTCGAGGGGGCAGCCCCGGGCCTGGTGGGTTCTCAGAGCACGTTCCTGCTGGCAGCTAAAGGGGCACGTGGGGCAGGAGAAGCGAGCCCCCTTCTGTTTTCGAACCACAGTTGTGTCCCCACCACCAGGGCTGGACTCTGGGCTCCCATTACTCAGCGAGGCAGAGTTTCCTTTGGTGGTGGAGGACACAACAGGCTGTGCCTGGGGGGCTCCTCGCTTCCCTCCCCCACCACGGACCCCCCGGCAGCCGTCAGTCACATGAGAGGTAATGGAGGACAGCCTTGAACAAACGAATGTGCATGAGCTGCAGTGAAACTTGCCCTGCTCAAAGCGGAACTTCTCAGGGGTCCCTGTTGGGGAGGGGTCGGCTGCAGGAGGGGCCGGGGAGCCAGACACTGTGAGAAGAGGTTCCTCCAGGTCTTTCGACTCCCTGGGTAGCTCAGAAGTACCTTTTGGACACTCTAGCTCTATTTCCAGTGGTTCCAGTAGGGGCTTCCCAGCTTTTGGACCCTCTGAGGCTTGGGTGCCCGTGGGCAGAGGGCTGGGCGAGTCTGGTCTGGGCAAACCCTTGGTCTTTCTGAGTAGAACAGGGCACTTCTTCAGCAGGTGGGTACTGAGGCCCCGCTGCTGCTTGAAGCTAGCCCCACACTTGGGGCACACTAGGGGCTCCCGGCGTCCCTGACACCCAGTCTGGGAGTGCAGATTCAGGGCCTTCTCCCGGCGGGTGAGGAAAGGGCAGTGTGGGCAGCGGAAGGCCCGCCCCTCTCCCTGGATGACCACCATCTGCACCCGGCCCTCCAGTACCAGTGCCTCAGCCTGCTCTTTGTCCTGCCTCCTGAGGGCCTTGAGCAATGACTCTGACTCGGGAAACTGGGACAGGGGTGCTGTCTCGGCAGGGGGAGTTGCCTTCAAGGTTCCCACCCAGCTATTAGGGGCCTCCTCTGAGAATGGGGGGTCTCTGGGGAGCTCAGGGACAGGCTTCTCCAAAATGGGCTCTTCTTCAGCACCCATATCAGAAGGCCCAATGCCTTCTAAGCTGGAGAGCTCGGTCACGGTTCCATCTGGCACTTCTAGTTCCAAGGGCCCTGAGGGATCCAGCGGCCCGCACTCCCCGGGGGCTGTCTCACTGATCGCCTGGAGGGGTGGCTCGGTAGTCACGGGTCCCAACTCTACTCCCAGGGCCTCCAGATGGAGAGTGCAGCCACCCTCATCCACCTCCGCTGGGCTGGGGCTGCCAACCAGGTCAACTTCTTGGGAAGCCTCACTGACGTGCTGTGTCCCAGCTCTACTCTCTTCATTCACCTCCGGCAGGGCCTGGCCCAGGCTGAGGTCCACCAGAGACCCAGGGTCAGGGCCCAGCCCCTCGGGTTGGCCTGAGGGTTCTGTGTCTACTGGGGGTGTTGGGCACTGCCTGGTTCCCTCTGACTCCTGGCTTGCATAACGGAGCTGCCAGACCTGGTCCCCGGGCACATAGCCATGGGCTTTGCGCTTGTGGAAGAAGAGGGTGGTGTTGCTGAAAGTGCGGTAGTCACAGAGGGCACAGCGGAACTCCCGGAGCCGGGTGTGTTTGCAGTTCTCGTGGCTCAGCAGCGCCTGCTTGTGGCGGCTCTGGTAGCTGCAGTAGCGGCAGGGATAGAGGGGGGCTGGTGTGCCAGGGCGGTGCTGTGAAGCCATATGCTTCTGCAGCTCGTACTTCCGTTTGCAGGCAAAGGCACACACCTCACACATCAGGGACTTGCCCTGGTGCCGCAGCTTGTGACTGCTCAGCTGGTCAGCCCGGTGGCAGCGATAGGAGCACTGGTTGCATTGGTATCTGGCACGGAGGGAAGGGGGGCAGAGTCATAATAACGAACCAATCACAAGTAACAGCAACAAGTACTCCCTCTGGGCCAGGCTCCACCCTCAGTAGGCACCTGCCTGAATCCTTCTTCCCACTAACCATGTAGGCATCTCCATTTCACAAGTGAGAAGATGAAGACAGAAAAGTTCATACCTTGCCTTAGTTTACAAAGGGGGTGAGGGGCAGAGGCAGGATTTGAAGGCTGGCAGCCTAGCTTCGGGCCCTGGGTGCTAATTCCCACTCCCCACAGTTTCCTATAGGGGAGCAGTCACAAACCACGGACTCCTGAAGAGCTGACACTGTGAGAGCCCCACAGGGGAGTTCTGTGTCTGGTTTCCATTTTCCCAGGAAGGCGTGGACACTCTGCAAAAGCTGCTGTGATCACAGGTCAGAGGGGAACGGGCCTGGACTCAGAAAGCACCATCTACTGAGAACTCAAGTGAGGCCTCAGTCTCCAGGCCTGTGCCCTCTTCCCTGAGCCCGGACCGCAGCCACTCCAAACTGGGCCCCAGGGAGAGGTAGGCTGCAGAGTGAGGCTTTCAGAGGAGTCTCTCTGAGGTCGGAGAAAGCAGTAGGACCCGGAGCTTGAGGCCAAGAGGAGCCTAGCTTGGCACAAGGTTCTTGGGATGGGGCAGAGATTTGTGCATACCTGAGGTCCCCCATGTGTTTTCGCATGTGCACACTGAGGTAGTGCTTCCACTTGGTGACGTAGCCACACTCGGTGCACATGTAATCCTTGGCGCTAGAGTGGGTCAGCATGTGCTTGGACAGGTAGCTCACATCTCGGCATGTGAAGTCACACAGCTCACACTTGTGAGGTTTCTCGCCTTGTGTGGGGTGGGAATTAGGGGAGAGAACAAGGGTCAGATACAGACCAAATGAGGTCGGACCACTCTCCTAGCAAGCTTATCTAGATGCCAGTTGGGAGCAGAGGTATCATGTGCTCCCTGAGCTTCTAGAAACGTCATAGTTTGCAAGGCTGCGCCACAACCCTCTCAGCTCACTGCTCCTGACTCCTATACTGAGGAGGGTGGGGATAAAGGAGAACTTGTGATTTACTCTAAAATTTGGGGTGGCGCTGCAAGATCAGCACTGGACTGCAAACCACAAGGTTGGCAGTTCAAACCTACTAGCTATGCCTTGGAAACCTTATACAAGGTTGTTAAGAGTCAGAACCAACAACACTTAGCAATAATAAAACCTGTAGTTCCTTCCAGGCCTCTCCCTGTTGTTTCTGCCTACCTACCCACCCACCTTCTCTTGCAAGCACTTGGTGCTCTGGCTCTGAGATCAGGTGTGTGGTCTTGGAACAGGTCATTTAGCTTTGCAGAGTTTGTTTGCTCATCAAGGTTGCTATTATGGATTATTATGGATTGTGAATTAGAAGAGATGATGCAGCTGGAAGAGCTCTGCAAACTGTAAATAGGAAAGTTCTCCAAAACATGAAATTTTGTGGTGAAAGCATATTTAGAAATAAACTGCTCAATTGAAACAACAGTGGCTTTGTTCCAGCTACCTTAAAAACAGAAGTTTAGGAAATCGTGGGAGGCCATACCTGAATGCACCTCCCAACACCTGGCCTGGGCATGCCCACTCTAACGGGGGTGGGGGTGGGGTGAGGGGTAAACCAACCCAAACTAGGGGTGGGCAGGGGCCTAAGTTTAGGCACAAATGCATAGGCTCTGAAATCAGACTGCCTGGATTCAAATCTTAGCTCGACCACTTTACTAGATGAGTTACACCCAAATGAAGACTCGGCTGTGAAATCGGAACCCTGGGTTTATCTCTTGGGATACTAGGTGAAGCGAGACAATGCAAAGGCTTCCCTGGTGTCATGCCAGCCATCGGCATCGCGACTGTTGTCATTCTGATCGCATTATTGAGGATGCAAGCCATCTCACCAGTATGCAGCAGCATGTGTCGGATGAGCACCCTCTTGTGGGCAGTGGCAAAGTTGCACTCAGGGCACTGGTGGATCTTCTCATGAGCGTGCATCTTGCCCACGTGGTCCTGGTAGGCCACTGGGTTGAAGGTGGCAAAGGGGCAGAAGGCGCAGCGCAGCTCTTCACTGCCGGGGTGGCCCTGCTTCTTGTGCTTGCGGAACAGGTGCTTGTTAGAGCAAGCGAAGTCACACTGGGGACAGTGGAAGGCATAATGGCTCTTGTGGTGGGCCTCCATGGCCTCAGCTGTGGCAAAGAGCATGGGGCACGAGTGGTGGCGGCACTCCACGGCTCGAACCCGGTGGGCCTCCTTCAGGTGCTTTACAAAGGCCTTGCGGTCGGGCGCGGCATAGCTGCAGCCTTCCTGAAAGCAGTGAAGGGGCTGAGGCTCGGCGGCAGCTGCCGCTGTGTGGCTCTTGAGATGCTCCTTGAGGGCCTGGCTGCGGTGGAATTCCTCACGGCAGACAGGGCAGGCGTAGGTGTCCGAGTAGAAGTTGGAAATGTCCTCATGCATGCTGGCCATGTGGCGGTTGAGTGCATTCCTCTCCACGGCACTGTAGTGGCACAGTGGGCAGCGGTGGGCTTTCTCACCTAGCTCCCGGAGCAGGTGGGTCTTGAGTTTGCTCTTACTGGTGAAGAACTTCTGGCAATTGGGGCACTGGAGGCTGGGGTCTGGGAAGTGGAGATGCAGGTGTTCCACCAGGTGAGTCCGCTTCTTAAAGCAGCGCTTGCACTCGGGACACATGTGGGTCTTGAAAAGGGACTCGGTGCCAGAAGCCACCTCACCTGGGGCACAGGAGCCAAGGAAATAATCAGGAAAACAGAGGGTTGAGAGATCCGCAAGTTCAAACCCACTTATCTTCAATAAGTCAAACCCCACTACCAATGAGTCAATTCCAACTCATAGCGACCAACTCAACCCATAAGACAGAGTAGAATCACCCCTGTAGGCTTCTGACACCGTATATCTTTACAGGAGCAGACAGACAGATTCAGCTCATGTTTTTCCCTAGGAGCGGCTGATGGGTTTGAACTGCTGATCTTGTGGTTAGCAGCCCAATGCTTAACCTACAGTGCCACTAGACTGGATTGGTCAAATAATGGGAGAACCACAATGTTCCGAGAGAAACACTGTGTTGCCTGTCTCCTTTCTTTCCAGGAAACCAAACAAGATCTGAGTTGAATAATACAAGTCTTCAGAGCAACAAAACCACAAACCTTGCTGTGGTTTCATTTGCTTCCCCAAGTCAACCACTATTCATGAGCCTGTTTAAAGCTGCTCAAAAGATGGAGCATTCCTGTTCTTCCCAGCCCTTGTTCACAAGGAGCAGCAGGGTTGTTTGGAAGGAAAAGAGTCCCGCGGGGAAAGAGTAGAAGAGACGGGAAAGGAGTCTGAACGCTGGCTCGCAGGGATCTGGGTAACAGAGAGCTGGCAGTAAATACAATCAGGTCTTTCCTCTTCACCCGACACTACCAATAGGAGGGCTTTCAAAGTCTAGCTAGGAAAACTGGAGAGCAAGGATTCAGGAAGAAATCTCAGGGGGCTCAATGCCAGACAAGAGAGGCAGCTTGATATCAACAACCACTAGCATATTTATACTAAAGACGCCCCTCCCCCTCCCGCAGACCTCCTAAAGAAAACCTTAAGAGCTTTCTTAAGAAAACCAGCAAACTCTACTTATCTCTCCCCTATATTACTAGCATCTTTACCCATTTCCCATTTTCTCACAAGATAGTTCATGGCAGAATGGAAAGAAATGAAGGGTCTGAGCCAACTGAGCCAACTCAAACCCCAGAGGCGCAATGCCAGGCTCGGTACAGCCTATTCCTCCCTACCACCAAGAGCCGCTAGCCTAATGGCACCATTACCTTCCAGTTGCTGTCCTTTTCCCAGGGCTTTCTGGGAGTCCCTCTGGGAGCCACTGTCTTCTTCCTCAATTTCCTCCTCTTCAGCTGACTCCTGAAGTGGCAAGGGTGCATCTGCTTCCTCCGAAGGCCCTCTGTCTCCTGAGGGCATTTTGGGTGCTGGAAACAAAGAAAACCTGAAGAAGTCTATAGGAGCCAATGACAGCCCTGAATGCTTCTTCTCCACCCTCCTCCCCAGTTAGTAAGAGGGAATCTGGGATTGTAAGAAAAACGTATTACCATCCAAGACAGGTAGAGGAAGACCAGGAGCTACCCTGTCAGCAAAGCTCTGATCTACAGTCAATCACACTTCAGGTAAAGCAACCTTGGGCACCTTGAAGGTCACTGGAGGGCTGAGGGGTAAGAACTTGTCAGCTGCACCTCCCTGGCTGAGTGTAGGTTACGATTCTACTGAGAATCCCAACTCATCTTATCTTGTCCCTCAAACCTACTCCTTCTAGCTCCCCAACAGAAGTAGCTGTCTTAGCAAGATAAAGGCGTAAGGACTCTTCTCCAGGGAAGGGAGGCCCTCTCCTTGGGTACCAGAGCACAACTGAGACTTTGCAAGTCAAACCCTCTCCTTAGAATCCTGGCCTCTCTCTGCCTGTTGTCTCAATTTCCTCCTGCTCCTCTACTCACCCTCCACCTTGTTTTGTTCAAAGAGGAAGAAGACTCAGTGAAACCTACTCAACCACACCTGTGAAGATTTCTTTTGGAAACAACTCAAGCTTCTCTTGTCCAGTTCCCTAAGCCCACTTGCTCTAAAAGGGAGTTCACAAGCTCTCAGCCAGTGGCTTTAGTCACCAAGGGACATTTAACACTTGCCCCCGGAAAGTTCTGAAATGGATTATAAGAAAATATTGGTAAAGTAACTTCAAGACGACAGTTTCACTGCTTCTCAAGGACGATTTCCTCTTGCCCTATAAATTCTGAGTAGGCAGAGATTTCTAGATGCCATTCCGTGTCATCCATAATTCTATGCTCCTGAGCCACTATGCTAGCTTTTCCTGTGCTCTCTGCTATAAGACTGAATGTCTGTTCAGACAGGGGACTGCAGGGCCCTTTGCCTCATACCTTGCAGCAGCTCCTGAGATGGAAGGCACTGAGAGGCGGAAAGTTCTCCCTGTGTCCCCGCCCCGTGGCTTCGCAGGTGCTGCCGGAAGAGTTTGACATTGGAGCCTATGAAGCTGCAATGGCTGCAGTGGAAAGGGTAATGGATCTGCCGGTGCAGCTCCATGTCCTGCTGGTTCCCGAAGAGCAAGGGGCAGCCCCGGAAGGAGCAGGACACCGGAACTACGTCGTGTGTCTGTCTCAGGTGGTGCTGTAGACCCTTGCGATCTTCAGAGGAGAAGACACAGCCAGACTCTGGGCAGGAGAAGACGACAGGAGTCTCTCGATGAATCTTGAAGTGACTCTTCAGGGCCTGGGGTTGGGCAAACTCCTGTTTACACACGGGGCATGGCAGGGGACTCTCTGGTGGGCTCCGGCCCTGCAGAGGGCCCAGGAGGGTGAGGTTGCTTGGGGGCAGCTCTAGAGAGCACGAAGAGCTAGACAGGTCTTGCACAGGCTGTCTGAGGGTGTCAGGGCAGTGGTGCAAGGCCAGCAGAGTGGGCTCTGCAAAGCTCTGCCCACAGCGCTCACAGAAGTACACCTCCACCACCTTTACCAGGACACCTGCAGGTAAGAACCAAGGGAGAAAGGCACACTATCAGATAGGATGCGCTACTAGTAGGACATGTGGTGAACAGTTTAGTATTCGTGGAGTGGAGATGGTCTAGTTCTGCCACCTGAACTGGAAGCCTCATAAAGTCAGGAACTGTCTATCTTGCACACATGTTTATATTTCCAGTATCTAGTGCATAGCTGTTGTTGTTAAGTGCCATTGAGTCAGTTTTGACTCGTACCAATCCTGTATAGGGCTTCTGAAGCTGTAAATCTTTGTGGGAACAGAAAGCCTCATTTTTCTCCCATGATGCAGCTAGTGGGTTCAAATCGCTGACCTGGTGGTGGGTGGTCCAGCACTTATCCTACAGAGCCACTACACTCCCGTCTAGTGCATTACCTGGCACAAAATACATGCTTAATAAATATTGTTTCATGCATGAACAAACAGAACCAAATCTAGAAAGCATTAAGGCAATATATTTTGACTAAATAAAAATGAGAAACTTTGAAAAGAAAATGACTTAATGAAGCTAAAAGACATATGACCAATCAAGGATCATCTCTGTAATACAACTGACAAAATATTACTTTAGATTCTACCAAGAGCTTTAAGAACATAAAAAAAAAAGAATGCCTTACAGAACAATGTCAAAGACCACCAATAGGCAACTGACGGAATACAAATAACCAATAAATAAAAGAAAACATTCAATCTAATTATCAAAGAAATAGAAATCAAAACTTGGGTCCATTGACTGGTCCAGCGTTGGCCAAGGTATGAGGAGATAGACTCCAACACAGACTACTGGTCGGGGTATAAATTGGTACAACTTTTCTGGAGGTCAATCTATCCCCAAATTTGAAATGTGCAATCTCACTTCAAGGAATTTACCTTCTAGGAAGACTTTCAGAGGGTTCATTAGCGCAGAGAATGGAAATGACTGCTGAGTAATTAATGTATATACATCCAATCAAAGGATAGACCTCGCCCCAGGAGAAACAGAGATTCCTATTTTTTCCAAATAAAATTTAGTCACCCTAAGGAGTCCTGGGTGTGGCGCTGCGGGTTAATGCGTTGCACTGCAAGGTTGGTTTAAACCACAGCGTCACCAGTTCAAGCTCACCAGCTGCTCCTCAGAAACCCTATACAGGGTTGCTAGGAGTCGAACTGACTTGACAGTACTTAACTTAGCAGCACAGTCAGATTAGGAGTCCTGGTGTGGTGCTGTAGGATAATGTGCTCAACCACAAGGTCTGTTTGAGCTGTAAGATCAGTGGTTCAAACCTACCAGCCACTCCTTGGAAACCCCATACAGGGTCACTATAAGTTGAAACTGACTGGAAGGCACTGAACAAGTTAGATTAAAAACAGGTTACAAAGCAAAAATTATTGTGCTGTTGAATTGGTTCCATATAGTAGAATTTCTGTGTGGCACTGTGAGTTAATGTGCTAGACTGCAAGGTTGGTTTGAATGGCAAGGTCAGTGGTTCAAGCTCAACAGCAACTCCTCGGAAACCCTATACAGGGTCACTATGAGTAGGAAGTGACTCAATGGCACTTAAAAACAACAAAAATGTCACTATAGTAACAGAAGAAAGTCTGGAAGGATGCAGCAAGCATTGCTCACATTGACCATCTATGAGCAAGAAGGAGTCCTGGTGGTACTGTGGGCTAGGCATTAGGCTGCTAACCACAAAGTCAGCAGTTCAAATCCATTAGCTGTTCCAAAGGAGAAAGACGAGGCTATCTGTTCCCATAACTCTTTACAGTCTCGGAAACCCTACCTAGGGTCACTATGATCTGGAATCAACTTGATGGCAGTGGTGTTTTTTAGTAGGAATGGAATTATAGATGATTTATTTCTTCTCTTTTCCTGTAATGACTTAAAAATAAAACAAAACATACAATGAACATGCACTGCTTTTATTCTCAAAAACATAAAGAAACTGTTATTGTTGTTGTTAGGTGCCACCGAGTCAGTACCGACTCATAGCGATCTTAAGTACAGCAGAACGAAACACTGCCCGATCCTGGGCCAACCTCACTACTGTTGCCACGCTTGAGTTCATCCATGCTGTCACTTGCCCAGTCCATCTCGTTGGGGGTCTTCCTTTTTATCTCTGACCCTCCACCTTATCAAACATGATATCCTTCTCCAGCAACTGGTCCCTCCTGACAATATATCAGAAGTATGAGAGACGAAGTTTGGCCATCTTGGCCTCCAAGGAGCACTCTGGCTGTACTTCTCCCAAAACAGATCTGTTGGTTCTTTTGGAAGCCCATGGCACTTTCAATATTCTCCTCCAACACCATAACTCAAAAGCATCAATTCTTCTACGGTCTTCTGTATTCACTGTCCAGCTTTCACATGCATATGAGGTTATTGAAAATACCATGGCTTGGGTCAGCTGCATCTTAGTCCTCAAGCTGACATCTTTGCTTCAACACTTTAAAAAGGTCTTGTGCAGCAGATTTGCCTAATGCAATACATCGTTTGATTTCGTGACTGCTGCTTCCGTGAGTGTTAATAGTTGATCCAAGAAGAATGAAGTCCTTGACAACTTCAATCTTTTCTCCCTTGATAAGAATGTTGTTTATTGGTCCATTGGTGAGGATTTTGTTTTCTTTACATTGAGATGTAATCCATACCAAAGGCTGTGCTCTTTGATGTTCATCAGTAAATGTTTTAAGTCCTCTTCACTTTCAGAAGCAAGGTTATATCATCTGCATATTGCAGGTTGTTAATGAGTTTTCCTCCAGTTCTTATATCACGTTTTTCTTCATATAACCTAGCTTCTCGGATTATTTGCTCAGCAATACAGGCTGAATAAGTATGGTGAAAGAATACTACCTTGTTGCACACCTTTCTTAATTTTAAACTATTCAGTGTTCCATGTTCTGTTCCAACAACTGCCTCTTGGTCATAAAGGCAAAAAAGACAGGAGAGAACCTGAAAGTATGCCAGAAATCACTTAAGAACTGTTCATGATGCTGAAAAAGATATTCTCTCAACAAGTATTTACTGAGCAATACTAACTTCAACACATTGTTTCAGGAGGCACATCTTGGAGAAAACACAATTCTCCTATGCATTTCACCAAGCAGGCTTGCATCTGGTTCTGAGCTCTGTGCCTTAAAGAGAACATCAAAATCGAAAAGGGAGCTAAAAGACAGTTACAGAAAAAGAAGGAGCAGCCGTTAAGAAAGACAGGAAGATCGATTATTAATCACCAATTCACCACATGGCTGATACCACAAGAACCAGTCAGAGGAGAGAAGCTCAGGAATGAACCAAATTAGAAAGGAAACAACTTCGGTGACTGGGATGAGTCGATGTGCTTCAAAGACACAGGCATTCACGAAATGGAGAGCATCTCTTTTGAGGAGCTCTCAATCACCTTCATATTGTTGGTGTTAAGTGCTAGCAAGTCAGTTCCAACTCATAGTGACCCTGTATAGGGTTTCCAAGGAGCGGCTGATGAGCTTGAACCACCAACCTTGTGCTTCAACCTGACCTTGCAGTTCAGTGCTTAACCCGCAGCACCACACCAGGGCTCCCACCTTCATGTTAGTCATTGCTATTCTTGAACAATGTGAGAAAGGCTCAGGAAATACTCTCATTTACTTCTCCCAGCAAAGGTCTTTACTTCTAAGAGGCAAAGGTCATACGCTTGTTACCGGCGGAGCCGTGATTCAAGTCCAGGTTTCTCTGACAACAAAACCTGAGCTTGGTGGCAATTTGCTGGTTTGTTATTTTTTCTTGTTCCATGTTCTATGTATGTATACATCTCCACACAGTTTTGGTTAAAAAAAAATTTTTTTTTAAAAATTGGGGGAGAGCAAAAGGTTAAACACCACAGTTGTCATTGTTCTGCTATTTGCTTTTGTTCACCTGTTATATGTCAAAAATAATTTTATCTATAAATACATTTAGATCTGCCTCACCACCTTCCCCCAAGCTGGGTCCAGATCATGGTATTTCAGAGTATGGATCAATCATCACAAAATTTTGCCCTTACTAATGAACATTTGAATTGTTTCCAATCACAGCAAACAGCTGCCTTACTTATCCAAATCATTGTAAATGTGCCAGAGTCTTTCTATAGGACAGTTTACGAGCAATACAATGACTAGGTCAAAGAGCTTGCACATTTTACAATCTGGTAGTTAACTACCTTCAGAAGAGGATATTTATCTACATTCTCCATAAGAATTGCAAGAGCGTCTACTTCGCCTTATTCTCACAAGCACTAGATATTTTTAAATATACTTCGTTTTTCTCAAAGTTGGTAAGCAAAAACAGTATCTCATTAACTTTTTTAAACTAGAGCTTATTTGTGTGCTAATGAGAATACTGAAAGTGCCATGGACTGCCAAAAGAACCAATAAATCTGTTTTGGAAGAAGTGCAGCCAGAGTGCTCCTTGGAGGCCAGGATGGCTAAGCTTTGTCTCTCCTACTTTGGACATATTGTCCGGAGGAAACAATCGCTGGAGAAGGATGTCATGCTGGGTAGGGTGGAGGGTCAGAGAAAAAGAGGAAGACCCCAACGAGATGGATCAGCCAGGTGGCATCATTGATGGACTCAAGTGTGGCAGCGGTAGTGAGGTTGGCCCAGGATCGAACATTGTTTCGTTCTGCTGTGCATGGGGTCGCTATGAGTCGGTTCCGACTCGATGGCACCTGACAACAACAACAGCAATGAGATTAAGCATCCTTCCTATATTCTTTAGAAACAAAAGAATTGCGTGTAGATCCCAGCCCCCAAACCCCTTTTTAAACACTTTTCCTTTCTCTTATTGTGTACCTCTGAATCTTTTTAAAGAGATGAACTATTTCTTGTATATTGCAAATATTTACTCCTAGGCTGTTCATTTATTTTTTTATGATTTCTTTCACCACACACAGAAGTTCAGCTAAGCTTTTTTCATTATTCTTTGTCACTACACTATATAGCCAAAGAGAGTGGTGACAATTTGCTGGTGGATGGCAGTTTTAAAAAAAAAAACAAAACACCAGGTAGTTTCCTAAAAATAAGAGGCTGCAGACATGGGAAAAATAAAGGGACGACTCTTTCTCCTAGGAAAAATACAAATGTTCAACTGCCACTCTTAACAGCATGCTTGGATGAGTTAAATATGGTATACACGAGAATCTAGGGAGGGGAAATATTTACCAGATTACCTCTGGAAAGCACTGCCAAGTCCAGGTGATAGAGAGAGCCTGGGCCTTTGGCCTAATCGTCAGCTGCAGTACCTGAGTGGGAGGGTCATTAATTATGGGAGAAAGAATTCCTGGGTACTGTAAGAGAAAGAAGAAGCCAGGATTGGCTAGAGATATTAGAAATGTAATTTCCCCTCTGGATTACTGCTTAGCAGATGTGGAATCCATTCTGAGCCCTGACTGGGAAGAGACTGCCAAAATCTTGGTACAAGGCTGTGTATCACCTTGCCAGCCTTCAGTCACCATTCACCAACTGCAAACAAATGACAACATTTCAAAGTACAAAAATAGGAAGCTGCCTCGTGTTCTCAAATTAATAAGGAAAGACCAAAAAAGAACATCGAGAAAAAGCCTCAGGGCTGTTTGCCCTGCTGGCCCCTAGTAAATGTATTTGTACCTGGGGTGTCTCCGGGAGCATCTGGGGACAGGTTTCCAGCCACTGCTTCTACAATGATCTCCATGTTCCCGGTGCCCTCTCCAGTTGCTGTGGCCTCTACCAGCAGGCAGCCTGGGTCAGGAGGCAGAGCTGTGGGGCTTCCAGAGGGGCAGGAGCTCTGAGCAGGCTCCAGTATACCACCATTGGAGAGAGGTTGGGGGATCAGCAATAGCTCAGAGCACAGTCCATCCATCTCCCCAGCACTGGTGGCTGGCTGCGAGTCCAACACGGAGTCTGTCATCACCACGAATTCAGTGCTGTGGTCTCTTAAGTGCTGGTAAGCCAATCCAAAGAAAAACAAAAACAGAGAGTTAGAGAACTCACTTTCTTCCCAGTTGGTATAGGTGTACAACTCAGTGCCTGGTAACTTCGATGGTCATGTTCTACATTATTAACCAAAACAGAGATATTCTTTTTATGACTATACCCAGAAGAAAAAAACAGAATAAAAATGATAATAAATAGGGACACACTGGAGGAGAGCCAGCAAATTCTGGCTGAGATATTAAAGACCACAGATTGTATTTCTTACTCTGTTACCACTCAGGTAAGTGACCTTGGGCAAATTAAGAAGCAATAGGGATCTTAGTTTTCTAATGTGCAACAAAACTAGGTGAGGTCCAAGGATCTCCAGTGCCAAGTCCCTTGCCCTCTTAATGTTTTATGATTTCACTTTTCCTTTTATGGCTACAAAGGAGTCCTGGTGCACTGGAGTGCAAGGTCAATTTGAACTGCAAGGTTGGTGGTTCAAGCTCACCAGCTGCTCCTCGGAAACCCTATATAGGGTCACTATGAGTCGTAATTGACTCGACGACACTTAACGACAAAATTCTGGTTACAAGGCCTCTCATGATCTTTTGACCTTTCGAGACTCATCTTCTACCTCTCCCCTCAACAGATCTCTTATCAGTCATCCCAAACAATTTGTCATTCCTTACACTTGCAAAATTCTCCACACCTGCACACATGCCTCTCATTTGGCCTGATGTTCATTTCCACGTTGTCCTCCTCTTGTGACTTACCAACTCCTAGGTACCCTTTAAGGATCTGCACAAATGTCACTTCCACTACAAAGGCTTATCTTCTGTTGCTCTCTCTCTTCTTTGGTCCTAATGACACTTTGTCAGAGACCACTATTGTTTTCCTAGGAGTTTTCTTGCCTAGGTGCTGAGCTTTTTCAATGGAGTTCGTGTTTTTTAAAGTGGAGTTTATCACTTCACTGAACACAAATGCCCAACAATCTATGTAACTCTGACAAATAAGGTGATTCTTTGTAGGAGAAAAACTGTCCTGAAGCATCAGAGTACAAAAGGTTCCTTACATATAATGTCATACATCTGCAGAAATTTCAGTCATTAACTGGACTGTGGTTCAGATTGAACACAGGATCACGACTGAGAAACAAATGGCAGCTAAATTGCACATCCTGTTGTTGTTGTGTCATTGAGTCAGTTCTGACCCATAACAACTCTGCATAGGGTTTCCAAGGACTGGCTGGTGAGCCTGAACCACCGACCTTGCAGTTCAAAACCAACTTTGCAGTCCCGTGCATTAACCCACAGTGCCACACCAGGACTCCATATATCTTGTTAGACATAGCTAAAATGGGTTTAAGCTGAAGAATTTGTAACTAACAAGAGTGATGACAACGATCACTTCATGATGCTGTGTAATGGAAGGGCGCAATCAAGTTGTAGTAAAAAAGAAACCAAGACCCTATAATCTGATGTTCCTGTTCTCCAGAATCCTGCCACTCAAAATCTCGCATCATAGAAGTACCCTCTACAATCAGTCTTAATTTATTATCTTTCTGTCAGGGGTCTTCCCCGGTGGCCTTACATGGCCTCAGAGGGGAGCCAAAGAGGACGCGACGTGATATAGGTTGAGAACCTTCAACCGCTAGGAGGCAGGCGAGGTGAGGTACGAGACAGGTGGACAAGGGAAGAGATGAGCTTGTCATTGGGGAAGGGGCAATGAGGAAAAGAAAGGGCAGATTAAGGCAGTAAGAAAACCTGGGGGGGGGCGGGGGGGAAGGTTATGAAGGCACTCGGAGTCCCACCTGTCTTTAGGCTCTGACTCACCTTGTGATCTTGGATAGATAGTCACCTCGCTTCTCTGGGCCTCAGTTTTCTCACCTGTAAAGTGGAAACGATGACAGTGTCCACAGCGTCGTGTGGAGAAGGGGTTCACAAGAGCCAACGAATGGGAAAGGCGTTTTGGAACCTGCAAGGCTTGTGATGGTGCGTCGTCAACATTAAGGATATGAGGAGGCAGCGGATACCCGGGAATGATCCAGAGCAGTGACGCGCTAAGGCGCTGGGGCCCCGGTCCTCGGGGTGCTCCTTTTAGCACCTCCTCTCAAGGGTTCCTCCCCACCCAGACCCCTCTTTCATCCTCCGGTTCAAGAAACTTTTGCCTTCTGCTCGTTCCACCAGCACTGCCTTGCAGTTCCCATCCAGCAGCAGCTCACTCACCTCCCGGCCCAGGGCCGGCGGGAAGCCGCGTCTCTATGGTCGACCAGCGGCAGGAGCGGTCTCCTGGGGCTCCCTTTGTGCGACCGCCTCCGGCCCAGCCGCCTCTAGAACATCGGTCGCATGGAGGCCACTCTCTCTTTGGCTGGAGGGGGTACTCTATGGTTTAGTGTGTTTTGTTTTTTTTTTCTCTATAATTCCTCATGCCTCCCTACCTCACCTCCCCCGCCCCCACCCGCTACGTCCAAGGAGTACCATCGAGAGCTGAGGGGCAGAGTGGCATGGCCTTCTTTGTGGGTGTGGCGGGAAGTAGATGAAAGAAGTCAGGGCGGGGTCGTACGGCGCTTCCCTCAAGTGCGAGAGGGTGAAACCATCGAGAGGGAGGGCCAGAGAGTCATGGCGGTAAGGGGGCGGAGTGACAGGTCATTCTAAACCTCGCGGCTAGAGGCTCGAGTAGACATTTGGAAGGGACTTCTGGGTGTCCAGCATGTGGGGCGAGCTTCATCCGCAGCTTTCCTTGCATAGGTGCTTTGGAATCTGGATCCTACCCCTGAGGCTCAGGCGAGGTCACTGCTGTCAGTTCACCGCCCTGCGAGCCAGGCGCAAGGCAAAGTGGATTGGGTGGTGGTGGGTGGAAGGGCGGGATACTAGAACAAATTGCCCCTCAGTTCTCTTACTCTTCAGGATCTTACTGCTTCAGAAGTAGACCCGGTCACATTTTATTGGATGTGGGATGGGGTGGAGGATTCTGCAAAGGATCCGTAGAGGAAGTAGGAAATGGGCGGGATTTCATTTGGAGGGAATAAAGAACGGGTATTCCGAGCCCAGAGATCAAGGAGGTGGGAAGTTGTTTGCATATTTCTTGGACCAAGTGTATTAGAAGCTAAACCAGCGAGGGTAGGTGGGCACTGTGAAGGAGAGAATCTTGAGTAAACCGCGGAATTCGTCCTAATTCAGTGTTTTTTTTTTGGAGGTATTAGCAGAGGCGTATCTACTGTCCAAAGTATCTGACACCATCTTAAATATTTTGGAGTCCTGGCACTGTAGGATAGTGTTTGAACCACAAAATCAGTTCAAACCCACCAGCTACTCGGAAACCCTGTACTGGGTCAGTATGAGTTGGAACCGACTACACGTCACTTAACATCTTAAATATTTAGTAACGTTGTGCACCTTGGACTAAAATCAACCCAACAATCAAAACTCTGCTTTGGGTGTCCAGTTATTATTCATTTTCATGGGAAAGAGACCATTTTCCTAAAAGCCAGCTCTCCCATGTCTCAGTCAACCCCCCCCCCTCGTTTCCTCCCCCATCTCATTGGCCCTACTCTGGGCCTTGTGTGATTTTTTTCTACCAGGTTGATGAAAGGTTACATTGGGAGAAAAGAGAGAACTAACGTCTAGGAATCCTTGTGTGGCGCTATGGGTTAATGTGCAAGACTGCAAAGCCGTTTGAACTGCAAGGTCAGCAGTTCAAGCTCACCAGTTGCTCCTTGGAAACCCTATACAGGGTTGCTATGGGTCAGAATCGACTCCACAGCACTTAACAACAACAACAACATCTAGGAAAGTAGGCAATTTACTGTGAAATGGATGGGAGGCCAAAGAGGGAGGGGAGCGGGCGCACAAACACCTGGGGCTATGAGTTAGGAAGCCTTGGGGCCAATCACAGGCAGGGAAATACGAAATCCCTGAAGTCATCAAGTTCATTCCAACACAGTGACCCTGTATAGGCCTTCCAGGACTATACATCTTCATGGGAGCACACACCCTCATTTTTCCCATAGGGAGCAGCTCATGGGTTTAAATTATCCACCTGTAAAGTTAGCAGTCTATGGCATTTAACAACAACAACAACAGGGTTAGCAGTCTAGGGCCTATCCTACAGCGCCATCAGGGCTCCTTAAAGTCTGAAATAGGGTCTCAAAAATGAAAGTATTAGTTTTAACTTGATGAATATCTCAGCTTTGCTGTTAAGTACAGTCAAATCGGTTCCTGTACAGGGTTTCTGAGGAACAACTGGTGAGTTTGAACCACGGGATCTTTGATATACAGTCCAGTGCTTATCCTACAGCGCTACACTAGGATATCTCAGCTGGCAGTGGTTCATAGAAACTGCTCAGGGGCGACACCCCCTTTCAAATCCTGACATGCTATATATACCTGCCCCATACCTTATTCCTTTAAGTATTAGAACAGAAGATAGATAGAATTGGATCTGATACCCTCCGTGTTGCATTTTGGGGACGCTGGCAGTGGAGACTCATTAAGAGGTCGTTTCAAGAACTAAAAACTTTTTTTTAATTTAAAGAGAGTTTCTATGGGAATTCATCTAAACAGAGGTTAAGGGGCATTGTTGTTATGTGCCGTCGAGTAGGTTCCGACTCATAGTGACCCTGCGACCCCGTACAGGGTTTCTGAGGCTGTAAATCTCTATGGGAGCAGAAAGCCTCATCTTTCTCCTGCGGAACAGCTGGGAGTTCCAAACTGCTGACCTTGAGGTTAGCAGCCCAATTCATAACCACTAGGCTATCAGAGCTCCTTAAGGGGCTTTAGGTATGAATAGACAAGGATGTTTGAAAGACCTTAAAGGCATGAGTCCTGGTGTGCTGTAGGATCAACACTCGGCTGTTAAACACAAGGTCAGTGGGTCAAACCTGCTTTCCTACCAGCTGCTCCTTGGAAACCCTATACAGGGTAGCTATGAGTTGGAACCAACTCCATGGAACTAAACTCAAGGCATGAGGGTTATGATGATATCATTGGGAAAGAGGGGCTGACTTCAGACATTGGGCCCCCTTCTGTCTCAACTGAGCTCAAAGACCACAAAAATTCTGTCCTTCCATTATCCGGGTGTGAAGCTGGTTACAGTGTTCCCTCAAGTTTAAGAACTGTCCAGACAGCGGCCTCTGGTAGGAAGCTGAGGTATAAACAGACTAATGAAGGGCAAACTGGAGCAAGTGGCCTGTGGTCTCAATTCACTGGCTCTTGTATTCCAACACCCCCCCATCCCCCACACTGTCCCCAAGAGAGAATAGCACACAGTAATGCTGACCTGTCACTGTAGGAGGGAGTGGAGCAGGGGGGGGTTGGGGTGGGTAGTGTGGAATCCAGTTTCTAAACTAATTTTGTGCTTTTTTCCATTCCCACTGCTCCCCACCTCTAGGTTTTGATAATGCTTCAGGGCTTATAAGACTCTCTGGTATTTGCCGTTCAAGATGCCTCTCACGGACTTTCTTCAGGCCCTAAAGGACAATCCCTACTTTGGGGCTGGATTTGGGCTGGTGGGTGTGGGCACAGCCCTGGCCCTGGCTCGGAAGGGTGCCCAGCTAGGCCTGGTGGCATTCCGGCGCCATTACATGATCACACTGGAAGTCCCTGCTCGAGACAGGAGCTATGCTTGGTTGCTGAGCTGGCTTACCCGACACAGTACTCGAACTCAGCACCTCAGTGTTGAAACTTCATACCTTCAGCACGAGAGTGGCCGAATCTCTACCAAGTTTGAATTTGTTCCCAGCCCTGGAAACCACTTTATCTGGTAAGGTGGGGAGCCAGGGAGGACTCTGAGACCAGAAAAGGAGCATGAGGGGAAGAGACTTTGACCCATTTGCTCACTGAGCCATTCTTTCTTAGGTATCAAGGGAAATGGATCAGGGTACAACGAAGTCGAGAGATGCAGATGATAGACCTGCAGACGGGGACTCCTTGGGAATCTGTCACCTTCACAGCCCTGGGCACTGACCGCAAGGTCTTCTTCAACATCCTGGAAGAAGGTCTGGAGGACATAGAAGGCTTTATAGGGGGGCTGCAGAGGCAGGGAGCAATTGACATCAGAGTCAGAACCTTGGAGAGAAGAAATAGGGGACCAAACTCATGGGAGCAGGGAGGCAGAAGCTGTTTTAGCACAGCTTTGTCTAGCTCAAGAATCAGCCGTGATGAAAGAGCAATGTTGGCCTTGACTCATCTCCCCTTTTTCAGCTCGAGAACTAGCCTTGCAGCAGGAGGAAGGGAAGACAGTGATGTACACAGCTGTGGGCTCTGAATGGCGTCCCTTTGGTTATCCACGTCGCCGACGGCCACTTAATTCTGTGGTTCTGCAACAGGGGCTGGCTGACCGAATTGTCAGAGACATCCGGGAATTCATCGATAACCCTAAGTGGTACACTGACAGAGGTAGGAAGCAGCTGGGGTCTTGACTGGGCTATTTTTGATGTGTTGTTAATACACAGGTGATAGGGCAAGAAGACTCTCGGCCAACTTGCAGAGCTGAAGGGAACAGAAGTTGCCTGCACCATCATTTCTGCCAACACCAAGGCCACTGGGCTCCGAGAGGGCAGGGCAGGGATGAATGTGGACATTTGGGGCAGAGGATTTAATGTATTTTAGGTCTTGATGACCACCCTGGCTGTCTTCCCAGGCATTCCCTATAGACGTGGCTACCTGCTTTATGGGCCCCCTGGTTGTGGGAAGAGCAGTTTTATGTGAGTAAAGTTAAAGTTTCTCTTAACTCTAAAACTTAACCTTCGGAGAAAAACTCTACTGATGGGACTGGAATGGAAAAGAAACCTGGGGAACAGGGTCCTGGATAAATATGAGGCCCGTGGAACATCAGGATGGGGTGGTGGGAGGGTCAGACTTTTGAGACACATCTCCCAGTGAGGAAAGGGCAGCTGGGTCCAAGGAAGCCTTTGCAGGAGGCCTGCCTTCCCCACCCCTACAGCACAGCCCTGGCTGGGGAACTGGAGCACAGCATCTGCCTGCTGAGTCTCACAGACTCCAGCCTCTCCGATGACCGGCTCAACCACCTGCTGAGTGTGGCCCCGCAGCAGAGCCTCGTGCTCCTCGAGGATGTGGATGCTGCTTTCCTCAGTCGGGACTTAGCTGTGGAAAGTAAGTCAGGAGCCTGGGCATGGGGACTGTTGCCAAATGAAGGTAAATGGGGTACAGGAGTAAGTGAGGAACCCTAACATTGAGGTTCTGACTCCTAGCAACCCTGGAAAGGGTTTCTGAGGAAGCCAGCAGCTGGTGGGTTTAGACTGCCAACCTTTCGGTGAGCAGTCCAGTGCTTATCGTACAGCACCACACTGGGACTTGATGAGAGTGGAAATCCAGAAGCTGACAGAGGGTGCCTGGGTTAGCTTTAAGATCCCCCAGGAAGCACCGCAGCAGGAGCTGCAGTGGGAAATGAAGGAAATGCTCACTGGTAAGTGTGGCACTGTATGGTCAACATCAGCTCGGGCCTGCTAAGTACCAGGGCAGCAGTGTAAACCCAACCACTCCCTGGAAACTTTATACAGGGTGTGATGAGTCAGACCTGCCTCAGCGGCACTTAACATGACCACGCAAAGGTGCCCTGGTAGCATGGCAGGCTAAGCATTGGGCTGCTATCCTCAAGGTCAGTGGGTCAAACTTCCCAGCTGCTCCTTGGGAGAAACTGTATAGGAGCAGTTCTAGGTTCTTCTGTCCCCCGTAGCGTTGGTACGTGTTGGAATTGACGCAATGGTAGTGGGGGGGGGTTCCGTTTGGTTTGTTGACCACTCATACTTCTTCACCCCTGCTTCCTCCAGACCCAGTGAAGTACCAAGGGCTAGGTCGTCTCACCTTTAGTGGGCTGCTCAATGCTTTGGATGGCGTGGCTTCCACTGAGGCCCGCATTGTGTTCATGACGACCAACCATGTTGACAGGTAGGAAACTCCACGTTCCCTTAGTGCCCTGGAGGGATCTGGAGGTCCAGAAGGGAACCCCATTTTTTGGGACACAGGTGGTACTGGTGCCCATGCCTGTCTTCCCTGCCTCCTTCTCTTAGGCTGGACCCTGCCCTGGTACGCCCCGGGCGAGTAGACCTGAAGGAGTACGTGGGCTACTGCTCGCACTGGCAGCTGACCCAGATGTTCCAGAGGTTCTACCCAGGGCAGGCGCCTTCCTTGGCTGAGGCCTTTGCAGAAAATGTCCTTCAAGCTACAACCCAGATCAGTCCTGCCCAGGTGCAAGGCTACTTCATGCTGTATAAAAATGATCCCACAGGGGCCATCCACAACACGGAGACTCTAAAGAGGTGACCAGACTTGTGCACAACTCTCCAAATTTAGAAAACCAATAAATACCTGCCACACTCTTCTGCCTTGGACTCCCCCTTCTTCCCTCATCGTGTTGGTACTTGAGTAGAAAGCAGAGTCTGCAATTGCAGATGTGTAAAGTGAGCACTAGGCAGCTCTGGTAGTGTAGTGCTTACGAGTTGGGCAGCTAACCTCAAGGCCAGCAGTTTGAAATTTCTAGCTGCTCCATGGGAGGAAGATGAGGTTTTCTGCTCTCATAAAGATATACAACCTCAGAAACCCTATACAAGGTCACTGTGAGCCCAAACCAACTCCATGGCATATAACTATCAAAGTGAGCCCTAGTGTGGTGCTGTAGGATAAGCACTGAACTGGTAACTGCAAGGCTGGCAGTTCAAACCCACCAGCCACTCTCAGACACCCAATACAGGGTTGCTGAGTTGGAACCGACTCGATGGCACACACTACCACCAAAGGGTCAGTGGAGTTCCTGGTTGGGTTAATCAGCACTGGACTACTAGCTGAAAGACTGGTGATCTGAAGCCACCCACAGATGCCCTGCTTTTGAAGATCTCTCTGGTCATCTGTATCTGAATGGTCACAACCTTAAAAACTCCACAAAAACAAGTAGCCATGAGTCAGAATTGATTTGACAGCAAGTAATAACAACAGAGAAGTTCTGGGGTAAGGCACTGTAGGCTACGCACTGGATTGCTAACCACCAGGTCGGCAGTTCAAACCTACCAGCCACTCCTCAGAAGCCCTACAAAGGGTCACTGTGAGTCAGAACCACATGAAGGCACTTGCCAACAGAGGTCAGAGATAACATAAAAAAGTAGTCATGGTGTAGCCTAAGGGAGAAGAACACAGAAAAGTACATTCCTCCCCTAAAGGCATCACACCGACACACCGATAGCTTATGTGGCAAGGTGCTCCAGAATGTTCTGCTCAAATGCAGAGGACCTACTAGCATTCTCTGAAACTTACTAGATGAGTTGCTGGACTCCTTTATCCAGACCCTGCCCCCTAGGAGAACAGACCTCAGAGCACAGTTAGAGACACCCTGCCCCTCACCCGTCTACCTGCAAAACCATTTGAACTGTGAGGTTGGCGGTTCAAGCTCACCAGCCACTCCTTGGAAATGTTATGATGATGGTTATGAGCCGTGGAGTCGGTTCCGATTCATAGCGACCCTGCTGTACAGGGTTTCCGAGGCTGTAAATCTTCACGGGAGCAGAAAGCCTCATCTTTCTCCTGTGGAACAGCTGGTAGATTCGAACTGCTGTCCCTGAGGTTAGCAGCCGATTCACAACCACTAGGTAACCAGAACTCCTTCGGAAATGTTAAATGGTCAGAACCGACTCAATGGCACTTAACAACAACAACAAACCTCACAGGGTGAGTGCTACAGAGCACAAAAAGCCAAAGGCCACGTGTCTTTATTGCTTCCTGCTCACCCCCCACCTTCCAATACTGCTAGGAACCCTCCTCAGGTTCCAAGCCCGGGGGCTCTCTCCGACTCCCAGGCCTGGAGACTCCCCGACCCCGAGTTAGGCGAGGGTAGGAAGAACCTGGTGTCCGACCTTTGGGGCGCTCCCAGTGAGTGTAGTCCCGAGTCCTGCGGGGTGGGGGCCCCTTCTCTTGGGGAGGACCTTGAACCCCTTGGTTTAGTCCCATGGGCTCCTTGAAGGGAAGTAGCAGTTCTTGGGTGTCATTCGTTTCCCCTCCCTTCAGGTGTCGCTGTTTGGGTGGCTGCCAGGGGTCTTGACTGGTCTGAGGGGGATTTGGCATAGCTCTCTGGCTCTTGCCCAACCTCTGCTGATTTGGCCCAGCCCCTGAAGTCTTCTCACATGTGCACTGGGAAGCCACTGACAAAAGAGTTGACTGGGTGGGTTGGGCAGTTGAGGTGGACAGTTCTGTGGCAAGGGCACTGGATGGGTGGGATCCCCTGGAGGCATCTGCAGATGACTCCAGTTCCAAAGGAGCGGTAGCCTAGAAAGAAGCAGGGAGATGCAGTTTCTACAAAGCAGGGAATGGCAGGCCCATCTCCCACCATCTGAGCCAACCACCATTGTAGAAGCAGCGTGGGTAGAATACGAGCACACTAGAGCCATGGAGTCTGTGGGAAGGTAGTACAGGGAAAGAGGAAAAACCCTTCCCTTACCTGTTGGAGGCTAATGAAGTAGCGGTTACGCTCGGCCTCAAGGTCAATGATGCCCCCTCGCTCCTGCTGCCTCTGGTACAGCCGCTGGCGCTCTTCTTGCTGGCGCAAGCTCTCTGCATCAGGCTGGTACAGCTCCTGGAGGGATGGATGCCGAATGGCAGGGAGGACAGAATAAGCAGAAAGCAGACTTGAACCACTGCTCTTCTGTGACTGCCTCAGGAGATGTCCAAAGAGCTTTTTGGCTTGGCTCCTCAGTTTCTTGCTTCCAGTCCTAAACCTCAGGCTTCCAGTGAGGCTGCAGCTTTGCATAGAGGTCTTAGGAAGGTCAAGCCCAATTCCTGAGATCCCATTCAAGGCTGGCAAGATGCCATTCCCCCTTCCTTGGAGCATGCCATGATTCCTGACTCAAGTGAGAAGGAGTTCCCTTACCATGGGCTGTTGGGGCTCTGGGGCTGCTTTCAGTGTGGCAAGATCGTACACGAGGGGCTCTCTGCACACTGGACATTGCACACCAACTGCCTCCTAAAAAAGAGGAGAAATCACACCCCAGCTGCCCGAGCAGGCAGCCAGCCTTCTCTGCACAGAATAGACTGAAGGGCACAAGCATACCTGTTCAGTGATGAGACAGGACAGAGCAAGGGGTGGGAAGTAGGGGCCTAGGAACGCTCTGAAAGTATATGCAATATGGCAAGTTTATAAGGGTAAGCCAAAAAAATAGTGCTTAATCAATAGCTCAGGAATATTCCAAACAAAATATGTTCAAACATGTCTGCAATCAGTGGATGGCTGCAGATAAGTTCTCTAAGTAACACATTTGTCTTTGCCTCATTCTAGTGCCTTCCAAAAAAGGTCTAATCAAAACTGACTTCCAAGGGCATCTGCTAGGCCAAGTCAATTCAAGGTGGAGAGATCAGTTCAGGAGGCTATGGCAACTTGTTTGGGATTCCAAATGATAATCTTCATAGATTGTGTTAAAGTGCAGAAGTAGGAAAAAGGGAAGTTGCATTGAAGAATTTTTTTTTTTCCCCATCACAACAATGTACATGCTCATTTTTTCAGGGTAGCAAGGCTGTCCTAGAAGAATTTCCTTGGGAGACCTTAGCCCATCCACCCTAAAGTCCTGATCATATCCTTTCACACTTCTTTTTGTTCCCCAAACTCAAGAACCTTTAAAAGGAACACAATTTGCGTCCCTCAAGGATGCCCCAAACTGCCATTTTATGTGGCGTAAGCAGAAGAGCAGAGAATTGTCTGGGGAAGGGTTAAGGGAGCCGGAATGGAAATACTACCTTCCAAAGTGTCGATTTAGATGGAGGATGTATCTAGAAACAACAACTTCACATTTTGATGTTTTTACTTAATAAAGGTTCCTTATGATTTTGTAGCAATATTTTTTTACTTACCCTTGTATATAAGGATGCACTTTTTTGGGGGGACAGAAGTGAGCTTTCATTATTCTCAAAGGTATCTAAATCCATTACAAATACCAGCTTATAGCGACCCTAAAGGGCAGACAGAACTGCCCCACCGGGTTTCCAAGGCTGTCATCATTCTCCCATGGAGCAACTGAGGAGTTTGAACTGCTGACTTTCCGGTTAACAGCTGAGGACTTAGCCATTATACCACCAGGGCTTCTCCCAAAGGTATCTAGGACCCTAGGAAGGTTCAGAGCTACCGGAATGAAAGAATGCAAAAGGCAGTGAAAGTCAGTGACCAAGGGTGTTCGGTGAAAGCAGAGGTCAGGGAAGCCTACCTGGTGGGCTGTAGCATGCTGCAGCTCCTGCTCTTGCGCCTGTGCTTTCAACTCCTTCTCCATGTGCTGGATATACCGTGCAAGGCAGTGGCAGTGGAAGTAGTGGTAACAGGGTGTTTTGGTGAAGGCCTCCTTCTCCTGAAGGGAGGGCAGATGCAGGGCTCTGCAGAGAGCTCTCCACTAGCCTTCCACTGCCCGCCCGAAGCAGAGCCCCAGGTGCCAAGAGAAAGCCCCACCTGGAAACCATACAGGCAGATGACACAGTGGCCGTGGGGAATGTTGTTATCCGTGAGAATTTCCTTCCCTTTCTGAGAAAAGAGAAGACACTGCTCAAATAAGGAGGCAGGAGCCAAGATTTGGTGACCACTCCCAGGAGTGACTGGCTGGACTGAAGTTCTCAAGCCAATCTGTTGACACGTGTTTATGTTTCTGTGTCTTGGTGCTACGCCCTTTGCTTGGAACCAGTCTTTCTCCACATCCCCAACCTCCCTACAATTTTGATCTTCCTGGCTTCCAAAACGAATTTAAATTTTCCCTGATTAAATCACTTTACATTTATCTTGGAGATGAAAAAAATATACCCTGGAGGGAAAGGTCAATGAAAATTTTTATCTTCCTTTATCTTTAAAACTTTTATCTTCTGGGAGGCCTTTCTTGATTAATAATATCTCAAGGGGCAATGCAAGCAAGAAAAACCACAAGTTAAAGAGGAAAAGTAGATTTCTTTCAGGATGCTGGAAAAGGCAACTTGGAGAAGCTACAAAGCTGTCTTTTGGGAGATTTCTTTAAAGAGAAGAGATTCTCATCTTTCTGGATTAATGTAAGCATTACCTAAACGCTGACTGGAGTCACCGGGTTGTGCAAACAGTTACTGTGCTTGGCTGCTAATGGAAAGCTCAGAGGTTGGGTCCTCCTAAAGGCACCTTGGAAGAAAGGCCTGGTGATCAACTTCCAAAAAATCAGGCCCTGACAACCCTACGGAACATAGTTCTACTCTGACATGCCTGGGGCTGCCATGAGTTGGAGTAAATTTGGCAGCAGCTGGTTGGTGGTTAAGTAATAACAAGATAAAGTGACTCCAGATAGATTTCAGGTTCTAGGCCCATGGATTCCCTTGAAAGAAACTGCTCTAGCTTGAGGGAAGGACATTTCCCCAGGCTAGCACAGCACACCACTTACCTCAATGAGTTCATACAGCATGGCAGTGCCAAGACTGGCCTTGGCCACCTGGCTCAGAGTCTGTGAGATCCTGGAGGAAAGAGGGCAACCCAAACATCAGGGCTTCACCAGGCAGAGGTGAATCCTGTTTCCCCAGTTCCAACCCGTCCAACTTACGTATGGATCTGTTCATCTGAGAGCCCTCGGGGGTTACGGATAGAGATCTGTGGCACCTCATTGGGATACTGGTGGGGAAAATAGCAAATTATGTCTGAAGTGCTCCACCTCAGGTCCTCTCCCGTTCCTCCTCCTCCTTTTGGTGTCCCAGACTAGGGGCCTCACCTGTGCTGGGACCTGAAGCACCAGAGAGCAGCAGACATACTGTGAGTTCTGGTCCTCCGCAGTGGCGGGGTGTAGGGTGATGCAGATCTCCCATGGTGAAGCTCTGCAGGTGGATGAAGGGAAGACATGGGATAGGACTGGGCAGATGGGGATGTACCAGTAAAGGGGCAGAGGAAGTGAGCATTGGACTCTGGCTTTTAAGAGAGGGAAAGGAACAGCCTTTTTCTTCATGACAGAAACATTAGTTTTGAATCAAGGTTCACAGTGACTTAAGTCCAGACTCTGAATGAAACCCTCTCATCTTCAGACAACTGCCCACCCCTAGCTGGATACGTACCTTCCATTTCCTTTAGCCACCTGTAGTTCATCCAGATAGATAGACTCTAACACTTCAACTTCAGAGGGAAGGGCCCTAGAGAGACAGGGGGAGACTGCCTGACTATTATGGTTCTCCTTGTTGCTAAAGCCACTGAAGGCTGGCTTTACAGAAAATGACAATCTGCCCCAATGTATTCTCACGCTCAACTCCTTTAGCGTATAGGTGGAAGGTGTCAAATGGCCAGGTAGAAAGCATGGATTCAGAACTTTAGAGTTCATTTCTGACAAAGATGAGAAAACAGACTCCCAAAGAGGTGAAATGACTAGTCCAAATCTCAAGGAGTAGGAGGCATAAGTGAGATCAGAACCAGGTTTCCCAACTTCCCAGCTGTTGGTAGTCACTTAGCAGCTAGATCTCTGGTCCATTCATCAGCATTAAGGTTAGCAGTACCATGCCTGCCTTCCTCACACGGATCACTGTGGGGCCCAGACAGTGCGCTGATTACGCTACACACTAACATTTTAAAGGAGATACCAACCTGAACCAAACAGGTGTAGGTGGTATAAAAGCTATGTTGTAGAGGAAGAACCATGAGTCAGTTCTTAAGTGCTGTCGAGTTGGTTCCGACTCATAGTGCCCCCTGTACAGGTTTTCGAGGAGCGGTTGGTAGGTTTGAACCACCGATGTTGTGGTTTATTATGAGGAATAAAGGGGATTTGCTTATTCAAAGTACCTCACAGTATCTGGGTCATATTTACGTCCTCCTTTTTTTTCCCCTTGTATATAACCTTCTCCCTTAAAAGGAAAGAAGGAAGGATGGAGTTGGCAGAGTATTCTGGATATATTTATGACCTTGGCTGTAATATTATCCTGTCCAAGTCAGCATCCAGTGGTTCTATTATAAGTCAGAGGGCACACACACTGATCACAAATGGTAATTATAATAACATTGATGTGTGGTTGGTTTGAATCCACAACTCTACCCCGGCAATGCATGCTTTGTTTGCTTTCCAATCGTTTCAAACTCGGTTTCCTCTTCACCAATAGCATGACTCTTCTAGCTTGGCCTATAATATTAGTATTCTACAAAATGACTGCCTTCTTTCTCTCTCTCTTTTTCTTTAAATCTTAGGCACAAAGCCAAACAAATCCATTGTCATTCAGTGGATTCCAACTCTTACTGATGCAGTAGGGCCAGAATAAAACTGCCCCATAAAGCTTCCAAAGTTGTAAATCTTTCTAGAAGCATAAGGTCACATCTTTCTCCAGTGGAATGGCTTGCAATTCCTGTGTGTAGATTCCAACTGCCCACTTTCTGGTTAGTAGCCAAGTGTTTAACCACTGTACCACCAACACTCTTCAGTCTTAGACAGAAACCTCCAAACATAAAACAGACAGACACAGTAGTGGGAGATTCCGATTAGTTGCCGCCACTGCTATGGTCTCCATGGCTCAAGATGTCGGAAAATTCTAAAGTTCCTCAGAACAGTTTGAAACCATAGCCACATGGTCTCAGTGGAGGCCAGCACTGGCTGGGCTACCCAAGTCAGAAGGCCTGTCAACACTTTATCCACTCTTACTTTGATGTGGGCCCTTGTGAGGTGGTGAAATAAAAAGGGACTAAAGAGGATCTTATAAGGATCTCTGGTAGCGTAGTGGTTATGAATCGAGCTGCGAACCTTAAGGTCAGCAGTTTGAAACTACCAGCTGTTCTGCAGGAGAAAGATGAGGCTTTCTGCTTTCTGCTCCCATAAAGATTTACAGCCTTGGAAACCCTATGTTGTTGTTGTTATGTGCCATTGAGTCGTTCCGACCCATAGCGACCCTGTATAGGGTTTCCGAGGGTGTAAATCTTTACGGGAGTAGAAAGCCTCATCTTTCTCCCGCGGAGCAGCTGGTAGTTTCGAACCGCTGACCTTAAGGTTCGCAGCCCGATTCGTAACCACTACGCTACCAGAGCTCCTTGGAAACCCTATACAGGGTGAAACCCTATACAGGGTTGCTATGAGTCAGAACTGACTCCACGGCACATAACAACAACAATAGAAGATCTTCGTACTAAGAATGTAAGAGGTGAAGTTAGATCTAGATTCTAGTTGCAAATATTTACTTTTGGCAACTTACTTTACCTCTTGGGTCCACATCTATTTTTCTCAGCTGCCTGTATCGTAGCAAAGATCTTTAATGAAAGGGAGGCTTATGTATGTTACAAATACATTCTGATCTCTCAATTATTCTAGAAAGTAGATGCCACACCCACTTCTTGTATTGTTTGTTGACCACACTGACTCACAGAAGCTAAGCGGCCTGGTCAGCATCACATAGCTAGTAAAATGCGGAGCAAAGCTGTATTTATTTACCGTTTCCAAATTTTAGAATCCTTCCAGGTCTTTTTCTTTGTTTTGTTTTTTAATAAGAATGCTGAGAGAGGATTAAGAGAGCTTTTTGGGAAGTGTATAGCTTTATTCAGACAATAGTCCTCATGAGAGCAGTATGGAAGACTGAGGAAGGCCTCGGGACGAAAAGGCAGATGCAAAGGTGAAGGGAGAAGGAAGCTGGAAGTAAAAGGGATGTGGGAGGTCTGGTTAGCAGGCATCCCACCGATCCCTGAGGAAATCTGCTTCAGGAGAAGAACAGGGTCGGAAAAGGGACTGAACCAGATACGGCGCGGCTTGGTTTTGTGTTCGCTCACGCCAGTGCCTTTCCATCCACCCGCTCCCCAGTCCAGAGGCTCTCCTAGGGAGCGATGTCAGCGTCCCTGCTGGCTGTCATCTCCCGCTCCACCCCATATGCCCGCCCGAAAGACCTTCCGCGGCCGCCATTAGTCCCTCGGATAGGAGGTGGGCGGCCGGCCAAAGTCTATACCCAAAAGTTACCAGTGCTCTTCCCCGGCAGCGGTCGACACAGACGCACAAACAGCCATATCGACTTCGGCTTACAGCCGGAACCGGAAATACTCTTGGGGAGATCGGAGGCGGAAATCTAAGGGAGATAAGGAGAGAAGCTAGTAGCCGTTTCTAGGCAACCGCAGACTGCGGGTCCTTAGTGGGACCTAATAGCCAAGAGTCGCTTCGGAAGTGCTCTAGGAAGTGCTTATGGGAAGTCCACCGTGTCTTCCACACAGCTGAACGCTTTTGTCCTCCGAGCCTCTGTCCAGTTGTAGCGAGTAAGACAGGTTGGAATGGGCGTTCAAAGAGACCGGAAGTGCGGGTGGAGGAGACTTATAAGTCAGGCGAAGTACGTAGGCAGCCAGAGGGGGCGGGATGAAGGCCAGGGCCGGCGTCCCTCGGTCTGAGGAGCTTGAGGCTCCTAGGCTGTAGATGAGAGGGGCTCGGGCTGGCGGTGTGTGTACGCAAGGAGAGGTGGGTGAGCGTGTCGAAGAGGTTGGGATGCTGGTAAGGGGCGGGGACGGGTGAGCAAGTCTAGGTTGAACAGCGTGGGGTCAGAGGCTGAGGCTGGGTGGAAGGGGGAGTGCTCGGGTGGGCGAAGCTAGGGGAAGGGCAGAGGCAGGGTCTTGTTGGCAAGGCGGAGTTGAGGGGGGTGGGGTCGGGATTGGGTGGGTGAGACTAGATTTGCGGGATTGGGGGACTGGAGACTGGAAAGGGGAAGGAGCTCTAAGAGGCCTACCTTTCAAAGTACTCATCCTCTGTTCTTTCCATCCACTCTACCCTCTCATATTTTTGAGGCCTAGATTATTGTGAAAGTGAGGAAAAGGCAAGGCAGCTGACATCAACCCTTTCCCTATGTTTGTACTAGGTCTCCCAGATGTGCACAACACGTCCTGAAACTGTAACCCTTCACCACCATCTCTACTTCCTTCCTTTTGCGGGATCCTGAGACTGCTGTCATGGAAAAGTACCACGTGTTGGAAATGATTGGAGAAGGCTCTTTTGGGAGGGTGTACAAGGGCCGAAGAAAATACAGTGCTCAGGTGGTGAACAAATAGGGATACCTTTTGGGTGGGACTCTGCTCCCCCAGTACCGAGAGGGGGAACATCAGTGGAAAATGGAGCCAGAAAGGAAACTTTCATCTGACCTACTTTCTTAAGTCACTGACTTCTTAAATCTGGAATATGAGTTCTGAAGTTAGATTGCCTGAATTCACACCCTACCCCTAGTGCTTTCTAGCATTTAGCATGATGGACAAGTCACTTAACCTCTCTGAATCTTTGTTTCCTCACTATGGCATAAAGATAAGAACATCTGGCTGATGGGGCTTAGAGATTAAATGTGACAATCACACTAAATTACTGCAGTGCCTGGCACCTTTTTGTTGTTAAATGGCATGGAGTCAGGGTTTCCAAGAAGCAGCTGGTGAGCTTGAACCACCGACCTTGTGGTTCAAACCTACTTTTCAATCCAGGGCATTAACTCACAGGTCACACCAGGACTCCTAAGAAGCAACAAATAAACATGTAAGAAATGAGGAGGTAAAAGAGCTGAACAGAAAATTTCAAAGATCAGCTCGAGAAGATAAAGCCAAATATTACAGCAAAGTGTGCAAAGATCTGGATCAGAAAACCAAAAAGGAAGAACACGCTCAGCATTTCTCAAGCTGGGGGAACTGAAGAAAAAATTCAAGCCTTGACTTTCGTTATTGAAAAATTCTTTGGGCAAATTATTAAATGATGAAGGAAGCATCAAGAGAAAATGGAAAGAATACACAGAGTCACTGTAACAAAAGGAATTAGTAAATGTTCACCCGTTTCAAGAGGTAGCACATGATCAAGAGTCAATTATACTGAAGGAGAAAGTCCAAGGTGCATTGAAGGACTTGGCAAAGAACAAGGCACCAGGAATTGATGGAATAAAAATTGAAATCTTTCAAGAAAGTGAGGTGGCACAGGGGGCACTCACTCATCTCTGCCAAG
>NW_006408628.1:8743205-8758685 GCF_000296735.1 Chrysochloris asiatica
GCCTCTCATACATCGGACATATCATCAGGAAGGAATAGTAACGGGAGAAGGATATTACGTTTGGGAGAAGAATATTATGTTTGGTAAGGTGGAGGGTCAGAGAAAGAAAGGAAGACCCCCAATGAGATGGATTGGCCAAGTGGCAGCATCAGTGGACTCAAGTGTAGCAACAGTAGTGAGTTTGGCCTAGGATCAGGCAGTGTTTCGTTCTACTGTGCATAAGGTCGCTATGAGTCGGTACCGACTCGATGGCACCTGACAACAACAACAGCTAGCTGCTCCTTGGAAACCCTATACAGGGTCTCTGTGACTCGGAACCAACAGCAATAACAACAGCAATAATTATTTATCATATCATACAGAAAGCGTTAAACCATGTGCACTCACTTCATTTTTTTCTTCCTTCTCTTTCCCCTAAGTCCCAAATATCTTAAACACATCTCCCAGCATCTACCTTTTTTGTAGGTTTGCTCCACGGTAACCAAAGGGATATGTCTGGCCAAGGCTTTTTCCTCTTGGAGCCAGGGGTAAGGGAAGCCTAGCTACAGTCAGGATACCATTGAGAAAGTGGAAGAAGATCATTATGGATAATGAAAGTTGTGAAAACAGTCAAGGCAGGGCTCAGCATCTCTCAGGCTAATGTTGGAGTTCTACTCCTTCGCAATAGTATCATTAGGCCTTGACTATTTACCTCACCATTGACAGGTTGTAGCCCTGAAGTTCATTCCAAAATTGGGCCGCTCAGAGAAGGAGCTGAGGAACCTGCAACGAGAGATTGAAATCATGCGGGGTCTGCGGCATCCCAACATTGTGCACATGCTTGACAGCTTTGAAACTGACAAAGAGGTGGGCTTTGATGGTTTGGGTCACCTCTCCCCAGCAGAGGGTCCCAGGAATTTCCCAGGCAATGGCACCATTACTGTCTCCCTGCAGGTGGTGGTGGTAACAGACTATGCTGAGGGAGAGCTCTTTCAGATCCTAGAAGATGATGGGAAACTTCCCGAAGATCAGGTATTCCTCTTGACTCAAAATTTTCTCTGCCCCTGACCTAACCTCTTTCCAGGTTAAATACTGGTAGGAAAGCTGAGGGCACTGAGAGTTTCCATTTTCAAGACTCTTGAGAAAAACAGTAGAATCCAGGTGTATATAAAGGTAACGTGATAGGGTAGCATAGTGTATGAACACGAGAGCCAAAATAGCAGCAGGTCAGTGCTGGGCTCTGCCACCTCTTAGCTGGGTCCCCTTGGTACTTAAGTTTCCTCCTTTGTAAAAAGAGAATAATAACAGTATTACCTCATAAGGATGCCATTAATAGCTAATGTTTTTAGATAAGTCTTGGTCTGGCATTGTCAGATAAGCACTGGACTGCAAGGTCAGTTTGAATCGCAGGGTTGGTGGTTCAAACTCACCAGTCACTCTTTGGAAACCCTATACAGGGTCATGAGTTGGAACCAACTTGACGGTACTTAACAACAACAAATATTGAAAGGAGTCCTGGTTGTGCAGTGGTTACACACTTGGCTGTTAATCAGAAGGTTGGAAGTTTGAACCCACTACCACTTGTTGGGAGAAAAGATGTAGCATTCTACTTGGTTAAAGATTACAGCCTTGGAAACCCTATGGGATAGCTCTTCTCTGTTCTGTAGAGTTGCTATGAATTCTAATTGACTCAAAGGCAATGGGTAATGTATATTGAATGCTTACAAAATGCCAGATACCATTCAGACAGTGCTTTGCATGTATTAACTCATGTAATTCTCACAATAATTCTGTGAGGCAGATATTGTCACCTTTGTAAAGGATGAATCTGAAAATTAGACCATGGTCACACAACTAGTAAGTGACATCCAGTAAATTTTCCTGGAATGAATGAGTGAATGAAATAATGAATGAACAAGGGGAGCAAAAACTAAGGAAGATACACTGTGAAGCTCTAGAAGTAAGGGAAGGAGGAAAAGATCCCATCAGCAGTAGGATGAGGGAGATCTCCAGCATGCTCCTTTTTTCTGCCTTTTCTTTTTCCTGCCTGACTGCGTGGCCTCTAGGTTCAGGCCATTGCTGCCCAGTTGGTGTCGGCTCTGTACTATCTGCACTCCCACCGAATTCTGCATCGAGACATGAAGCCTCAGAACATCCTCCTTGCCAAGGGTGGTGGCATCAAGCTCTGTGACTTTGGGTGAGGACTCTAAGCTTCCATCTGTGTTTCCAGCTCCGCAGAGACCATCTGTTTAACAGAGTTGGGCCTCATTTTGCAACCTGAGCTAAAGACTGGGACTCCTGCTGGGTTTTTTGCAACCTAATCATAGATACTTTCTCTGCTCAGGTTTGGGATATCTCATGCAATGATAGAAGTCTAGTTTTTTGTTTTTTGTTTTTTTGATACCTTCTCCCTTCCCATTTCTGTCCCTTCATCTCCTTTAGATTTGCCCGAGCTATGAGCACCAACACAATGGTGCTGACATCCATCAAAGGCACACCACTGTATATGTCTCCAGAGCTGGTGGAGGAGCGACCATATGATCACACAGCGGACCTCTGGTCTGTGGGCTGTATACTGTATGAACTGGCTGTAGGCACCCCTCCCTTCTATACCACAAGCATCTTCGAGCTGGTCAGCCTCATTCTCAAGGACCCTGTGCGCTGGCCTGCCACTATTAGCCCTTGCTTCAAGGTAATGAATAGAAAACAGAAGGTGGCTTTTACATCAGAAGCGTGGCTCCCTCTGTCCCTGTTCCCTTTTCTAAAATCCTTTTCCAGAGCAGGGGCAGGACTTTACAGAACTACTGCAAGAGCTGGTCCAAAGCAGCCTTGCTCTTCTACTGCAGAAGTTTACCTGGGAGGATGCTCTAAGCGCTGTCATATTTGGGCATGGCAGCCTCTCTTTGGGCCAGGCTATACTTGATCACAATGAAAGGTAATTTCAAGACACTAGAAACAGACACTGGTCCTTTCACATGCCCTTTATTCCATTTGTGTTCTGTCAGATGCAGTGTCCCAGTGATCTCTAGGTGCAGCCTATACAGCTTTCAGCCCTCTGCCTGAAAGAAGGAATCTAGGCATCTGGATGGTGGGCGCTGACAGGGTGCTTCGGGGATGAGGGGCCGATGATAGAGGTGGTACCTGTTCGTTACAGTTGAATCTCAGCAGGCTGGAGTCTACTACCTATCTAGTTAAAGGGCAGGAGAGGAGTTCTGACTAAATTTCTTATCTAGAGCAAGATTTGGGGCCTTCAGTGAAATTTAAATACAACCTTCTCTTAGAGTGAAATGTCGTTACAACTCTCCTTTACTGTATCTAGGATAAGAAGGGCCAAATTTCTCCCCAGCCTGTTTGCTGTTGCTGCCACTGTGTCACTGAGTTGGTTCCTACTCATAGCGACCCTATATAGGGTGTCCAAGGATATAAATCTTTATGGGAGCAGAAAGCCTCCTCTTTCTCCCAAGGAGTAGCTGGTGGATTCAAACTGCTGACTTTGTGTAACCCACTAAGCTGCTGGGTTAATCAGCTTATTTTTCACTGAGAAAAGTCACTGGCTTAAAAGCAACCTGTGTGGTGCTGTGGGTTAATGTGCTGGACTGCAAAATTGTTTGAACCCCAAGATCGGTGGTTCAAGCTCTCTAGTTGCTCCTCAGAAACCTTATACAGGGTTGCTATGGGTCGGAACTGACTTGACAGCAACAACTACAAATTAGTGCAAAGAATCTGAACAAAAGAACTTTCAGGAAATTCATTCTCCTTTTGGGCCAATATGCAGGTATCTCCAACAAGAGCTATATTACATTAATCTACCTTCTTGTAGAACAGTGGTCATAATCTACTAGAACTTTATATTCCTGTTTCAGGCCTAATTGAGGGTTTTCCCAAGGATATCTCATAACAGATGTACACTTTTCGTAGAAAGCCTCCCTATCCCTCTACCATCTGAAGATTTCCTGAAAGATTTCTGGTTTTGAGTGCTCCCCAATACATCTTTAAACAATGGCTTGTGTGTGTGAGTGTGTTTTTAACCACCGATACATCTGTTCCTACCCAGACACAAACAAACCCTAATCACAGGGAGGGCACAGTGAGCAGCGTGGGAGGCCTCTGAGTGTTTGCTGTCTACAAATAACTGTGGAGGTGACAGCCCCCTCCGTCTCCCAGTTTTTCTTTCTTCCTCACAAAGTTAGTGGCATGGAAGTTTCTGTTTTTGTTTCTGGGATTCCGAAACTTCCAGGGACAAGAACTGGGGCTTCCCAGGAAGTGGAGTCTGTCCTTGATTGCTAACAAGAAAACGAGGTCTGAGGAAAGAGATAGGAAGAGCAGAATCAAGATGAGCTACTCTGCTGTCAAAATATACTCAGGAGTCTTGGTTTTGCCAAGTCTGCTGATGAACTAGAGCCTACAGGGAAGTAGAAAAAGGACTCAAAAGAGTATTTTCTCTCTCCACAGAACTTCCTTCAGGGACTACTCACCAAGGATCCCCGGCAGCGTCTGTCTTGGCCAGACCTCTTACATCACCCCTTCATTGCTGGTCGTGTCACCAGTGAGTCATCAGGACCCCTAGACTTGTGTAGTACTCCAGTACTCTCCACTATCTGCCCCCTCCACCAAACTTGTGCATCCAGCACCTCTTCCTTCTTCCACCAGCTTGAATTTCCTTCCTAGCCCTTTATCTGACCTTGCCACTTCTCTTGAAACCTCTCTCATTCTTTGTCACTTTGCCAAAATGATCTTCCATGAACGCCTAGAGACACTGACATTGTCTCTGGCCAAGTGGCCATACTGGCTGCAGCTCCCATGTTGTTGTAATGTCTTGCCCTTGTTCTCTGCAGTAATAACCGAGCCTGCAACCCTGGATTTGGGCACCCCTTTTACCAGTCGCCTACCCCCAGAACTTCAGGTCCTAAAGGAAGAACAGGCACATCGGCTGGCCCCCAAGGGCAATGAATCTCGCATCTTGCGTCAGGCACGTAAACGCATGGCTGAGGAGGCCAAGCAGAAGGTGTGTGGGGCAGAGGTGTGTTGAGATATGACCAGGCTAGTGACTGGGAGAATTAGGAAAGTGTCTTTCTAGGGGTGGGAAAGGACCACAAATAGGACCCATATTGCCCTATGGTAACCAAATAGTTTAGGCCCAGTGTCTCCAACTTGTCTCCCACAGAAACACCAGAACACAGAACCTACGTCTGAGCAAGAGGACAGGACCAGCAAGGTGGCTCCTGGTGTAGCCCCTTTGCCCAGGCTACAGGCCACCCCTCAGGAACCAGGCCTCTTGGCTGAGATCTTGGCTTCAGAAATGAAGAACCGCTGGGCTGAATGGGGGGCTGGAGAGGCTCTTCTTACACCTCGGTGAGCAGGGTGTACCCAGGGATTTATAGTATCTTGCAGAGTTTTTACTTCAACCAAAGCAAATACTACCTGGTCCCTGTCACCAATCATTGCCTCAATATGGACAGGGCCCTGGGAGTCTTGGTCCTACGTTCCTGAGTTCTAGTTCTAGGTGCTTTCCTGACTGATCAGGAAACTTGGGGACTTCCTTTTCTTTATGTCTCATTTGTACATTAACTGAAAGGGAAAAGATCACCTGTGTTCAAAAGAGAAAGTTGTATGCGTTGAGATCCACAGGTGAAAACTGCCAAAGAAGATTTGCGAGTAAGATTCAAAGTGGGAAGGCAGTTAGGAAGTATGTGTCCGTGCTGGTCAACTGTCCTGTCCTGGCCATATCCTACAAAGTATCTGTCCAGTCTTGTATGGGTTGTTCCTCATTCATAGTCTGGGCCCAGGGGAGGGACAAGTTAATGAATCTTAAGCTTCACAGGTCTGGAGTTCACCCTACTCATCGGTTTTCTGTTAGGGAACACCGGATTACCGTTGGTTGTGAACAAGCATTCCCAGAGCTGAGGCCAGAGGTGGGGGTCCAGAGAAGCCTTGATGCTGCAGACCTGGAAAATGAGGTGAGCCATGAGGGTTCTTGGCCTTCTGCCATGGGACTTTGGGTTTGGCTAGCTGTTTTTTAGAACAGAGTGATTCCCAAGCCAAGTATGAGCTCCTTTTGCATTAAAAAATTGCTTTCTTCTTATCTATTTATAGATTTTAATTCCACAGTATCTGAACATATACTTACCAAAAATTGGAACACAGAGATAAAAATGAAAGTCCCCGTGAGCCTTCCTTCAGTCTCAGAGGTGACCTCCCCTATCAGTTTAGTCCGTCTCCTTCCCATTTTTCTGTGCTCCTGCATACACATATATGCACACTCAGGAGTACATAGTTGGACTCTGTTTTAACATTACTGAGTTCATACCATGTTTTGTTTGGCACCATGTCTCTTTTACCATATGACCAGGTTAGAGAGATCTCTCTGCATCAGCGCATGCCATGTGACCTCAATCTTTTGTCTTTTTCAGGGTTTTAACTTTTTGTCTTGAAACAATTTCAATCTTATAGAACAATAGTTAAAATCTTACAAAAAATTCACACATACCTCTTCACTATTATTATTTTGCCATAGTTGATTTATGGTTTTCTCTCTCTGTATATGAACTCTTAGGACAAGTTGCAGACATCCCCCTTTACACTTCGTTGTGTGTTTCCTAAGGAGTTTTGGTGGCATCATGGTTAAGTACTCAGCTGTTAACCATAAAGGTTGGGAGTTCAAACCCCCTCCAGGGAGAAAGATACACATTTTACTTATGGTAAGACTTGCAGCCTGGAAACCCTATGGGTGCAGCTCTCCTGTGTCCTGTAGTGTCGTTATGACTTGGAGTCGGATCAATGGCAGTGAACTTGGTTTTTTCATTGCATTTCCTAAGAACACTTGCACAACTGCAGTACCTTATAAAACTAAAAAACTTCCCATTGATATAATGCTGTTAATTACTCTCCAATTCATATTCCAAATTTTCCATTGCTCTTTAATATTCTTCACAGCAAACAAAAGCATTTCCTGGTCCGGGATCCAGTCAAGTATTACACATTGCATTTAGTTGTTATATCTCATTTGTTGTTGTTATTAAGTGCCGTATAGTCTGTTCTGACTCAGTGACCCTGTATAGGGTTTCTGAAGAGTGACTTGTAGGTTTGAACTGTGGACCTTTCAATCAGCAGTCCAGTGCATATCTTACAGCACCACAACAGAACTCCTATATCTCATTGAGTGCCGTTGAGTCAGTTCTGATTCATAGTAACCCTGTATAGGGTTTCCAAGGAGCAGCTGGTGGGTTTGAACTGCTGACCTTGTGGTTCGAAGTCCAGTGTTGATCCTGCAGCACCACACCAGGAGTCCTGTATCTCATTGGTCTCCTTTAATCTGAAGCAGCTTGGAGCCCTTCTTTGTCTTTCGTGACTGACAGTTTTGAGGAGAACAGAGTTATTTTGTAGAATGTTCCTCAAATTGATATTTTCTCATAATTAGATTTAGTTATGCATTGCTGACAAGAATAATGTGTGAGTCCTGTATCCTCAGTACTACAGTCTTTGCAAAACTGGCAGGAAGGCCATGTTTGACTTCCGCTGGCTTCACAAAGAGGAAGGAAAATCAGACATGCTTCTACCCTTAAACCTTCTTTATCCCTGTCTGACACTAACTGTTCCTCCCATGGCACTTTCTGTTTAACATCTGGGTTCAATAATCCATTGCAGTGGCCACACAGAACTCATAGACAACACTCATGATTATGGGGTTTATTAGGGAAGTGAACAGAGTAAAGTTCAGCATCAGAAACAACTCAGGATGCAGCAGTTCTCCAGTCAGGAACACCTTTTCTTTGTTGTGCTACAAACACGTCTGGCTCTTGTCTTTTGCTTCTCAGCCATGTGGCCCTTTGGCCTCTGCCCTGCTCAAGCAAGAGTCTATAAATACCAGAAGACAGATTCTACAAGTCAGCCTCCTGCCTGTAGAGACTTAGCTTTCCTTGGTCCGTGGGCCAGAAGGTCCGCAGCTGCTCTGTCTCTTCAGACTGTCACCTCTGCTGCTGCCACTCTTCTGAGCAGGGAGCTCAGGCTTCACACATGGCTCTTCTATCTGTTTGCTCCTGGGCTGTCTGTTCTTGCTTCTGAGCGGGCTCCTTTTAAACTTAGTGGGAGGGCAAAACTAACCAATCCTAGTGTGAGACTCCTGTACACCCTATTTGCATGGTTCCACCCATTCATTTGGTGGGAGTTGAGAAGACTTTGGAAAGGAAAGCCATTTCAAGTAAATTCTGGTATCACACTTTTAAAACAGCTTCATAACATTTCCTAATACGGAAGTGCTATGATTTCTTAATGATTGGCTTTATGATGTTTCTTTTCTTTTAATTACAAATTATGCTGCAGCAGATACCTTCCTAGGCACCGCTTTGCGCATCTGTGTCCGTGTTCTCCAAGAAACTGTTCAAGACCCCTCACATCTGCCAACTATATTTTTTTAAACTGGTGTCTGAAGAAAAAGAATGCATCTGTGCCAAAGGAGTCATGGGCTTCTTGTAGCTACTTCCTGGTTCCCCAGACTGGGAATTACTACCCTTATACTTTACAACGTCTCCCTGAGCTCTCCCACTCCCCTTTGTCTCAGGAGCCGGCCAGCAGTGATGAGGAGTGGCAGCACCTGCTAGAGAGCACCAAGCCTGCGCCCATTCAACTGAAGGCTCCTCTCGCCCTGTTGTGCAATCCTGACTTCTGCCAGCGTATCCAGAGCCAGCTCCAGGAGGCTGGAGGGCAGGTAACTGACTGTTAAACAAAACAAAAACACTAATGTAATAAGAAGGGAGCCCTGGTGATGCACTGGGTTAAGTGTTGAGCTACTAACTGAAAGGTCAGTAGTTCAAACCCACCAGCTGTTCCATAGGAGAAATACATGGTTTTGGAAACCCTATAAAGATTTACAGCCTTGGAAACCCTATGGGGCAGTTCTCCTCTGTCCTATCAGATTGCTATAAGTTGGACACCTGGACAGATAGTGGGTTTTAACATCATGAGAAAGATAGTTGGTTTCTTTCCTGTTTTCCTAGTTCAGGAGGTTTGCTGTCTTTCTTATTGACACAGATTGTGGCAGTCTTAGGGTTTTTTCCTAAAGGGAAAACTAACTGCCTGTTGAGCGCAGGGGTTGACAAATTTTTTCTATAAAGGGCCAGATTGTCAATATTTAGGCTGCACAGGTTAAGAGACAAACATGAAGGTGATTATAAAAGAAATGGAGTATATAAGTTTTTTGTAATACAGGTCTACTAACTCCTGCGAGTCTTGGTGCGGTGCTGTGGATTAATGCGCTGGACTGAAAGATTGGTTTAAGCCACAAGATTGGTGGTTCAAACTCACCAGGTGCTTCCTGGTGAGCTGCTGTGAGTTGGAACCAACTTGACGGCACTTAACAACAATGACTAGAATGAGATTCTTTTTGGGGAGATAATGCTTTCCATTATTTGGGGTTCTAAGTTGGTGATCCTCCAACAAAGTCATCCCTTGCTTTCTTGGAACACAGTGATGTTTCCTCTTAAGACTTACCAGAATATTTTGGACCCCTCTCTGACTCTGTTTCACTGACAGGGGAAGCCTCCTCAAAGTAGAGTTGACCGTGATGGTGTGAATGGAGTAAAGCTTTCAGGAACTTCATTTGCAGATGGGGCACAATTCAAAATGAGGAGAAACAGCTGCAAAGATCCGTTAATAATGGGAACATGGGATATACAAAGTATAACTCTAGGAAAATTGGAATTTTTCAAAAATGTAATGGGACGCATAAACATCGATATCCTAAGCATTAGTTGGATCAATTATCAACACTCATGGAAGCAGCAGTCAATAAATCAAATGATGTATTGCATTAGGCAAATCTGCTACACAAGACCTTTTTTAAAGTGTTGAAGAGCAAAGATGTCAGCTTGAAGACTAAGGTGTGCCTGACCCAAGCCATGGTATTTTCAGTAACCTCATATGCATGCCAAAACTGGACAGTGAATAAGGAAGACCACAGAAGAATTGATGCTTTTGAGTTATGGTATTAGAGGAGAATATTGAAGATGCCATGGGCTGCCAAAAGAACCAACAGATCTGTGTTGGAAGAAGTGCAGCCATAGTATTCCTTGGAGGACAGGATGGCCAAACTTCGTCTCTCATACTTCAGCCATATTGTCAGGAGGGACCAGTCGCTGGAGAAGGATATCATGTTTGGTAAGGTGGAGGGTCAGAGAAAAAGAGGAAGACCCCTAGCCAGATGGATTGGCAAAGTGGCAGCATCAGTGGGCTCAAGCATGGCAACAATAATGAGGTTGGCCCTGGATTGGGCAGTGTTTTGTTCTGCTGTGCATAAGGTCACTATGAGTCAGTACTGACTTGATGGCACCTGACAATAACAACAAGTGAGCTAAAATGGACTGGTACTGACTATTTTGAATCTGACAATCACATGGCTTACTGAGCTGTGGGATTGAAAAATTGAAGAGGAATGGCGTTGCATTCATCATCAAAAAGAACATTTTAAGATATATTTTGAAATGTAATCCTGTCTGTGATAGGTTAATATCCATATGCCTACAAGGAAGATCAGGAGCTCTGGTAACGTAGTGGTTATGAATCGGGCTGCTAACCCTAAGGTCAGCAGTTCGAAACTACCGGCTGTTCTGCGGGAGAAAGATGAGGGAGGCTTTCTGCTCCTATAAAGATTTACCGCCTCAGAAACCCTGTACAGGTTCACTATACACAGCACACTACCACCATCACCATTCAAAACTTCACACCTCAAGATAGAGATTTGATCTCAACAAAGGGTTTGGGATGGCTGGAAGAATATGTGCCTCTGTTACTTTGAAACTGTGAATTAAATAATAGTCACAAAGCAATCTATGATGGTTACAGGGCGGGGAGGAAGGGGAGGGAAAGTTGTTCATGGGCTAGAGGACAGGTACATGTTGTTATGGGTGAGTGACTGGGAGGACAGTGTACACCAAGAGGGAGGGTGGCAGGAGACAAACAGGGAGGAATGTAATCATTAAGTGAATAGAAGTAAATGCTGTTGGCTGTTGGTGCATGGAGGGGACTGCAGGCATGTAGTGAAGCAGAATGTATGATTTGTTCAGTGTGGAACTGTAGGCCTTCTCTCAATTCTTCAACAATAAAAAGGTCTATTTTTTTATATATAAAAAAGTCCTTAAGAAGACAAGAAAGAAGGAAAAGACCCAAGTGGATGTCAGAAGAGACTAAAACTTGCTCTCTCACGCATGAAAGAAGTGAAGTAAAAAAAAAAAAAAAAACTGAACAGAAATTTCAAAAGGTAGCTTGAGAAGACAAAGTCAAATATTACAATGAAACATGCAAAGACCACCAACAGTATATGAATGTCTGTGTTCCTCCAAGCTTTGGCAACATTTATTAGTGTCTGGTTTAGGGGTCTTTAAGCCCAAGTTCTTCAAGATTTTACTGATTTCTTCTAAAATATTATATAGTTTCAGCTTGTACATTTAGGCCTCTGATCATTTTGAGTTAATTTTTGTGAATAGTGTGTGTTAAGGGTTGAAGTTACTCCTTTTACATGTGAATTGACAATTATCTTAGCATCATCGTTGAAGACTCCTTTCCCCATGAAATTTCCTTGGCACTGTGCCTTTCCGTCTTTTTCGGCACTTACATGTACTGCCCTCATAGTGCTGACTTTTTCATGTGAGGAAGCAGGTTAAGAGCTCTGCCTCTGGGGATCAGACTCCCTGTGTTGAATTCCTACTGAACATGATCTTTGATTACTTATTTAATGGATTTAGTTCAACTAATTACTTCAGTTGTCTCATCTATATAATGGGGGATGTTGTTGTTAAGTGCCGTTGAGTTGATTCCAACCCATAGCGACCCCTGTATAGGGTTTCCGAGGAGCAGCTGGTGAGCTTGAACCGCCGACCTTGCAGTTCAAATGACTTTGCAGTCTGGCGCATTAACCCACAGCGCTATACCAGGACTCCATAATGGGGGATAGTACCTACTTTAAGCAGCACTGGTGGCACTTTAGGCTAAGCACTGGGCTGCTAATCTCAGGTTGGCAGTTCAAACCCACCAGCCTCTCTCCAGGAGTAAGATGAAGCTGTCTGCTCCCATAATGGTTTACAGTCTTGGAGATCCTATGTAGGGTCGCTGTGAGTTGGAATTAACTTGATGGCAGTGGGTTTGATTTTTGGTTTTAGTACTTAATTTACAGGGTAAGGAGCTCTGGTAGCATAATGGTTACGAATCGGGCTGTGAACCTTAAGGTCAGAGGTTCGAAACTACCAGCTGCTCCACAGGAGAAAGATGAGGCTTTCTACACCCGTAAAGATTTACACCCTTGGAAACCCTGTACAGGGTCGCTATGGGTCGGAACCGACTCGACGGCACTTAACAACAACAACAACAACACAGATTAAGCATACAAATAAATTCACAGGTTTAGAACAGTGAATAACATAAATTTCTGGATATAAATGCTAGTCTTTTTAAAAAATGTCTTTTTTATAACCATTTAAAAACTAGCTGTACAGCAATTACGTGGTAGATTTGGCCTGTCAACCATAGTTTGTTAATCCTTGATCTAGAGTTAAATATGAAGGAGCTTCAGAAACTTTGTGGAAAAACGGAATGGAAAGTAATGAATTTTTCCACAAAATTTTTGAAGCTCTCTTGTAATTGGGAATTCACTAGCATTGTTTTGTTTCCTTGTTGTTCATTTTTAGATATGTTTTCTTTTAAGGTAGGAACTAGAGAAAGGTAAGAACAGATAGGAATGGCACTGGGCCTGACAAATCCTGAAGGGAGGTGTCCTCCCCCTTGGTCACTATTGTTACCTGACCCTCTTTGTTCCTCTTATCTGGTATAGTACTCCTGTTCTCCTTCTCCTCTGGGTTTTAGACTCCCCAAAAGAGTAATGAGCCTTGTGCTTCCTTGCCAACTTCCTGGGCATCTGTGATATCTGTGACTGTCCTACTTTTACCTTAGATGATATTGATCCTTGTCTCTTTCCCTCATGACTCTTAGATCCTGAATGACATCCTAGAAGGTGCTTCCCACATCCTCCCTGCACTCCAGGTCTTGAGCAGTCTTCTGTCTAGCTGCAGTGACTCTGTTGCCTTGTATTCCTTCTGCTGTGAGGCAGGGCTGCCTGGACTGCTGCTCAGCCTACTCAGACACAGCCAAGAGAGCACCAGCATCCAGCAGGTGAGTGCCAGGCCAGGAGCCTCTCAGAGCTGACAAAAATGGCTGCCTCTTGGCTTTCTCACTTTCTGACTGCCAGTTCTGTTTGGCCCTACTGCCCTTTTCTGCCTTCCTCTTCTCTACATAGGAGACTAGGAATTGAACACTCTTAAGTCTTTTGGGACAAGGCAGATAATGTTAGTCAGTGAAGTAGACTATGTGTGATTACACAGAATAGTGGAAAATGTGGCAAACTGGGGATCACATACGCAGTCTAAATAGAGCAGCGTCCTCCCATTATTGCCATGTGGGACTACGGGTCCAGGGTTCTAATTTCCTAAGATTCTTTCCCCCCAAATCAGATATTTACATGCAGTTTCCCAATTTTTAGAACACTCTACTTTGAAATGATAAATCCTAGGTTTTGTTGACCCAATATTTTTGTGCAGGAGACTGAAATTCAGTCTAACTCATGTGTTGTCACCAACTTATGAACAGTCACAGAAGCAGTAATGGTAGAGCAGGGATTGAGACTCACTGTGTTTGAGGCCACACTTCTGCTTCCCCATGCTGTGTCCTGCCACAGTTGAGCTGAGTGGGCAGGGGAACCCATTCAGAACCAGCACGGGAGACATGGTTAACAGGGCCTAAGCCAAGAGCTGCCTGCTACAGATAAGTGTTGGTCTTGGATGTTTTTAAGGAATTAAAAAATAATAATAGTCTCAACTATTTTGAAAAACTTACTCTACAAAGCCTATCAACCTCTAAAACTCTTTGCAAGCCAAGCAGAACACAGTTCCAGGCTGTTTGTAGCCCAGAGCTACTCTCCAGCTAGACTGGGCCCTCCCCGGCTCCTGTCCACTTGGCCTACTTGACTAGGCCTCAGTACACCTTTTTTTTTTTTTTTTAATGTATACATAGTTTTTCCTACTCTTTACTTCATCCCCACATCTGGCTGTCTTTACTCTCTCTCCTTTTTCTGGCAGCAATCTTGGTATGGAACCTTCCTAAAGGACCTAATGGCTGCGATTCAGGCCTACTTTGCCTGCACCTTCAACCTAGAGAGAAACCAGACAAGTGACAGGTAGGATGAGAGGCCACTTTTTTCTAGCAGCCATTTTGGCTCTATTCTCTTTCCCTCTCCATTAGGAAAAGGCTAAATGAGAAGAATCTGCTTTGTAACAGATTTAGGGGTCAGATAAATGACCCTGCAGAGTCCAGCTGGCCCCTTAAAGAGCCCGAGACACCTCCAACTTTGTCTCAAGTCTTTCAGGTTCTAAGAATCAGTAGCAACCAGGGCCCTGACTGAAAGGACCTATGGAAAATGGCAAAGAAAGGCCTTGGAGGGTATGTTTCTGAGACTGGGTGTATACTGAGTGCAGAGTACAGGAGAGCACAATTTGATGTATTCCTTTTCAGGGACTTGTCCCTTTGCTCAGAACTGACCCAGTTGCTATATCTGAGAGTTTATTAGCGGAGAAACCAGGGGCTCATTTTCTTTTCCAGCTTACAGGTGTTTCAGGAGGCTTCCAACCTCTTTCTGGACTTGTTGGGGAAACTCCTGGCCCAACCAGATGACTCTGAACAGACGTTGCGGAGGGCCAGTCTTCTGGTAATCTGTTCCACTCCAAGTTTCCCACTTTCCTGTTGTTCCAGTACTTCTCCCATCCTCTTGTTTCTTGACTACATGGAGGTCAAGTCAAACTAATGCCATAAACATTTGTTGAATGTCTACAATGTACCTTATACCATGTGAGTAAGAGAAAGTTCATTGCTAAGGGACGAGAGATTATCTAGTTGAGGAGAAGCAAAGTGATGACAAATTGTCTTTCTTCTTGAAGGAACTTTCAGCTCATCTAGTTAGTTATTCCTAAGTATGTTTGTTCTAAGGATTAGTAAACTCTGTGGATTCTGGGGTTGAAGACAAGAGAATGAAAGAGTGAATGAGAAAATAGCTGAGTTCTAACTGACAATAGGGGAGGCGAGTAGAGAGGAACAAGTGCAAAGAAGTGAGAAATTGCCTGATCATATTGCTCGTTGGGAGCACAGATCTGGGTTGCCACAGCCCATATGAACTTTTCAGGTCTGAGAGCCTATTTTAGTATCCCTCATTCTGCAAGTCAAGAAGCCCTTAATGTCTAACTTTTGGCCATAGACCGTCCAGGAGTGACTCATGCTATGTACTAGCCAGCCTTCTCAGATGGTACTGTGCAATGAGAGTTTAGAATAAACACTTCATGTCCTGAAATTATAAGTCAGTACGAATCGGGCTGCAAACCTTAATGTCAGCGGTTCGAAACTACCAGCTGCTCCGTGGGAGAAAGATGAGGCTTTCTACTCCCGTAAAGATTTACACCCTCGGAAACCCTG
>NW_006408628.1:8759520-8760784 GCF_000296735.1 Chrysochloris asiatica
CGTAAATTTGAATAATAGTGGTATTAACTGGGCTTCCCTGTAGGCACATGGATATTATCCTATCACAGACAGCGTGGTACCTCATGACTGATCTGGATATGTTCTTTTTGACGATTAATGCAACACCACTCCTCTTCAATTTGTCATTCCTGGTATAGTAAACCATGTGGTTGTCAGATTCAAAATGGCCAATACCAGTCCATTTCAGCTCACTAATATCTAAGATATCAATGTTTATGCGTTCCATTTCATTTTTGACAACTTCCAATTTTCCCAGATTCATACTTCATACATTCCATGTTCTAATTTTAAATGGATGTTTACAGCTATTTCTCTTCATTTTGAGTTGTGCCCCATCAACAAATGAAGGTCCCGTGGGCTTTTCTCCCTCGGGCTTTACTCCAGTCATGTTACAACGGTCAACTCTACTTTGAGGAGGCAGCTCTTCCCCAGTCACATTTTGAGTGCCTTCCAACCTGAGGGGCTCATTTTCCAGCACTATATCTGACAGTGTTTCTGTGCTATTCATAAGGTTTTCAGTGACTAAATATTTGCAAGTAGTTCGTCACTCTTTCTTCCTAGTCTGTCTTTGTCTGGAAGCTCATCTGAAACCTGTCAGCCATGGGTGACCCTGCTGGTATTTAAAATACCAGTGGCTTAGCTTTCATAATCACAGCAACTCACAAGCCACCACAGTACGACAAACTGACAGACGAGTGGTGCCCATTTGGTTTTAAGTGGAAACTGTCACTTTAAATTTCGAGATCTGTGCGGATGCATAGTAGAATCCTCCAGGGGAGGGGGTGAGGTGTCCATTCGCTCAGGCATCCCCTCTAGTCACCAGAATGGAGGTGCGCAGACAGAGACCAATGAACAGATACCAAAAAAAGAATGTCTACACCTGTATCACCGCAGTTCTATCAGGCGTTCGTGGCTGTTCTGATTCTTCCCCTGCTTGGTCTCTTCCAAGATGGCGGCTCCGGGAGCTGCTGACCATCTTGAATTAGAAAGCAATGGATTTCTTGACTCTGCTACAAATTCCCCTAGCTGTAAGACTTCCAAACATCTAAATATTCCTTTATATGTGGTTCAGACTTCTAGCACCATCCCCTGAGCCTGCTTGGTCTGGTATTCTGTGTTGGTGGTGGTTGTACGCACCAACCACTAAAGCCAGTGAGGATGAAATAGAAGAATTCTATCAACTTCTTCAATCTGAAATTGATCAAACTTGCAATCAAGATGTATTGATCATTACTGGTGATTG
>NW_006408628.1:8762644-8767023 GCF_000296735.1 Chrysochloris asiatica
ATCATCACCACTGGACCAATAAACAACATTCTTATCAACGGAGAAAAGATTGAAGTTGTCAAGGACTTCATTCTTCTTGGATCAACTATCAACACTCAAGGAAGTAGCAGTCAAGAAATCAAAGGACATATTGCATAGGCAAATCTGCTGCACAAGATCTTTTTCAAGTGTTGAAGAGCAAAGATGTCAGCTTGAGGACTAAGGTGCGCCTGACACAAGCCATTGTGTTTTCAATAACCTCATATGCATGCGAAAGCTGGACAATGATTAAGGAAGACCGAAGAAGAATTGATGCTTTTGAGTTATGGTGTTGGAGGAGAATATTGAAAGTGCCATGGGCTGCCAAAAGACTAATAGATCTGTTTTGAAAGAAGTACAGCCAGAGTGCTCCTTGGAGGCCAAGGTGGCCAAACTTCATCTTTTATACTTCTGTCGCTGGAGAAGGATACCATGTTTGGTAAGGTGTAGGGTCAGAGAAAAAAGGAAGACCCCCAACGAGATGGATTGGCCAAGTGGCAGCATCGATGGGCTCAAGCGTGGCAGCAATAGTTAGGTTGGCCCAGGATCAGACAGTGTTTTGTTGTGCTGTGCATAAGGTCGCTATGGGTTGGTACCAACTCGATGGCACCTAACAATAGCAACCACAGTAAAGAGCTGTGAAGTGAAAGAATGGACGGGGATCTGAGATAAACAACCAGAGCCCATCCTACATCTTTGTGTTTCTCCACAGGAGCCCCACAAGTGAGTCAGCCGCTGAGGGAGCAGAGTGAGGATCTGCCCGGAGCTGTTTCCTCTGCGCTGGCAGCCATATGCACTGCTCCTGTGGGGCTGCCTGGCTGCTGGGAAGCCAAGGCACAGGTCTGAGCAGTAATTCTCTGCTTTTGCTATCCCAGCTACCAGGGAGGGCTGGCCCAGTTTCTCAGACAGGCAGAAGACAAGCTTTTTAGGGTCTGTGTTTTATGTCTCCCTCTCATTCAGTGCTTCCAGAAACATGGCTCCACGCTGGGTCTGGGTTACTTAGTATGATATAGCCTATCCCAGATCCCTTGGCCAGCGGGTGAGGGGAGAGCGCAGTGATAAGCTGCCCAGCTGGTTAGGGGTGCTGGTTAAAGGCAGCAGTGATGCTTTCGCCAGGATTGAGGAGCCAGCTTTTCCACTCCCTGGTGGCCAGCACGACTTTCCTCTGGACCTGCCCACACTTGGGCCAAACTAGTTGTTGAAGACTGGGAACAGAATAGGATCAGAGGTTCTTGGTGAACCCAGAGAAGTGGCTCATAAGGAGCTGAGCATTCTGCTCAGTTGAGGTGTGACAGGAGTAGGATTGGAATATTGGGATAGGGTCTGAGTCTTCAGTTATGTTCATGTAGGTCTCTCGGCATTTGGCAAATCAGCTGAGTGAAGACAGCAGCCAGCTGAGGCTATCCCTCATCTCTGGCCTGCAGCATCCCATCCTGTGCCTGCACCTTCTCAAGGTACCACCTGCTCCAAACCCTTGGCACTTAGATTTCTTTTTAATACCCAGGACTTCTAACATGAGAGAGATTGAGAGCAAGAGAGAAACTGAGAGAAACCCATTGAGAGATTCCCCGCTTTAGCCCCTATTGAGGACTTCTTTCTGGTTTTAAATGAGTTCTGTAACTGAGTTGGTCCACTCTTATCCAGTCCTTACTGGAACTAGAGAAGCATCCCTCTCTCTCGAACTCAAAGAAGAGGCTGAAGTGGCCTGACTTCCTCTCACATCCCCCAAGTGAAGGTACTGGATCTGTTGAGAGACTAGCCTGCCTTTCAGCTGAGCCTCGCAGTCTTGGAGGCCAGGGGCTGCTCTGCCTCACAGCACTCTCCTCCCTGCTCCCTTAGGTTCTCTACTCCTGCTGCCATGTCAGTGAGCACCTGTGCCGTCTTCTCGGGCAAGAGCCCCTGGCCTTGAAGACAATGTTGATGTTGGTCCAGCACAAGGTAGGTCAGCAACACAGGTGGGAATCTCACAGTGGTCCCATCATCCCTGCCAGGGTTGTCCTGATAGCTTAGCTTTCTTTTGTAGATGAAAGTGGCGGATTGGGAAGAGTCTACTGAAGTGACACTCTACCTCCTCTCCCTTCTTGTACTTCGGCTCCAGGATCTGCCTCCTGGGTGAGTCATAAAGTTGGGTCTTTCCACTGACATCTCCTGTCCACTTCTCTAACCCTGACGTTGATTACAGGGGAATGGCACTCTATAGCCTATCCTTAGAAGGGACTGGGACAGAGATAGTGGAGTTTTCTCTGCAAAGGCAGACCTGGATTCCCACCAACTTTGTGCCATGGAGTGGACATGCAGCCTAGGTGAAGAGTGAGGGAAATCCCTTTCCCAACCGCCTTTCTTCCTGCCTCATCCCTTGGTGTATCTCCTCCTTCCAGGCTGGAGAAGCTAGGCAGCGAGACCGCCACTCTCTTCACCCACTCGCACGTCGTCTCTCTTGTGGTGAGTTTTCACCGTTATGTTTCTCTGACCCCGTGGGAGCAGGGGAGTCGGTATTCTGCTTGCAACTCTTCCTGGGGGGCTTCATCTTTCTCTGGATGTCCTGAATACCACTCTGAGTCTGACATTCCTTCTCCATGCTCTCCCTCTCTCACAGAGCGCTGCAGCCTGCCTATTGGAAGAGCTTTGTCAGCAAGGGGTGACTGTTGACCTCCAGCCCGTGGAATGGATAGCTGCAGCCACGCATGCCCTGTCTGCCCCTGCAGAGGTGAAGTCTGTCAGGGAAGGACAGACACGTTTTCTCTGAGTCAAACATAGGACAGTCTTCACAACCAAAGACTGAAATGCCAGCCAGCCTAGAATAAGTGAGGGAGTGATACAGAGTCAAAAAGTCCTTCCTTTCTTATCTTTTGTCCCCATATAATAGGCCCCTCTGAGAGAGGGAGGGAGAAAAGGGACCTAAGTTCTCTGAAGAGGACCCTCTCCCTGCCTCCATCAGCCACCTCTTCCAAAAGCTCATGCTCATTAACCTTCAAGTTCTTCCCAGTCATTAATCTCTTCCCCTCCTACTGCAGTTAGCCTTGATTTTTTCCTTTCTTTAAAGATGGAAAAGGTGGCAGACATCCTGTGAACTCCTTAAGAATTCATCATCTATTCCAGGGTGTCCATTCTGCATTCTCCTTTTCCAGGCCTTCTCCTGTCTTCCTTTAGACCCTTTGGAACCCATGTTTCCCTTATTTTGTGAAAAAAAAAGTAGACTTCTTACTCAAATTATGCTCATCCCTTATATATGTAGAGTCCTGGTGTGGCGCTGTGGTTTAATGCGCTGGACTGCAAAGTCAGTTTGAAACACAAGGTTGGTGGTTCAAACCCACCAGCCATTCCTCAGAAACCCTATAAAGGGTCACTATGGGTCAGAACCAACTTGACGGCATTTACCAACAGCAGCTTATATATGTAGAATTCTTTTTACAATTTCAACCATGTTATTCCATAACAAACTTTGTTGTTAAGTGCCATCGAGTTGGTTCCGACTCATAGCGAGCCTGTATAGGATTTCCGAGGAGCAACTGGTGAGTTTGAACTGCCAATCCTGCAGGTTCCAATGGACCTCACAGTCCAGTCCATTATCCCACAGCACCACACCAGGACTTCTAAAGATAGACAAATTGAGTGTAATAATGGTGTTGGGGATTGAATGCCTTTGAGTCAATTCTGACTCACAGTGACCCTATATAAGGTATCTGAGGCTGTAAAGTTTTACGGGAGCAAAAAGCCTCATCTTTCCTGCGCATATCCAAATTATGGTTATCTTTTATTAGTGTAGATGTACTTTTTTTACTTTATAAAGCAATTTCACCCGTGTTATTCCATAACACACTTGAAAGACAAATCAAATGTAAAAATACTCATCTGCTGTTTTTAGGTATTTCTAATAATCACTTAGGGACCTAAGTCAGAAACAGGGGAGTCATCATGGTGTCCTTCCTCTTCCCCATTATTCCCTCAGAGTAATGGTTCTGGTGTGACACTATAGGATAAGCACTTGACTGCAAGGTTGGTTTGAACCCAAGGTTGGCGGTTCAAACTCACCAGCTGCTACTTGTAAACCTTACACAGGGTTGCTATGATTCATTGAGTCAGAACTGACTCAATGGCACTTAAGACACACACACACACACATACACACACACACATACACACATACACGCACATACACATACACACACATACACACACATACACACACATACACACACATACATACACACATACATACATACACACACATACACACATACACACACATACACATACACACACATACACACACATACACACACATATACACACATACACATATACACACATACACATATACACACATACACACACATATACACACATACACACACATACAC
>NW_006408628.1:8767163-8779836 GCF_000296735.1 Chrysochloris asiatica
ACACACATACACATACACACACATACACATACACACATACACACATACACACACATACACATACACACACATACACACACACATACACACATACACACATACACACACATACACACATATACACACACATACACACACATACACACACATACACATACACACATACACATACACACACATACACACACATACACACACACATACACACACATACACATAAACACACACACACACAGTGGTCCCCCAAGTCTCTTTGATTCTTCCTGTTTTTTCTTAAAACCATTCCCTCCCTGGCATCATCACTGACCTGAACCTTGGCACTTGCTCACTAAGGGGGAGGTAGGCTTTCTCCTTTCCAGTTCATTCTTTTCACCAATGCCACCGGAGTGAGCGCACTAAAAAGCAAATCTGGTCATTTGTTCAACCAGTAGTATTGGACACGTTAATATGTATTGAGTGCCAGGCACTCTACTAGGCTCCGAGGATACAGCAGTAAATAAAAGAGAAAAAGTATCACATCCATGTGGCGCATGTGCTAGATGTGTGTAAGTCCTCAGTGGCTTCCAGATGCTTCTGTGATAAAGTCCAAACTCTCTGTAGTCTGCCACCTCAAGCTTACCTCCTGGGCTCTAAAATCCTGTTCTACCAAAAGAGTGACTATGTTCAGAAGTTCAGTTCAATTTTTCATATCCATCTGCCTTTACAGAGGCTATGACATCTACTTAGAATGTTCTCCTTCCTATCTCCACCTTTCTTGTCTGCCTTTAAACTTTTCTTCCATCAGTTTCTCACCTTCCAGAGGCAGAGTTACGCAGTCTTAACTGTGCCCCCCTGACAGTGTAGCAAGTCTCTTCCTAAAGGATATATGCTTCTGTGTCTGTTTACCATACCAGTCTGTGTGTGGCTTTAGGGCAGAGCTATTCACTGAATGAATAGGCAGGAGTCAAGATTCCTAAGTCCTGAGCCAAGACCAAGGGTGAGGTCTTTCTCCCTGATTCTGAGCTGGCTGCCCAGGCCTTTGAAGCTGCCTCATCTTGCTCAGAGTTACATCCTTCCTGTCCGTCTCTAACAGGTCCGACTGACCCCACCAGGCGGCTGTGGGTTCTATGATGGCCTCCTCATCCTGCTGCTACAGCTCCTTACTCAGGTTAAGTCCACCCTGGGATGGATGGGAAGGAAGGAGAGAGGAAATGGGCATTTGGGGGCGCCACTGGACAATGGGAATGAAGATGCAGCTTCACGTGTCCTCTCAAACCTACTGTGATAGGATGGGCCCACCTGCTCTCAGTGTGGACCCTTGGGATTCGGTGGGATGAGAAGCTGTCAGACATGCACGTGGGTTGAGAGGTCAAGGGATAAAAGTATCGTTGTTGTTGTTAAGTGCCATCGAGTCGGTTCCGACCCATAGCGACCCTGTACAGGGTTTCCGAGGGTGTAAAAGTATCATAAGAAAGGAAAATAAGGCAACTGGGAAAGCCTAGGTGGGAAAACACAAGGAATTATTTCTGGGACCCTCTTCTTGTAGGTTAGGGACAGGAATGAAGATTGACATTTTGACTCCTCTCTTCTTATTTCGTCTCCAGCAGGGGAAGACCAGTCTGATAAGGGACGTGGCTAGTTCGGAAATGTGGACCGTTTTGTGGCACCGCTTCTCCATGGCCTTGAGGGTACCTGAGGCGGTATCTCTGCAGGAAGAGGAGCTGTCGCTCTCAAGTTCAAGTCCAAAGCCAGACTGGACGCTGATCTCACCCCAAGGTAGCTTTCTAACAGCATGGCCTCCCTGGTGGGGGCCAGTGTACGGATGCCTCAGCAGGTGTAGAAGTGGCTTAGTCTGGGGAGAGGATGTGGAGTGTATACTGGCAGTGCTCAGGGGTGCAGAAGGGAGCCATGGGGCACCAAGAGCACCTGGGCCCATGTCTGTTCCACTGGCTCTCCATCCTCTGTGTTTCCAGGCATGGCAGCTTTGTTGAGCCTGGCTGTGGTCACCTTCACCCAGGAGCCCCAGTTATGCCTGAGCCACCTGTCCCAGCGTGGAAGTGTCCTTATGGCCACCTTGCAGCACCTGCTTTCCCCAGGCTTCCTCCATCAGCTGGGCCAGGCGTGAGTTTGAGCTGGAGGAAGGTGGATGGAATGTCCCGAGAATCAAACGCTGGGGGTGGGGCGGGGAAGGCAGGAGAGAAGGAGCTGGCAGTTGGAACTGTGAGGCAAGAAATGGGGTCAGGATTAGTCTGGAGACCTGAATTGCTGAGATTGGGCAAGGGGAGCTGGAGAAGGGAATTTGAGACGAGGGAGATAAGAATTAGAAATGATTCACAAGAGTGCGAGACCAAGTATATCTTTTCATGTTCTGCTCCTCAGGCCTCATGGGTCTGAGCTGCTTCCTGCGGTGGTGCTCTCTGTCTGCCAGCTCCTCTGTTTCCCCTTTGCCCTGGATGTGGACGCTGACCTCCTTGTAGGTATCTTGGCTGACCTCAGGGACTCAGAAGTTGCAGTGCATCTGCTACAGGTACTTGGGAAGCTTTCCATGCATGAAAAGGAGGGAGGCCCGGCCTGTGTACTTTCATTCACCCCCTGACATCCAGGGCTCTCCTTGGCTCCCTGGAAGGTTGGAGCATCTGACTTGCTCTAGGAGCTGGAGTGGGAAAAGTATTCAGACCTGAACAGAGTCCTGTGGTCAGAGCTGGGGCTGGTGCCTCGTTCCCCCATCAGCCCCTTACCTGTATTCTGTTGAGATCAGTGGGCAGGATACCCTAGTCTAGTCTAGGACAGGACCAGGCCGTGCTTCATTCTGTTGGACATACGGTTGCTGTGAGTTGAAAGCAACTTGATGACACCTAACAACAGAGTACTGGAGAACCAGCTCTGTGACCAGAAATCACATCTCTGCCAATTCCTGGCACTAAGCAGTAGGTTTAGGGAGACAAAGAGACTGAGTCCTCACAGAGCAAGGGATGAGCTTGGAAAGACCCTGCTCTTGGGGCCCCAGCTTGTTTCTCGTTTGGATACTAGGGCGAAAGCAGGCCAGGTCTTCCAGCTCACTGTGATATTTCTCACCACAGCTTGACTTTTCTTCTCTTGCAGCTTTTGGACTCCTTCTGGCTACTGAGCTACTGTGTATTATGTCTCTCCCTTAATTCCTTTTTCCTGCATCCCCATCTCCCCAGGTTTGCTGCCACCATCTTTTGTTGCCACAAGTTGAGCTGCCCATGAGCCTGCTCACACGCCTGGCCCTCACAGATTCGACCTCTCTCAGCCAGTTTGTGAATACAGTGACTGCCTCCCCAGGTCCCATCATTTCGTTCTTCTCAGATGCTCTTCTGGGTGACCAGCCACTGCTGACCTCTGACCTTCTCTCCCTGTTGGCTCATGCTGCCCGGGTACTGTCTCCCAACCCCTTGTCTTTTATCCAGGAGCTCCTGGCTGGCTCTGATGAATCCTATCGACCCCTGCGCAGCCTCCTGGGCCACCCAGACAATTCCGTGCGGGCCCGCATTTATGGGCTCTTAGGACACTTGCTCCAACACAGTGTGGCCCTGCGTGGGGCACTGCAGAGCCAGGCTGGACTACTCAACCTTCTCCTGCTAGGACTTGGAGACAAAGACCCCGTTGTGCGGCGCAGTGCCAGCTTTGCTGTGGGCAATGCAGCTTACCAGGCTGGTCCCTTGGGGTCTGCCCTGGCAGCTGCTGTGCCCAGCATGACCCAGCTGCTTGGAGATCCTCAGGCTGGTATCCGGCGCAATGCTGCATCAGCTCTGGGCAACTTGGGGCCTGAGGGCCTGGGAGAGGAACTGTTACAGTGCCAAGTACCCCAGCGGCTCCTAGAGATGGCGTGTGGAGACCCTCAGCCAAACGTGAAGGAGGCTGCCCTCATTGCCCTCCGGAGCCTTCGGCAGGAGCCCTGCCTTCATCAGGTATACCCCAGCGGACACAGAACCCGTGGTGATCGGACCCTGGATGTCCCAGAATTTCTCGCGGTGGTTTTTAAGGAATTGTGATATCTAGAAACCCAAGCTTTATTCCTGTTAGGGGTTTTCCATTTATCATCTCCTGTCCTGGAAAAGGGAAGCACCGTGGAAGAAAACTTCCTTGGGTTGGGAAATGCCTGGGACCTCAAAGATCGCTGTTTATCTATTCTAGAGGCTGTGCGGGAGGGAGGTTGGGGAAGACTAGGAAATGCTAAGGTGTAGAGTGGCTTCATTCTGAGGGTCAGGAAGGTGAAGACTATTTCAGCACTTACTGTGTGAACAGCACCGTGCTAAACATTTTACCTTATTATCTGACTTACTAATAGCTTATTACCTTCGTTTTGAGGAAACTAAGGCATGAGGAATTTACTAACTTTGCCAAGTTCCACAGCTAGTATCAGGAATCTGAGTACAGAGCCCATACTTGTAACTACTTCTCAATTCTAGCTCTTCTGCTCAATTTTTAGTATTTAAATAGCCTAGTGGAAATCACACATTCACTTATGATAAGATTAAAACCCCAAAATATACTAGCTCAATGTAGTAGCATTGGGTGGTCTATGCGGACTAGAACTTTTGGTGGGGGATGGTGATAGTATGGGAATTTCTGGCAATGGGGAGGTAGGTAATGAAAGGGGTCTTTGGTGGTCATGAGGTTGGGGCCCACTGGTCTGGATCCAAGACTGGGAATCAGACCTCTTGTCCTACTCTTACTGCTGCACTCATTCCCTCCGCCTGGGAACAAGCGTATGGGTCCCTCAGTGCCTTGGTTTCATGGTTTAACTAAAGAGAATAAAAGTAGATCTCTTCGAGCACAGAGTCCATCGTGAGTCCCCGAGACCTTTTCTTTTTCCTTGCTTTCCTGGAATTGGAGATGCTGGGCTGATTGGCATTTCTCTGCACCTTGGAAACTGCTGTCGCTGAGCCTCATGTCCATTTTTGTCATCTGTTCTCTGTTCCACAGGTGTTGGTGTCTCTGGGTGCCAGTGAGAAATTAGCCTTGCTCTCTCTGGGGAATCAGTTGCTACCGCACAATGGCAGCAGTCCCCGGCCTACCTCTGCCAAACACTGCAGGAAACTCATTCACCTCCTGAGGCCAACCCACCACACGTGAGTCCAGATTCCTGGGGTCCAAGCCTCCAACCTTCCTTGCCCTACTATTGCCAACTCTAACTTTTCCTACTACACAAGTTGCCAACTCAACGGAGAATGAGAAACTTTAAGAGATTTTATGCGTAAAGCTCTTGCCCCAGATTCAAGATGATCTCAACTGGGAAACTTCACTGCTTTTGGCACCAACGAAGATCCCTTCCTTCTCTACATCCAGGGATCTTTTCAGCCAATAATGTGCCTTTAACTGCAGGAACTTGCCTCTTGGACCTCAGGGAAATACCTTCTACCTGAGCCGTCTCATCCTTCCTGGAGCTCCTATAATCCTTCCAGCAAGCTCTTGCTGTGGGTGCACTGGTCCCCAGACAGTGATGAAGACAAAACCTGTTTCAGCTCTAGGCTACTGGGCTCCATACCATCAGTCCCTGTTGTTGAGGGGTCCTCAGCCTTTAGCCCACGTTCCATCCATGGGTGGGGTTGAGAAGTAGATCTTGTTATTTTTAAGTTCTGTTTATAAACTCTTTTAATAAAAGATGTGCCTCACCCTATTTGGACTGTCAAGAGTAAGGGGTTAGGAGGCTCAGCCTTTCTGTGTCCTTTTTTTTTTTTAAGCTTTTATTGTGAATTGAGTGATCATTTACATGGGAGAACATCAGTTTTGCACTCACCCAATTGTATTTTGTTTCGTTGCAATGATTACACTCCATTCCATGCACCATTGGTTAACAGTATTTGCCTCTATTCCCTCTTTTTTTTTTGATGTACACAAAAACACTTAGGAATATTTCATCGTTTAAACAACCAAAGGGCACATTTTGCAAGCCAGCCTCCTGTCCACTAGCACATAGCCTTACTCTTTCCATGACTCTAGAGTCCTCATCTGATCTGTCTCTCCATGCCATCATCTCTGCCTCCCTCTCTGGTGTCGCTGCTTCTCTGGTAAGGATCCCACGTTCTGCTTGTGCTCTTCTCTCCTGATGGTCCTAGGTTCTTCTCTTCCTGGAATGTGAGATTTACTACTCACCCCTTTATGTTACAAAACTTCTACCTTTACAGTTGTGACAATCACAGTTAGTCATGATAACAATTATTACTCTGTTAACTTTTGGAAGGTGTTTGAAGCAGTGATGTTCATCAAGCCCCATATATGAGGTTCTGGTTTGGGAGTGTGTATCTTTTCCTACCTACCAGCATTCTTCCACCCCAGATTAGCTACATGTGGTCATCTACTTCCAAGCTAAAGCCAGTGGAACTGAAATAAGAAAGCATAAGATTATACAGGTAAATTGGGTGGCGTTGAGATCTCTGGCTTAGTCACTATTTTAAAGTTTAGTAGGGTTTCAGTGTATATGGAATCCCACTGCTATAGAAGGATAAGTTGTGCAACTTACCCAGAAAGGATATCTGAAAGACCTGTTAGTTGGAATTTTAATACAGCTGGTAAGCTTAATTAACATATTGGAAAGCTTAAACCTTATCTAACATAGTAGTTGTCTTGGGACAAGCTTCCCAAGGTCCTCTAATTTCTCAGCCCATAAAATGGGGAGATTCTTTTTTGTCCTTTCCTAAACTCCCAAGTGTTTTAGAACTGAAAGATGAATTTTTGTTATGTGCCGTGGAGTTTGTTCTAACTCATAGCGACCCTGTATAGGGTTTCCGAGGCTGTAAATCTTTATGGGAGCAGAAAACCTCATCTTTCTCCTGCGGAACAGCTGGTAGTTTCGAACTGCTGATCTTGCGGTTTGCAGCCTGATTTGTAATCACTATGCTACCAGAGCTCCTTATTGAAAGATGAGTAAGATGCCCTTATTTCTGTGTTGTTAAGTGCCATCAAGTTGGTTCTGACCTGTATTGACCCTCTACAGGGTTTCTAAGGAGCAGCTGGTGAGCTTTAACCACCAACCTTGTGGTTCAAACTGACTGCAGTCTAGTGCATTAACCCACAACGCCACACCAGGACTCCATTTTCTATAGGGAATTTTATTTAGTCCTCATCTTCATTGCCCACTCTCTGTTTTTGGTGGTAGCAATGGTGTGCTATGGAATTGGTTCCAATTCATAGCAACCCTGTATAGGGTTTGCAAGGCTGTCAATCTTTATGGGAGCAGAAAGCCTCATTTTTCACCATGGAGTGAATGGTAGATCCAAACTACTAACTGGGAGTTTTAGCAGCCCAGCTCATAATCCATTATACTACCAGGCTCCTTAGCTTATTTCTAGGAGTCACCATAATTTCCTCCTAATCAGATTATTTCAGTTCGATTCAACATGCACCTGTATTTATTAGGTGTTTTCTATGTGCCATGGACTGTTCCACGTATTGGTGATAAAGCAGTAAACAAAATTAGGGAACAATCTGTCAGAGTTTTCATTCTATGAGAGAGACAGTGAACTTATTAAAATAAGTGAATTTCTTTGTATATAGGTAGGATAAGTACTGGACTGAATTTCAAGGTTGGCGTTTCAAGCCTACCAACTCATCTGTGGGAGAAAGATGAGGCTTTCTGTTCCTACAAAGATTTGAAAGCCTCAGAAACCCTACACAGGGTTGCTGTGAGTCGGAACTGACTCAACGGCACTTACTAACAATAGTTGGCAATTCAAACCCACCAGCCATTTTTGGAAACCCTGTATGGTGTTTCTATGAGTAAAAACCAATCCCATGACGTTGGAGAGAAACAAAGAGAATGCAAAATGCTGAGTTGGATGGTCTCACTGAGCAGCTGCCATTTGACTGAAAACTTGAAGGAAATGAGGAAGAAAGCAGTACAACAAACATTTGAGGGAAAGGTCAAGGCAGAGACAAGGATCACTTCAAAGGTCCTGAGAAGGAAGCACCCCATGTGGTTGAGGAGCAAGGAGAGTGGTCAGTGGTGGGAGCAAATGAAAGGGGGAGAGTAGCAGGAAATGAAGACAGGAAGATAATGGTTGCCAGATGTGTAGGCTCTGCTAAAGACGGCTCTATATTGAAAGGAGTAGAAATCTGTTGGCCATCACCTGTCTGTCGGTTTGTTGTTCTGTGGTGGTTTGCATGTTGCTGTAATGCTGGAAGCTACGCCACCAGTAATTTTAAATACCACCAGGGTAAACCCATGGTGGAGTCCTGGTGTGACGCTGTGGGTTAATGCACCAGACTGCAAAGCTGTTTGAACTGCAAGGTTGGCAGTTCAAGCTCACCAGCTGCTCCTCAGAAAACCTATACAGGTCGCTCTGGGTCGGAATTGACTCGATAGCACTTAACAACAATAAACCCATGGTGGACAAATTGCAGCTGAGTTTCCAGACTTAGAAAAAGCAGAGGCAGACTACTTCTGAATGTTTAGCCACTGAAAACTGTAATAATAGCAATAGAACACTATCAGTACAGTAACATTGAATATTGAAACATGAATAGCACCAAAGTATTGTCAGATATAGTGCTGGAAGATGAACCCTTAAGGTTATAAGACACTCAAAATGTAATTGAGGAAGAGCTGCTTCCTCAAAGTAGAATTGACTGTGGTGATGTGAATGAACTTTCCTTTGCTGATGAGGCACAACTCAAAATGAGAAACAGCTGTAAACATTAATAATTAGAACATGGAATGTAAAAAAGTATGAATCTAGGAAAATTGGAGGTTGTCAAAAATGAAATGGAATGCATAAACATTGATATTCTAGGCATTTGTGAGCTGAAATGGACTGGTATTGGCCATTTTGACTCTGATAATCATATGGCTTGCTCTACCAGGAATGACAAATGGAGGAGAAGGGCATCACAGTCATCCCCAGATAGAACATTTCAAAATCTATGTTGAAGTAGAATGCTACCTGTGATAGGATAGTATCTATACACTTATAAGGGAGACCAGTTAATACCACTATTCAAATGTATACATCAACCACTAACACCAGTGATGATGAAACTGAAGAATCCTATCAATTTCTTCCATCTGAAATTGATCAAACATGCAATAAAGATGTATTGATAATTTCTGGTGATTGGAGTGCAAAGGCTGGAAACAGAGGAAGGATCAATACTTGGAAAATAAGAACAGTGATAGAAATGATGCTGGAGATAAATAGAGTACAGGTAAACATCTTTCTGGTATTCTCTGTTTTCAGTGAAGATCCTTCTGACATCAGCAATGATATCCTTCATTCCAGGCCCTTGTCTGAATTGTCTTTGTCAGGAAAGACAATATGAAGAGGAATGGTGTTACATCCATCATCAAAAAAACAAAAACAAAAACAAAAAAACCATTTCAAGATCTGTCTTGAAGTACAACATTGTCTGTGATAGGCTAATATCCATACACTACAAGGAAAACAAAGACCAACGCACCAGATATTGATGGAATACAAATTGAAATATTCAACAAACTGATGAGGCACTAGAGGTATTCATCTATGCCAAAAAAATTTGGAAGACAAGTACCTGGACAACTGACTGGAAAAGATCATATCTGTGCCCATTCCAAAGAGAAGTTACCCAACGGAATGAGGAAATCTGTTTTGGAAGAAGTACAGCCAGAATACTCCTTGGAAACCACGACAGCTGGACTTCATCTCTCATACTTTGGACATATTGTCAGAATGTGTCAGTTCCTGAAGATGGATATCATGTTTGGTTAAATGGAGAGTGTTGAAAAGAGGAAGACCTCCAAGGAGATAGATTGATGCAGTGACTGCAGCAGTGGTCTCAAGGGAAGTAAGGATTGCGAGATTGTCACTATGAGTTGGTACCAACTCGATGGCACCTCACAACAATAGTTGTTGGAAATTTCCAAACATACACAGATGTAGAGAGATTAGTTCAGTGAACCCCAATCACTTCAACAGCTACCAAATCTGTTTTTTAAAAAAACTTGGGTCTTTTTTAACAAATCTCAGGCAATGTATAATGTGACCCATAAGTAGTGTGTCATCTTTCTCTTAACAGATCAGACTTTTTTTTAAATAAAACATATTCACAACACTGTAGCACACTTGACAAAAATGAACAATAATTGCTTAACATTAAGTGTGCACTCTAACTTCAATATCCCTTGTCTTATTGGTGGTGTGCTATGGAATTGGCCCCAACTCATAGCGACCCTGTACAGGGTTTCTGAGGTTGTAAATCTTTATGGGAGCAGAAAGCCTCATCTTTCTCCCAAGGAACTGCTGGTAGTTTCAAACTGCTGTCCGTGAGATTAGCAGCCTGACTTATAACCACTATGCTACCAGAGCTCCTTGTCTTATTAGTTTGTTTAAATGCTCTTCTAAACAAAAGCCACTCGTCCTTGCATGTAGTTGACATGCTCTTAAGACTCTTTTTACATAAAATTGTTTCCACTAATTTTTAGTGCTATTTTATTTGTTGAAGACACTGGGCCTTTGACTAGTAGAATTTCCCACATTGGATTTGACTGGTTATATATTGCGAGGTCATTTATTCTGTTTCAGTATCCTTCATATTTCCTTTAAACTGGTCATTGACTCTATTAAGATGATGGCAGTAGAAGTAGGTCTGTTGAAACTTCCTTTGCTCAGATCTCCAGTGTTTATTCCCCAATTGGGATTATAGCATTCAGTCAGTCTACCAAATGACTTTTGATTCTACTATGTGTAAAGACCTGTATGGATTTAGGCAAATACAGTGTATTTTAGTGGATTTCCCCCCCTGAAAATCAGGGAAATTATTGATTTTTTCCTAAGTAATTCATCAGTTACTAGTTTGAAATGACCTGCTTATCTAGTACGCAAACTATTTGATATAAAGAAATTAAATTTACATTCAAACTTTTTAGGCTCTGGTAGCGTAGTGGTTACGAATCGGGCGGCTATCCTCAAGGTCGGCAGTTCGAAACTACCAGCTGTTCCGCGGGAGAAAGATGAGGCTTTCTGCTCCTGTAAAGATTTGCAGCCTCGGAAACCCTGTGCAGGGTCACTATGAGTCAGAACCGACGCCAGGGTACTTAACAACAACAACATTGGGTAACTGGGGTCCTGGTGTGGCACTGTTGATTGCAAGGTTGGTTTGAACCACAAAATCGGCGGTTTAAGTTCACCAACTGCTCAGCTCCTTAGAAACCCTATACAGAGTCTCTGTGGGTCAGAACTGACTCAAAGGCACTTAACAACAGCATTGGGTAACTAAGGACACAGTGGATTACACACTGGGCTGCTAACTACAAGATCAACAGTTCGAATCCACCAGTCGCTCTGCGTGAGAAAGATGAGGCTTTCTGCTCCCATAAAGATTTGCAGCCTTGGAAACCCTATACAGACAGGGTTGCTCTGAGTGGGAACCAACTCAAGGGCGCACCACCACCACCACCACCTACTGGGTAAACAACAAAAGGATGTATAAAAAGGAAATATGGCCCCATAATCTAAGGAGCTCTGGTAGCATAGTGGTTGCAAGTCAGGTTGCTAACCTCATAGGTCAGCAGTTCGAAACTACCAGAGGTTCCGCCGTAGAAAGATGAGGCTTTCTGCTTCTCTAAAGATTTATAGCCTCGGAACCAACTCCACGGCACATAAACACCACAATCTAAAGAGTACATAGTCTAAAAGTTTCACATAATTTTACAGTTACCAATGAGTGTGATACTTTTTCTACACATTATGCAAATTGCAGAGAATGTGCTAAGGACAGCTCAGGATGTGGCTGTATCCCATTATTGTCGAAGTTACCTCTCTTCACTTGGTTAAGGTGGGTTTTCAGGGTTTCAATTGATGTTGTTAAGCCGGGGAGTTGGTTCTGACTCATAGCCACTCAGTATAGGGTTTTCGAGGAATGACTGGTGAGTTTGAACCACCAACCTTGTAGTTCAAACTGTCTTTGCAGTCCTGGGCTTATCCCACAGCACCACACCAGAAGTCCTCTATTGATATAGTAGTGTATTGTTTGTCTTTTTTTTTTTTTTTTAAGCACAATTTCATACGTACAGAGTTCTGAGAAAGTGCTGGAGCCGTGGAATTTGGAGTGAAAGGTGAGTAATGTCTGGAATTCAGAGAATGTCTGAAGTCTTGAGGCTTTTTGTTTGTGTTTGCTTTTGTGTGCAGCCCTCCCAGGGCACTCTACTTCTCTGCTGGGTTTAATAACCTGATGCAGTGGTCACACACAACTCACAGACAATATTAACAATTATAGTGTTTATTAGGAGCGTGAGCAGGGTACAATTCAGGATCAGAAACAAGTCAGGATCCAGCTGTTTTCCATCAGGAATGTCTCTTCTCAGCTGTATTGCAGGCATGTGTTCCTCTTGTTTTCAGTCTCTCAGTCACAAGGCCAAGACTCTGCCCGGCTCAGGCAAGTGTTACCAACCTCCTGTAGCACAGTCAGTAAATGCCTTGAGGGCACCTTCTGCAAGACTGCCTCTTGCTGGAAGACATCAACTTTACTCAGTCAGTGGGCCTGTTAGCCTGCTGCTCTGTCTCGCTTTGCCACTGACTCTGCTGTTGTTACTTTTCTGGGCAGGGATCTCTTCTTATAGTGTTAGGGTCCGAGACCACCACCCAATAAGGAGACCAAGAGACAAAGATAATGCAAAAGCAGGCGGGCTTTATTCAAGCTAGCATGCTAGGGTCGAGTGGCGGCTGGCAGTGTAGTGTTCAGCAGTGTTACAGCA
>NW_006408628.1:8781411-8782299 GCF_000296735.1 Chrysochloris asiatica
AGTTGATCCAAGAAGAATGAAGTCCTTGACAACTTCAATCTTTTATCCATTGATAAGAATGTTGTTTATTGGTCCAGTGGTGAGGATTTTTGTTTACTTTACATTGAGATGCAATCCATACTGTGAGAAACATGGTCAGTAACCTGGACACTACCCTCAGCCCCTCTTAGGTTTAGGTCCCTGAAGGGTTATCACAAGTATTTACCAACAGATGCTCAAAGAATCCAATCAGTACTCATTTTAGTGAGAGAGACAAGCCTGTTTATCCAATGTTGCAAAATCTGACACCTGGCCTACTAGACATGGGCAGACACACCTTGTGACCATTTGACAAAGAGTTTTATTAACCTAACTCGAAAAAATCCCCTCCTCCATTTCCCCTTTACTGGGTACTTCGGAGTTTACAATCTTTCCCTGAACTAGCCCCTACAGGGTACATTCTCATTTAAAGTTAGTTAGTTCCATCCCCTCCCCATGAATGTCCTCTACTTGTTTGATGGGTGTATTCTTATTTTAAAAGAGTCAGGCAGGTCAAACTAGTCCCTTCCTCTTCTCAGAGTTCCCTTTTGTCATGTCAACTTGCTACACCCAAGATTTCCTCCATTCTGAAGATGGATCACCAACAGCTATTTCTCACACATACTGAATGTTGTGCTCTTTGATCTTCATCAGTACATGTTTTAAGTCCTCTTCACTTTCAGCAAGCAAGGTTGTATCATTCTGCATATCACAGGTTGTTAATGAGTCTTCCTCCAATCCTGATGCCATGTTTTTCTTCACATAAAACATAAGCCAGCTTCTTGGATTATTTGCTCAGCATACAGGTTGAATAAGTATGGTGAAAGAATACAACCTTGTCGCACACCTTTCTTAATTTTAAACCATTCA
>NW_006408628.1:8782628-8786228 GCF_000296735.1 Chrysochloris asiatica
TTTCTGCATAACCTTTAATTAAACTTTACTCGCATGGGATATCAAAGAGATTGTCCTATGATTCCACATTCTGTTGGGGTACCTCTCTTTGGAATGGGCACAAATATGTCTCTTCCAATCAGTCGGCCAGATTGTCTTCCAAATTTCTGGTGGGTTTAGGTGGAGGGTAGTGTAGTGGTTACAAATCGGGCTGCGGACCACAAGGTCCGCAGTTCCAAACTACCAGCTGTTCCGTGGGAGAAAGATGAGGCGTTCTGCTCCCTTAAAGTTTGACAGCCTTGGAAACCTGTACAGGGTCGCTATGAGTCGGAACCGACTCCATGGCACATAACAACAACAAAACTAAAGAGGGAGAGTTCCGGACTTCCAGAACACAGCCTTTCTGGGATTTAACTTCAGCACTACATCTCCCAGAATCCTGCTCGCCGGGCCCCACCCGCACTGAAGCGACTGCGCGTGCGCAAGGCAGGTGACGGCCCAGTCCCCACAGTCCCCAAGATTCTGCGCGCCGGCCTTCTGCCGCCTCTGGTCTCCTCTCCCTGGTTCTCGATCCGTCCTCTAGGGGCGCGCGTAGTGCGTGGCAGGCGGCAGCGGCTGAGAGCGCGGGTCGCGTGGTGTTGCGTGGTTGCTAGGGGCGCCTAAGGCCGCCCTCCTGCCGGCTCAGCAGGCCGAGGAAGGCAGTGGCACTGAACTGGCGCCGAGCCGGGACTAAGCTGGGTCCTCTAGGTGAGTACTGCTGCGGAGCCAGGGGCACTGTGCCTCAGGGCCCTTTCGCGCCCTTCGACCACCCCCGCCTCACTTTCTGCCCCTCGCCCCTTAGTCCCTTGGGAGGCGAGGCGACCGCGGCCGAGACTTTGCGCTTCCTCAGAATCTTTCTCCCACTCCGCCACGCCCCAGGAACTTAGTCTGCCCCGCCTCTGAGTTCCCGAACCTCGAAGCATCCCCCTCGCCTGGGCCTCGGTGCTTCGTTTTTCCCGCCGCGCTACGGTTTAAATTTTCCTCGCTTGGAGGTGAGTCCAGACCTCTCTCAGGCTTCAGGGTTGAACTTAACATGGATACCCACCTTTTCACTTCCTTACTCTTGGTTCCCTCTAGGGAAATACTTTCTTAAACTATAGAGATTCCAATAGGACCCCAGATGCCGTGAATTTAACACTCTTCATGTATCCATCCCTCCGTTTTTTCATTTAGTTACTCTCCAAACAATTTTTAATAAACACGACAAATACTTAATGAGTCAGTCGCTATGGAAGGTCCTGAGAGGATAGAATGGTGAACAAGGCAGACTTGTTTTCTCGGGACTTGTGGTCTAGGGGAGATTTTTAGTCAAGTAAACAGACACTTGCTGTGTGTGCTGTGATAGACAGAAGACAGGTACCCCAGACTTAACTTGGAAAACTACCGTACCCTGGTCTTCATTATTGCATTCTGGATTTAAGAATGTTTTAATGCTTCCATCGTAAATGGAATCATCTCCACTCTCCCAGATAATTCACATCACAGCTTCAGCTTTAACACCTGTTGATTTTGGTCAAATCTAGGCGTTTACAGCTGGTAGTGGCCTTGATCCTCTTGGTACTGTGGTCCATCCAATCCTTTCCTATTAACATAAACAGGAGACAGAAAGTTACTAACTGCTTATTGAACTAACCAAACCAAACTCACTGCCATTAGTAAATTCTGACTCCTAGCGATCCTATATAGGATTCATGAGCAGCCCAGTGCTTACTCCCCAGCACCACCAGGACTTTTATCGAACTAAGGAGACTTGAAAACAGAGCAAGTGTTTTCTGGGAATAAAGAGATAGCAAGACATTCCAGACACAGAGTAACTTTAGAAAAGATGTAGCAAATCCTCAAGTGAGAACTGGAAACAGTTAGACAGTCCTGAGCTGAGGTTGGAGAGAGCCATCCAGTGATTGGTAGTGTAGTGGTTATGAATCGGGCTGCTAACTTCAAGGTTGGCAGTTCGAAACTACCAGCTGTTCCGCGGGAGAAAGATGAGGCTTTCTGCTCCCGTAAAGATTTACAGCCTCAGAAACCCTGTATGGGGTCGCTATGAGTTGGAACCGACTCCACGGTACTTAACAAAAACAACATAGTGACAAATACAGCAACAGAGGTTAGATTGAAAACGACCATGGTTGTATTGGTAAGGAATTAGAGTTACATTTTCCAGAGCACTGTTTTCAAGCTAGGGTAACCCGGATGCCCATATAGCTTTTAAAGAATCATTTTATAGCCTGTGGTATGGCAGTTAAGTACTTAGCTGCTAAGCAAAAGGTCATCAGTTGGAACCTGCCAGAAGCTCTGTTGGAAAAAGATGTGTCAGTTTACTTAAGTAAAGATTGTTAGGTGCTGTCAAGTTGGTTCCGACTCATAGCAACTTTATGCAATAGAACACAACACTGCCCAGTCCTGCGCCATCCTCACAGGCTTGAGCCCAGTCCAGCTCGTTGGGGGTTGTCTTCTTTGTCGCTGACCCTCACTTTATCAACCTTGATGTCCTTCGCCAGGGAATGGTCCCTCCTGATAATACGTTGAAGTATAAGAAGACGAAGTCTCACCATCCTGGCTTCTAAGAAGCATTTTAGCTGTACTTCTTCCAACTCAGATATGCTTGTTCTAGCAGCCCATGGTACCTTTAATATTCTCCTCCAACACCATAACTCAAATGCATCAATTCTTCTGCAGTCTTCCTTATTCACTGTCCAGCTTTCGCAGTCATATGAGGTTGTTGAAAATATCATGGTTTGGGATCAGGCACACCTTAGTTCTCAAACTGACTTCTTTGCTCTTGAACACTTTAAAGAAGTCTTAATGCAGCCGATTTGTCTAATGCAATCTGTCCTTTGATTTCTTGACTGCTGTTTCCAGGAGTGTTGGTTTTGGATCCAAGTAAAACGAAGTCCACTGACAACTTCAATCTTTTCTCTGTTTATATGGATGTTATTTATTGGTTCAGTGGTGAGGGTAAAACCCTTTGTGGCAGTTCTACCTTGTTTTGTCGAATCTCTAGGAGTCAGAATTGGTGACGGCAAAGTGTTTGTTTCGTTTTTTTGTTTTCAACTTCCAAATGAACTTTTCTAAAATTGCCCTACTTAAAAAACAAAAGGGGCGGGGGGCAGGTTGCATATCCCTCAACGCTTCTTGGTCTAACTGTGATGTGTCAGTCCAAGTGTAAAAACTATCTTAGGTTGCCAAACATGGGATAATTTAGAATTACTGATTTCAGGGAAGTCTCCGTTAGTGACTGAGTTACTTCCCAAACCCAGAAGCCTCCTGTCTTTCAGTATCTAACACATTGTTGTTAGGGTGAAGCTTGTTCTATGTTGGAATATTCTGAATTCAGAAAAACAGAATGTTGTTGTTAAGTACTGTCGAGTCAGTTCCGACTCATAATGACCCGGTATGGTGTGTTCTTTTTTTTTTTTTTTTTTTATTTCTGTATTGGTAGAATTAAATGAAGGGAAGTGTTCAGAGTTGATTTGTCTCCGGTGATATTTGAATTTATGGTTTCCTAGGGTATGTTTCAATGCATGCATGGGGTCCCTATGAATCAGACTGACTTGACGGCACCTTATAGAAAAAAAACAACAC
>NW_006408628.1:8786328-8796759 GCF_000296735.1 Chrysochloris asiatica
TCGAGTCAGTTCCGACTCATAATGACCCGGTATGGTGTGTTTTTTTTTTTTTTTTTGCTTTATTTATTTATTGGTAGAATTAAGGGAAGGGAAGTGTTCAGGGATGATTTGTCACAGGTGATATATGAATTTATGGTTTCCTAGGGTATGTTTCAATGCATGCATGGGGTCCCTATGAATCAGACTGACTTGACGGCACCTTATAGAAAAAAAACAACACCTTATAGAAAAAAATGTATGGTTCATTGATGCCCATTACACATAATAACATACTTTTTGATAAGAGGTTAAATAAAGAAAGTTGTTTATTTCCTGTCATAGTTTGCAAATTCTTAATATGCTAAAGTACAATTCGAATTTCACAGGAAAACAGATGGATTTCTATTTCTCAGACTATTTGACAGAATTATTTTTATGGTCAACCTCATCGAATAATTTTGAGAAATTTTATTATAGATTTACAATATATCAGAGTTGTCTGTGTCCACACATATTACCTAATTGAGCACATTTATTTTATAGATTAAGAAATAAAACATCTTTAAATTTGCCTAGATCCTCCTTGATGGTTCAATATGAATTCAGATTCTACTTCTAAATTCAGGAGTTTTCCAACAGAATATTCCATTTCAGAAGTTAATTTCATGGGTCTTTAAATTAGTCCAGTATTGGCCAGTGGTGAGTTTAACAAAAATATCTAAGTCAAGATAAAAAGTGAAACAAAATATTATGAAGCCCTACTGTTAAAATGTTGTCTTGTTGTTGTTAAGTGCCATTGAGTTGGTTTTGACTCATAGCAACCCTGTATAGGATTTCCGAGGAGCGGCTGGTGGGTTTGAACCACCCACCCTGTGGTTCAAACTGACCTTGCGGCCCAGTGCTTTATCCTGCAGTCCCACCATAGTTAATAAGGAAAGGTGACATTCAGACTGTATAGCCTTGGAATAATTTCAGTAAGACATGCAACAACAGAGACAAGAGGGTGTCCTTTTTGTAATGTGCAGGACTCTTGCGAAGTCAGTGGATGGAATTTTAGCAGTTACACGAACAACAGCAAGCAGGTAAGAGATAGGGCTAAAGGTGAAGGTAGTAAAGCAAGAAACAGTGTAAAGGAACCCCCACATAACCTACCATCCGTGCAAGTGATCATTGCTGAGAAAGGGGAGATGACCTGGTCTAGCTAATTCTAAGTATTAGGTTTAAATTTAACAATTAATAGAGTTAATAGTGACTACACAAAACAGAAAAGAACAAGGGATACTGCATAGTTTAGCATCAGATTCAAAATCAATTAGAGTATCTTTTTATCTGACTTGTTTTTTTCTTTCTTTTTTTTTTTAAGTTTTTATAGTGAAAATTATTTATTAGTTTACATGGGTGAACGTTATCTTTACATTCATCCTATCGTATTTTGTTTCATTGCAATACTCTCAATCCCTTGCATGCATCATCAAACAACCAAAGGGTACACCCCACATGCCTGCCCCCCTCCTTCCCTGAGTCCAGAGTCCCCAACCACTCCTCCTTCTGTCCACAGCATGTCTCTTCCTCCATCCCTAGCGTCAGCACCTCCCCAGACAGGGTATCCCACTTGGCTTTTCTCCCTTGATGGTTCCAGGGATCTTCCCTGGACTGCAAAATCAGCCACTCTCCTCCTTTTGTTACCAAACATTTACATTTACATTTCCAACACTCACTGTTAGCAGTTATTCCCTATTGACCCACAGGAGTCCTTTTTCCCTCACCTTTTATCACCCCCATCCAGACAGGTTGGAAACAATTCAGTGGAGATTCTACCTTTCCCTGTATCCTGTGGAGCTAGGTTCCCTATTGAAAGCTTGTAAGCCAGTCACTTCTTGCCTTTGTGTTGTTGTTGTTGTTGTTATGTACTGCGGAGTCACTTCAGGTTGTTGTTGTTGTTGTTATGTACCGCGGAGTCATTTCGGACTCATAGTGACCCTGCACAGGGTTTCTGAGGCTGTAAATCTTTAGGGGAGCAGAATGCCTCATCTTTCTCCCGCGGAACTTCTGGTAGTTTCGAACTGCTGACCTTGAGGTTGGCAGCCCGACTTGTAACCACTACGCTACCAGAGCTCCTTTCTTGCCTTTCCCCCATTTTGGGTAACCAATGTCTAAGTTCCCCATTCCTGTCGACCCTGTGTACCAAGGCAATGGGAATGATCTTCAGTGTAGAGATTTCCCCGCTCCTTTGTCATACTACATTTCACAAGGTCAGGTGCATCCTCTTGTAGTGGGTTACTCTTTCTTTTTTTGTTGTTCCTCTTCTTTCTTCCTCTTGTCATGTTCTGATCATCCAGCCATTGATGCCAGGTCAAATGGGTACTATCTGTAAGTGTGGGTGTTCTTGTGCATCTCCCCTCACTTCATATCAGCTGGATGCTTCACACTCCGTTCTAGTCCTCTGGGGCCACATCCCTGCCCCTGGGCCCAGCAGTCCCCAGGTCTTTTCAGATTGTTGGTTAACCAGGTCTCAATCTATTGGATGTGGTCGCACTTAGTTCACAAATTCATTGCTGTTTACCCCCCACTTTCCTTTATAGGTGACCAATGTGGTCAGCAGCAGGACCATATGCCTGCTAATGTATTCCACTTGAGTTTTAGTCTTGGAAGGGGGTTTACCTTGAGGGGACCTGACCACTTGCTTTGATAGCTCCCCTGCTTGTTCTTGTAGTAGTTAATTGGAGTGCTGTTGATTCTGTAAAGGGTTTTCGAGGTGCGAGACTGATGAGCTTGAACTGGTGACCTTGCAGTTCAAACCAACATTGCAGTCCAACACATTAATCCACAGTGCCACACCAGGACTCTTGAAAGCAGAATGGTCGTAGTGTGCTGTGGAGTTGGTTCTGACTCACAGTGACCCTGCATAGGGTTTCTGAAGCTGTCTTTACAGCTGGTAGTTTCGAAATGATGACCTTGAGGTTAGCAGCCTGACTCTATGCTACCAGAGCTCTTTGAAAACAGAATGTTGTTGTTGTTAAGTGCCATTGAGTCAGTTCCGACCCACAGTGACCCTGTGTAGGGTTTCCAAGGAGCAGCTGGTGAGTTTGAACCACCAACCTTGCAGTTCAAACGGCTTTGCAGTCTGGGGCATTAACCCACAACGCCACACTAGGACTCCTAGAAAACAGAATAGTTAGCTGTAATTGGAATGTTTCTTGAGAGCACCAGATTTTTCAAGCTATTTTGGATAAAGCTTACATAAAAAAATTTAGGAGATTGCTTTTAGTTGTTAAGTGCTGTCGAGTCAGTCTGGACTCATGGCAACTCTGTGTGAGGCTTTCAAGGAGCAACTAGTGGGTTTGAACCACCAACCTTGAGGTTAACAGTCCAGTGCTTATCCTATAGTGCTTATTATCCTTTTAGTTAGTTATGTGTTGTTTAATAAAATGTAAAGCCTATTTGGCATCCTGGTGTGGCACTGTGGGTTAATGCGCCAGACTGCAAAGCTGTTTGAACTGCAAGGTCGGTGGTTCAAGCTCACCAGCTTCTCCTTGGAAACCCTATACAGGGTCGCAATGGGTTGGAATTGACACTACGACACTTAACAACAACAAAGCGTATTTTATTAAATCAGGTCATGAAGTACTTATTCGATTTGCAGTTAACATTAAACATTTGTATAAAATGTTTAATGGTTTTTAACACAACAAAAATCTTTTTCTCGTTGAAGAATTTAATCGTCACCTTTTAAATGTGCAAGCTGTGGTACATGATTTTTTAAAATTCTCTTGGGAGTGCATGAGTAAAGGGGCTTGAAGACTGTGTTCCAGGAAAACCACAAAAAGATAATCAGCAGGAAAAAGGACTCAGATTTGTGTTTGAGAGAGCATCATTGTGCACATTTAATAGGAAGGGTTTAGACTGGTGGCAGGCAGCCAGTGAGAAAACTATTACTGTGGTCCAGGCTAGAGATCACGAGAGCTTTATGGTAGTTGCACTGGGAACTGAGTGTTCAGAGAGATGTTGGAGATAGTAAGAGTGACAAAACCTGGTAGCAAAGTAGATGTAGGGGGAGTGGGTTAAGGAGCAGTCTGGAATGACCCCAGGTTTCTGCTTTGAGTGACCAGGTGGGTAGTGATACAGGACGAGGAGGACTGTCAGAAGGAGGGGCAACTTTAAAGGAAAAGGTAAAAGGAGTTAAGTTTTGAACACCCCGAGGTGAGATCCCTGCAGCACATCTAGGTGGAAAAGCCCAGTAAGTAGGTGGTTGTGATGGCCTCACCAAAGAGGTCTATGTGATGATGGTAAGTGCCGTTGAGTCAGTTCTGACTCAAAGCGACCCTGTGTAGGGTTTCTGAGGAGCGACTGGTGGGTTTGAACCACTGACCTTTGGTTTAAATCGACCTTTCGGTCAGTGCTCATCCAACAGCACCATAAATGTCCAATATATAGGAGGTGGTGGAAATTGTTAGGTCAAAGAGGTTGCTCTGGGAGAGTGGATGGTAATAGTTGCACCTATTTATTGAACATTTACTATGTGCTAGGTAAAAATGGAAGGAGCTCTGGTAGCGTAGTGGTTACGAATCGGGCTGCGAACCTTAAGGTCAGCGGTTCCGGGAGAAAGATGAGGCTTTCTACTCCCGTAAAGATTTACACCCTCGGAAACCCTATACAGGGTTGCTATGGGTCAGAACCGACTCGATGGCACATAACAACAACAACAAGGTAAAAATGGGAGTCCTGGTGTGTGGTGCTGTGGGTTAATGCGCTGGATTGCAAATTTAGTTTGAACCACAAGGTCAGCAGTTCAAGCTTACTAGCCGCTCCTTGGAAGCTCTATACAGGGTCGTTATGGGTCAGAACCGGCACTTAACGACAACAAGGTAAACATGAGAGGAGTCCTGGTGTGGCGGTGTAGGATAAGTACTGGACTGCATGGTTGGTTTGAACCACAAGTTCTGAGGTTCAAACTCACCAGTTGCTCCTCAGAAAACCCTATACAGGGTTACTGGGAGTCAGAACCATAGTCGACGGCTCATAACAACAATAACAGGCACTATGAGAAGACTGAGCGCAGAGGGACACCAACATTGAAGTGATGATCAGACGAAAAAGGGTGAAAGAGGGCTGAGTGCCGACCTACATGCAAAACAATATGGGAATGAAAAATTGTCATTTGCTGATCTAGATATATCTAGATGAAGCCGTAACTTCAGGGTATGTCTGATACTCATGACCTCAAGTTGGATTTAGCTTCCCTGCTAGTATTTCTATGGTTTGGGACCATCTGAGCATAGACTCCCTAGATTTTAGCGTAGGATCTGGTGCTTTGGCCTGTTTGAAGTGCCCAGACAGGGTTTTTCTTTAATGCTTTAGACTTTTCAGCCTGTTTCCTGGCAGAACTGGGAAGTCAGATCTGACATTTTGGAACAAATACTGCGAGTGCCTTGAAGTACAAAGGCCTCTGTATTAAGGCCCTGTGCTGCCCTAGACCAGTGATTCCAGACTTCTGTTGTCAGGACCTCTTTCTCCACTTCAAAAGCTCTTTGGGGTCTTCAGTATGTTTTTTGTTGTTGTGAATATACACAGTTCAATAAGGTTTTAGTGTGGGAATGTCAGAAATTAAATTATTAATTCACTTACAAATAATAAAACTGTTACAAGTCATCCTGGGTAGCATTTTTAAAATGAAAAAATGCTGTTGTGTAAAAAAATTAATGAGAAGAGTGACATTGTTTTTGCACATATTTTTAATGTCTGACTTAATAGAAGACAACTAGATTTTCATATCAACTAGATTTCCTACATCCAGTCTGTGGCCATACATTGTTTTGGCTGAATTATGGAAATAACCTAGCCTCACCCAGATTAGTTGAAAAAGGAAGAGTAGAGTAATTCAAAGTCTTTTTAGGTAATTGTGGGTTTTCCTCTTTGGTACTACACAAAATTTAGCAAGGGGTGGCTTTTTAAAGGTTAATTGCAACAATGAATTGGAAATTGTATCAGTGGACTTTTCATACTTTATTTACATTAAAATCCAGTGGTCTCTCTTGCACTTTGAATGGATCTTTTACCCATGCATGATTCTGTAGCATCATATGTTAGACATTTGGCAAATACCAGTTCACAGAATTATGCAGATCTTCAAATGTTACCACATTTTATTATACAATATAAAAAATCATGAAGTATCACCATGATCTCATTGGGAAAGTATTGGGTCTCAAGTTCTTGATGACAGATTCAAGTTTTTTCAGAATTCCAGTTTTCTCTTTGAAGTTCAAATTACATCATTGGCAATAAATACTGTCAGTTGTTTTCCTTGAAGTGACAGATTTACTTTGTCTCATTTCCAGTAATATGTTTGCCAAAGACCAAAGTCTGAATAACCAAGTAAGTATGGTGTCCCGCCAAAAAAAGCCTGCAATTCAATTACTACACGCGTACTTCACTTAGAGGCAACTGTCATCTTCTGTATGCAGCAAGTGTTTAAGACATGCTTCTCAGTTTGTCATGTATACTCTAGGGCTGAGATTTAGTCTAATTTTTATTTTGTCATCAAGGACATTCTTAAATAAAACTGGCACTTCTTTGTCCTCTGCAAGGTCGAAGTGCATGGTGGTGAAGAATAACCCTATTCCAGGTCACCATGAGTTGGCGCCTACTGAGCAGCACTGACAGGAAAGGATAACTTGCTGCTCTTGTCTTGATTCCTGAGTAAGGCACTAGCAGTGATACCCACCACTGCTTTCGCACCGTCAGTCAAAGGTTTGTTGTTGTTAAGTGCCGTCAAGTTGGTTCTGACCCATAGCGAACCTGTATAGGGTTTTCAAAGAGCAGCTGGTGAGTTTGAGCCGCCAACCTTGCGGTTTAGCACAATGAAAAAGGCAAGTCAGCTCTTAATACTGTTATGAAAATAGTGACCTAGTGGAAACTTCCTGAAAGGGTCTCAGGGTCCTTTCTGCCTATGTGGATCATACTTGGAGGTCCATGCTTCAGAGTTCACATGCGAGGAGAAGGAAAGAAGTTTCCAGGAGTCAGGAGACCTTAGTCACCTAATTGTGTTAAAGCCTTCAGCTGGTTTCACTTTTCAGCAATTTATACATTTACCTTCCTTAGCTCTACTTGCTGTAACCTGTATCTTTTCCTCATTTGCTAACTTGTTATACATTACTTAACTGTATTTTACAAGAGTGATCTATGATTTCACTTGTGTTCACTTGTGTTTTGACCTTCCCTTTTCATTGGGGTTGTGTTGTTGGCAGCCTTTTCTCAGTAGGGCTTTAAGAAGTTGTTTATTTTTCCAACTTTCTTTAAAGATACATAGCTTGGGATTGAATTCATATCACACAATGGGTCTGATTCTTACATTCCTCCCCATTCTGTTTGGTTTGTTTTTGTTTTGGTGAGTGTGAGGGTTCAAATGGATCCTAAGGTCCAGTGCTTATCTTAAGCCTAGCCTACAGTGCCACACCTTCCAATGTAACTACTGAGTAATTAAAGCAGTGCCATTTGAGACCTTGTGAATTTGTAAACTTTGAACCAATTCTGATACCTGGGCTCCTCCTGGTGACAGGGGCAACATGCAGGTGAAGGAGGAAAAGAAACTGTCAGTCCTGTAATAGAGGAGAGTGGGTTAATCAGTGGATAGTGAGTGTTTGCTTTCTGTAGAAATAGATACCTTGTCAAGTTGATTTTGGTGTAGCTTTGGGATACTTGATGGTTTGAGACAGTAGTCACGGGTTCCACTGGTCTCTATCTTACCAGTAAGGCTGGTATTTTCTATGATTTTTCTCCCACTCTATCCAGGACATCTTGATGGGGATCCCTTTCAGAGCAGTTGGTAGTGGTAACTGGACACCATCTAGTTCTGGTGTTAGGGTCATGCAGACTGATGTTGGAATGGGCCATTGGACTAATTGTTTCCATGTTTCTTAGATTTTCTTCACTTTTCTCTTCTCTGGACAGCGAGAAACCAATAGATGGCCTTAGATGGCTACTCGTGAGCTTTTTAAGACCCGGTTGCAACTCACCAAAGTTGTTAAGTGCCATGGAATCCGTTCTGACTCATAACAACCACATATAGATAGGGTTTCTGAGGAGCAGCTGGTAGGTTTGAACAACAGACCTTGTGGTTAGCAGTCCAGTGCTTATCCTACAGCACCACATTAGGACTCACCAAGTAGGATGTAGAAATTGTCTTTGTGGACTTTGTTATGCCAGTTGACCTTAATGTCCCCTGATCTAGCCTTTCATGTCTCACTTCCACTGTCGTTTCACTGTAGTCTGTAGTTGTTCTTAGTGTCTTGAGTCGGTTCTGAATCATAGCAACCCTATCTCTTGTATAGGGTTTCTGAGGAGCAGCTGGGGAGTTTGACCTCTGCAAACCAACTATCCTGTGGCATCACACCAGTTGTTGTTATGTGCTGTGGAGTTGGTTCTGATTCATAGCGACCCTGTATAGGATTCCCGAGGGTGTAAATCTTTACAGGAGTAGAAAGCCTCATCTTTCTCCCGCCGAACGGCTGGTAGTTTCGAACTGCCAACCTTGAGGTTCGCAGCCCAATTCGTAATAACTAGTGTATCAGATCTCATAATTAGTGATTTGCCTATATTAAAGATAAGAACTTCGTATTGTAACCCTCCTCTCATTTTCCCTGCCCCAACATGACTTTACAAAATCTGACATTCCCATCTAATATCCACAGGATTGGGATTAAAAGATAATGTGTTCCCTCCTTGAATGACAGTGCTTATAGAAAGCCTTGAGCTTCCCATAGTACTCCTTTGTTTCCTAACCCTAACGTCCTTATCTCAGCCTGTTTCTCAGCTTGCTGCTGAGAACAACTACTTGCTCAGTTCAGGAGAAGACAAGGACTTGTGTTTGGGCAGTGAGGTTTTCACAGAATCAAGTTTAAACAGCACTTGCCCCTAAATATTGGGGTCTCTCCTCTACCCTCTGGTGTATTACTGAGCCCCAGAGGAGGTGCTTCTATTACACTTCATCTGCAAGGTTCTAGTGCTTGCCTTCTTCTCATATCATGCCCTTTGAGCCAGAATTTGCCAATTCCCTTGCTGTATTATTCAGTCATATTCTTTCTTCCATCCATCCGTCTGTACGTATATGAGGGAAAAGTAAAAGATAATGGAATTTCCCCACAAACTTTTTGAAGACCCCTTGAAGATACTTGTTGTTAAGTACTGTTGAATCAATTCTGACTCATGGTGGTCTTATGTACAACAGAAAGACCCACGGCCCGTTCCCGTGCCACCTCACAGTCATTGTTATGTTTGAGCCATTGTTTACCCATTATGTCAGGCCATCTCACTGAAGGGCTTCCTGTTCTTCACTGTCCCGCTACTTTACCAAGGATGATGTCCTTTATCAGGTACTGGCCTCCCCAAAGTCTGAGGGGAGTCAAAAATTATCCACACTCTGGCTGTAGAATTTAATTAACTAATTAATTTCACAAATAAGATCTTTTATTTGTCATCATTAAAAATCTGAATTGTAAACAGGTTCTTGAACTGGTGGTTCATAGCCATCAGCTCGTTCAACTTCAGCACCTGTCTCATCTCCAGTAGCTTTTCCAGAACTACTGCCTCACCATGAAGCTCCATGAGTTTTCCCAACTCAAACCTGGGCCTCAGCATTTTTAAAAACTTGCCTAACGAACATACAGGTCGGCAGTTCAAGTTCACCAGCCGCTCCTTGGAAACCCTATACAGGGTCACTATGGGTCTGAATCGACTCAACGGCATTTGACAACAACAACAATAATGAACATGTCATGGAGAGGGTAATTAGACTGGCAAGCCTTCTCTACGTTCTTTCCATTGCTGTCTGGAATCAGTTTATTGACCACTTCCTTCAAGTCATTTCTCTGCACCTCTTGGGTCATGATTCCATCATTTTCTTCCGGATTTGGCAGACCTGTTTGGTGCTGAGCATAAGATATAGGATGTTTTCCGAATCTGATTGTTGCATTTTTTTTAGTAAAATCAACACAGGACAGGTGAAGCAAATAACTGTCTTTAGTTTTGACGTCATCATGAGCGTCAATCATGGTCTGCTGTTTTTTGACCCTGGAACAACTTTTTGACCATGGAGCACATTTTGTCATGGGTAAGATCCATGCCATGGAAGTTGGTCAGGCAGTTTTTGCCCTGAACATCCTCAGTAATTACCTTGAATTTTCTAAATGCTCACTTCAAAAATACGACCTTTAAAAAACCCACGATCTTTGAGCCCATCCAAAGCAATTTTGGTTCCTTGAGTCCTTGTGAGACTAGTATTTTCTCAATAATTCTTTTTTTTTTTTCTTGCCAACTTAAAAAAAAAAATGTTTTATTGTGAATTAGTGGTAGTTTACATAGAACATTAGCTTTACATTCATCCTATCATATATTGTTTCATTGCCATGATTATAATCCCCTCCATGCATCATCAGACAACCAAAGGGTATACCC
>NW_006408628.1:8797179-8806317 GCF_000296735.1 Chrysochloris asiatica
ATTTTTTAAAAATTATTTTTATTTTTAAGTTTTTATTTGAATTCAGTGAAAGTTTACAGGGCAGATCATCAGTTTTACATTCAATGACTCATACACCTTGTTTCATTACAATGACTATAATCCGTTCTATGTACTATCAGTTAACAGTATTTCTCTCTATGCATTTTAATGCCTTTTTTTAAAAACAAACAAACAACAACACTCAGGCATATATAATAATTTACACTACCAAAGGGCACGTTCTGCAAGTCTGCTTCCTGGCCACAAGCTCTCAGTCCCTCTCTTCCCATGAATCTAGAGTCCAGCTGCTCTCTCTCTCTCCATGTCCCCATCTCTTCTAGGCTCCCACTTGAAAGCTTGTAGGCCAGTCGCTTTTTGCCTTTGTAGCACCCGCATTTTGGGTAGCCAATGTCCAAGTTGCCCTTCCCTGCCTACTCTGTGTATGGAGGGGGTGGGAGTGATCCTCGCTCTAAAGATTTGTTCCCTCTTTTGAGCTACTGCATCCATAGGTGTAGGTCAGATTCATCAAATTGTATCAGATTACTCTTTTTTCCTCTTCTTTCTTCTTTTAGTTGAGCTCTGATCATCCAGCCATCGAAGCCAGGTCAAGTGGGTATTATCTGTAACTATAGGGGATCTTGTACATCTCCCCTCACTTCTTATCAACTGGACGCATCACTCTCCACTCTAGTCCTCTGTGGCTATGTCACTGACTCTGGGCCCAGGAGTCCCCAGGTCTTGCCATACTGCTGGCCAACCAGGTCTGCACCCGGGTTCACAGGAGTCTATTGAACATTGTAGGGCTTAGCTTGCAGCTTCATTGCTGTTTTTCCCTCACTTCCCCTTACTGGTGACCAATGTAGTCACCAGTCAGAATGCATGTCTGCTCATGTATTCCCTTTGAGTCTTAGTCTTGGAAGGGGGTTTGCCCTGAGCGGACCTGACCATCTGCTTGATGTCTCCTGGGCCCCAATGCTTCTTATATTGAGCATAATAGTGCCTTCACATCAGAACAATTTTTCTTAGAAAATGGATCAACCACATTCTTCTTGGCTCATTTTTTGCCACCTTTTGTAAGGCCTTTGTTCTTGCCGACCGCCATGGCTCAGGATCAGCCAAAAGGCCTGTAGTATTTATTTTAATCAATTTTGAGAAAAGACAAATACATCATATTTTGACATAATCTTGCTTTTCAATACACTGTCCATCTGTCAACAAGCTTTTTTATTCCCTAATTAAAAAATGTTTTAGGCTGAGTTTTGAGCCATGAATGCGCTTCTGTCTTCACTTCTTCATCAGAAGTAAATCTTCATCCTCAAAGGACTACTTTCAAGGGACCAAACACATGAAAGTCTGGTGGAGCAAGATCAGGACTATAGGGCAAATGCGTTAACATCTCAAAACAAAATTTTGTTTTTATTTTTCAAAAAGAAGTTTTGGCAGAGTGTCAACAGTGTGGGTGAAGGTGTGCAGACGTGCATTGTCATGCAAGATCACAATGCCTTTTGAGAGCAGTCCTCTGCATTCAATCCCAAATTTAGGTGTCAGTCAGCATTTCTGTGAGCCTCTCACTGTAAAGGAGCACTAATGATTGTGGAACCCTTTTCCTGACAGTGTTCCACTGGCTCTTGAGAGGCCCGGAGAACTGTAAGCATCCATTTTTCAGCTGATTGACTTTTTTTGTGTGTGGCAAAATAACATTTATAACATATGATTGCTTATGTATGTTGTCGACATATTCTCAGTGCTTGGAAAAAATAAAATCATTTTAAACACCAAACAGTTATAGGGGTCCTTGAGGACCAGACAGAGTTGGGCTCAAGGGACCACCCTGATTTTCAGAGACGTTGTGTGTGGGAGGAACCATCTCTTTTCACACGGTTTTTTGAGCTCTGTAATTTTCAGTGTCAGAACTTGGGACCAGTCTTGCAGCTCAGAAGCCTCAGCAAGGTAATAAGTTCATCACCCAAGATCCGCTGGTTTTTTATGAGCCCTTGTGAAGATGAGATCCTCGTTCAGAGATGAAGAGGACTTTCTGGAAGGGACCCACACAGCAAAGCTGTAACAGGATGAGACAAGAAAGCAACAGAGAGGACATGAAAGTGGGGCTTTGTGCTGAATCTCAGAGGTCCTTGGGATGGGAGAGGGAGAGCAATCCTCTCCTGGACCCACTTTCTCTGTCCTTAGTGTACCAAGGACCGCCCTAAAGCAGCAGCAGTCGGTAAATCTCATAGAAGAAGTCTATTGAACGTGATAGGACTTAGCTTTTTCCAGTTATGGCCTGGCAGGAGCCTCACTTGTACCCAGGTTGTTTCCAGTGTGTGAGGGAAGTGAAGCCTTTGATCAAAGAGGGGATCTGGCTCACAGTTCCAGCCTGAATGGAAGACAGGCTGTTTCCCCAAGAAGGGCAGTCCTTGACTAGTACAGCTGGCTACACACAATCACACTCGAGTTAGTTACACGGGCTCCATAGTGGCCTGCCCAGAACTGTGTGTCCTGGCCCCAATGTTGGAAAACACAAGCGGACACCCATCTTGATGTTGGAGAATACATGGGTGACCTGAAAGAAGACATTGTTGTTCCATTGCTGAATGGGATCAGGGCAACATAGAATTTATCCAGGACAATCTGGTTGGCTTCCAAAAGCTGGACAGTAAGCTGATATTGACAGCCACAGTCATGTCGGGCTGCCCATCAGTCAGACATACAAATCTCTATCCTGCCACTATCCAGCACTTCTGACCAGAGACCCTCCTCCTCCAGGTCCAAGACCTGCTTCTTGTTACGCCATCTAAAGGAAGGGACAAAGCAGGTCTGCGCTGGGGCCCCAGGCACGGTTGTCTTGTTTTCTTCCAAGCCTTTCCCACAGTGCTCCCCCACACACTACCCATTGCTGAAGGCCTTCCTGGTCACAGGGGTTGCAGATGAGATTTAATCCATTCGCAGAAGTAGCCCAGGGTGATCAGGACTGCAGGCATGTATGGCCCTGGGCACTCTATTCCTGGGCCAGGATCAGTGGCCACAGGGTCTGGCCGTCCACCAGGGCGCACCAGCCCCGGCACACCTGGCTTCAGCTCCTGAGCAGTGAGCACAGGGGCACGTGGCTCAAGACCTCCAGCAGCAGCTCCAGGAGTAGCTGGCTCAGGTGTCTGTTTCTGAGCCGGAGCCCTAGTTGGCCAGCTCCTGGAAGCCAAGGCGCCCATGGTCCTCGCATGAGGGCAAGTGACAGCCCACAGCCTCGCAAACTCGCTGGTCCTGCTCCTGATGATTGACTTTTGAACTTTCACTTGGTCGGTGATTGAGGATGTTTCTATTCCATACTCTGCTGTTTCCTCTTAGGCTCATGGTATTGAATCCAGGTCTCGTCACAAATAATGATTATTTTTAAAAACTTTACCTTCCTTTGAGTATCAATCTAAATTTTGTTTGCAGATATCCAAACACTTCTGTTTATGCTCATTCATGAATTGTGTCTATACCCATCTCACAAACTTTTCGAAACCCTAGTCTGTTGTGGATTATTTCATAGGCAGAGCCGTGGCTGATATATAAATGATTTGCTACAGAATCCCCTGTCACTCGTCTATTAGGCAGAATCATTTCATGTGTATACTCAATGTTGTCATGTGGACAAGTGTTTTACTATAACTGGAGTGCAGATAATTTTCGACTCTCACATCCATGAGACTCTTGCCATTCTCACTTCTAAGGAGCATTCTGGCTGTACAGCTTTCAAGGTAGATTGGTTTGTTCTTTTGGTGGTTCATGTGTGTGTGTTGTGTGGCATTAAGTCAATTCCAACTCATAGTGAACGCATGGGACAGAAGAACTGTCAATATGGTTTTCTTGGCTGTCAGCTTTATGGAATCACATCATTAGGTCTTCATAGCCGTTGGGTGGGTTTGAGACATAACTAAATACTTAAGTCATTGCACCAGCAGGGCTCTCTCTCTGTATATATGTGTGTGTTCTCTTTTGAACTATTTGAGAGTAAGTTGCAGATATTACGCCCCTTTACATTCACATATTTTCTAAAAACTTTCTTAAATGCATCTTAAAACAAGGATATCCTTTTATGTTGCCATAGTATTGTGACCAGAATCAGGAAGTTAACATTGATATAGTACCATGTACACCTGTTGTTGTGAAGTGCCGTAGAGATGGTTCCGACCCATAGTGACCCTATATAGGGTGTCCGAGGAATTGCTGGTGAACTTGAGCTGCCAACCTTGCAGTTCAAACGGCTTTGCAGTCTGACACATTAACCCATAGTGCCACACCAGGACTCCACCATGTACACTTACTTCTTATTTATTGACTACCTTGTTATCTGATATTTTACATTTACTACAATAGTTTAAAAAAAAAAAAAATCTGTCTCGACTATTTTGTGTATTAATGATACATGTATGGAAGTAACGAATGCCAAGGTGAGAATAACACTGGCCGTGATGGGTAAGGCTGTATGTCTGCTTGGCTGGTCTGTGATTCTCAGTGGTTTGGTAGTTAATGTCATGATGTGATTTCCAAGCTGTGGAATGAGGTAGTCATCCTCCATTTTGTGATCTGATGTCATCCTCTATTTTTGCATAACACCAAAATTTTTTTTTTTTGCTTTCTACTTATTTTTATTTACTATTTTATTAGTTTTAGCTTTCTTGTTTATTAAATTTATTCTTCCTAATATCTTGAGTCCACTTTGTTGTTTCCCTAATTTGGTTAGGCAGAGTACCAACTTCCTTAATCTTTGTTTTCTGTCCTAACTAATGAAGACATTTTAAGGCGATATGTTTCCTTTTTTTTTTAGTTGGCAGTTTAAAAAAAATGTTTTATTGTGAATTACGTGCTAGTTTACATGGGAGAACATTAGTTTTACATTCATCGTCAGCACACAGCCCTTTTCCCTCTCTGGGTCTAAAGTCCCCAGCTGCTCCATTTCTCCGTGTCATTGTCTCTGCCTCCATCTTCGGCATCACTGCTTCTCTGGGGAGGGTCCCACTCTCTGCTCTTCTCCCTTGCATAACACCAGTTTTTGTATAATAACTCGGTATTTGGAATTAACTGTATCAAAAAGTGAGGAGTAGGTGTAATATAAAGTGGTTATCTAATCTACAAACCCACAGTCACTGAGTCAGTTCTGACTCAAAGTGACCTTGGATAGGGTTTCTAAGGCTGTATATCTTAACAGGAGCAGAAACATTCATCTTTCTTCTGCAGACTGGCCAGTGGGTTTGAACGTGTAGTTAGCAACCTTGTTGATAGCATTCCAGGGCTAGTGGTTACGAATTGGGCTGCAAGCCTCAAGGTTAGCAGTTTGAAACTACCAGCTGTTCCACGGGAGAAAAATGAGGCTTTCTGTTCCTGTGAAGATTTACAGCCTCGGAAACCCTTTACAGGGTTGCTATGAGTCGGAACCAACTCCATGGCACATAACAACAAACCAGAGATTCTTATCTAATCAACAGACCTATTCAAATATTATCACTTGTCTATTTGGGTTCCTTTATCTCACCCAGGATCTAATTTTTTTTTTTTAAGTGTCCTTTAATCTGGAATAGTTCCTCAGCTTTGTCTTTAATGAGTTTTACCCTTTTGAAGAGTACACATTGACTCTCCTGTACAGAGCACATCAGTTTGGGTTTGTCTTACACTATCTCTTTCAGGTGTTAAATTTTTTTGGCAGTAATATCACAAAAGTAATGGTGCATCCTTCAGTGTATCAGAACATGAGATTGTTGTTGTTAAGTGCTGTTGAGTCAGTTCCAACTCTTAACAACCCTGTATAGGGTTTCCAAGGAGCAGCTGGTGGTTTGAATTGCTGACCTTGTGGTTTCCAGTGCAGTGCTGATCCTACAGTGCCAAGTGACCCTGTGTAGCATTTCCGAGGCTGTAAATCTTTATGGGAGCAGAAAGCCTCATCTTTCTCCCACGGAGCAGCTATTAGGTTTGAATTACCAACCTAGTGATTAGCAGTACATTGCTTACCCTACAGCGCCACCAGGCTTCCTTTTAGATCTAATGTTGTTGTTTCTAAGTGCTGTCAAGTCAGTTCCGACTCATATCAACCCTGTTTGGGGTTTCCAAGGAAAGCCTGCTGAGTTTGAACCAGTGACCTTGTGGTTCAAACTGACCTTGTGGTCCAGTGCTTATCCTACAGCGCCACATTAGATTGTATTAATCTTAATACAGTCATGTATTTTGCCTCTCATATTGCCCCAGATTTGGTCAGATGAAGCATGTTTAATTTACATACCAGAAACACATACCATATAGTTGATTCAGCTACCATAAACATATTGTTCAGTGGCTTTTCATACATCTGTACAGTTGTGTTAACTGTCACCACCATAAAGTTGTAGAACACTTCAGTTTCCTCAGAAAGTTCCTTCATGCCCATTGCAGTCATTTCTTGTTCCCACCCCGAGTCTCAGGCAACTACTAGTCTACTTTCTGTCTAATTTTGCCTTTTCTAGAAATCTTATGAAAAATGGAATCATATTATATAAAGTCTTTTCTATCTGGCTTCTTTCATTTACCGTGTTTTGTTTTTTTTTATGTTAATCCATGTTGCATATGCATATCAGAATATGTATCAATAGTTCAGTTCCTTTTTATTACTGCATGGCATTCTATTAAATGGATGTGTATACTTCACGAGTTGATAGACATTTGGATTGTTTTGAGACTTGACTATTATGACTAATGTTTCTATGAAGCTGAGTTTAAGTCTTTGTGTGGACATGTTTTCATTTCTCTTGAGTAGATGGATACCTAGGAGTGGAGATGCTGGTTCATCGCTTATTAACTGTCAAACTTCTTAAAAGTGGCTTCAACGTTTGAATTTTCACCAGCAGTGTTAAAAAATTTGAGTTTTTCTGTATGATCACTAATACTTTTTTGTTGTTATTGTTAGGTGCCATTGAGTTGGTACCAACTCATAGTGACCCTATGTACAGCAGAATGAAACACTAGCTGGTGCTACACCTACCTCACAATTGTAGATATACTTGAGCCCATTGCTGCTGCCACTGTGCCAGTTCACCTCATTGGAGGCTCTTCCTCTTTTTCTCCAACCTTCCACTTTACTTTACCAGTCATGATGTCCTTCTCCGGGGGATGGTCCCTCCTGATAATATGTCCAAAGTACGAGAGACAAAGTCTGGCCATTCTGGCTTTCAAGGAACATTCTGGTTGTACTTCTTCCAGCACAGATATGTTTGTTCTTTTGGCAGTCCATGGTACTTTAATTCTCCTCCAACACCATAACTGTAAAGCATCAATTCTTCAATGCTCTTTCTTATTCACTGTCCAACTTTTACATGCATATGAGGTTATTGAAAATACTATGGCTTGGATCAGACACACCTTAGTCCTCAAGCTGACATCTTTGCTCTTCAACACTTAAAAAATGTCTTGTGCAGCAGATTTGCCTAATGCAATACATTGCTTGATTTCTTGACTGCTGCTTCCGTGAGTGTTGATGGTTGATCCATGCAAAATGAAATCTTTGACAACCTGGATTTTTGTCCATTTATATGGATGTTGTTTTTTGGTCCAGTGGTGATAATTTTCATTTTCTTTACATTGAGGCGCTACCTATACAGAAGTCTGTGGTCTTTGATCTTCTTCAGTAAGTACTTTAAGTCTTCTTCCCTTTCAGCAAGCAAAGTTATATCATCTGCATATCTCAAGTTGTTAATGAGGCTCCTCCAATCCTGATGCCACGTTTTCCTACATACAACCCAGTTTCTTGGATTATGTGCTCAACACGCAAATTGAATTCGTATGATGAAAGAATATAATCCCGGCGCACACTTTTCCTAGTTGTAAACCATTCAGTGTTCCCTTGTTCTATTCTAACAACTGCCTTTAGTCTATGTACAGGTTCATCATGAGCACAATGACCTGTACTGGAATAGTCATTCTCTGCAGTGTTATGCATTTTCATGATCCATACAATTGAAAGCCTTAGCATGGGTAATAAAACACAGATAAACACCTTCCTGGCATTCTCTGGTTTCATCCAAGATCCATGGACATCAGCAATGATTTTCCGCATTCCATGTCCTTGTCTGAATCCAGGTTGAACTTATGCAGTTCCCTGTCAATGTACTATTGCAGCCATTTTTTTTTTTTTTAAAGAATAAATCTGTTTTATTTATTTTTGCATTAATGGCTTTATTCCATACAACATAAAACTTCAGTATGCAGCAAAATTCTGTATAGTTTCCAATTAGTCAGAACACTAAAATGGCATGCTTCTTCATGGATATTCATTAGCTAAACTGGTGTTTTTCTCTCTCTCTTTTTTTTAAAGTTTTATTGTGAATTATGTGACAGTTTACATGGGAGAACATTAGTTGTACATTCATCTTATCTTATATTGTTTCATTGCCATGGTTACAATCCCCTCCACGAATCACCAATCAGCGAAAGGGTGCATCCTATAAGCCTGCTTTTCCTCCTCCCCCTCCCCCCCAGGTCGTCAGCACTCAGCCCCTCTTTCTCCCTGGATCCTGAGTCCCCCCATCTCTCCACACCTTCATCTCTATTGCAGCCATTTTTGAATTATCTTTAGCAATATTCTACTTGCATGCGATATTAATGATACTGCCTGATGGTTTCTGCATTCTGTTGGGCCACCTCTCTTTGGATTGGGTGCAAATATGGATCTTTTCCAATCAGTAGGCCAGGTAGCTGCCTTCCAGATTTCTTGGTATAGATGAATGATTGCCTCCAGTGCCTCATCAGTTTGTTGAACATTTCAATTTGTATTCCATCAAATCCTGGAGCCGTCTTCTTTACCAAAGCCTTCAAAGCACCTAGGACTTCTTCCTTCGGGGTCATTGGCTCTTGATCATATACTAACTCTTGGAATGGTTGAACACCGACAATTTCTTTTCTTTTTTTAAAAAAAATGTTTTATTGTGCATTATGTGATAGTTTACATGGGAGAATATTAGCTTTACATTCATCCTATCATATATCATTACCATGGTTACAATCCCCTCCATGCATCATCAGTCAACCAAAGGGTATACCCTGCAAGCCTGCCCCCCGCTCGTCAGCACACAGCCCATCACCCTCTCTGGCTCTAAAGTCCCCAGTTGCTCCATCTCTCCATGTCATCATCTCTGC
>NW_006408628.1:8807410-8808167 GCF_000296735.1 Chrysochloris asiatica
TGGGGTTCAGGATTCCACCTATGGTCTTATGTAATACAGAGGCTCCACAGGAAGTCTCCTTCACTGGACATGTTGTAACCCCATTTTAGGTATTCCTTCTTCTTCTTGTGTATTCCCCCCCTCCCTAGCACCCAAAGTATCCATGTCTATTCCCTACCCTGTACTCCACCTTCCTCTCCCTCCCCTCACCCTACCCCCCACATCCCTGTAACCAGCAAAGAATACCCCCTCCCCACCTGCCTTTAGTATGGGTTCTTTTTCTTAGTCTCTTACAGTAGTGTCGACCATTTCTTTTTGGTACAGTGATTCTGTATATTCTTCCATCTTCTTTTGATGCTTTCTGCATCATTCAATGTTTTGCCCATTGTTGTTAAGAGACCCTGGATAGGGTTTCCGAGGAGCAACTGGTAAATTTGAACTGCTGACTTTGTGGTTCAAACCTACCTTTGATCTAGTGCTTATCCTACAGTGCCACAGCAGGACTGTATTTTACCCTTTGTTGTTGTTATGTGCCGTGGAGTTGGTTCCAACTCATAGCGACCCTGTACAGGGTTTCCGAGGCTGTAAATCTTTCCCAGAGCAGAAAGCCTCATCTTTCTCCCGCGGAACAGCTGGTAGTTTTGAATTGCTGTTCCTGAGGTTTGCAGCCCAATTCGTAACCACTATGCTACCAGAGCGCCTTATTTTACCCATTGTTGTTGTTGTTGTTAAGTGCCGTCGAGTCGGTTCCGACCCATAGCGACCCTGTACAGAGTTT
>NW_006408628.1:8810457-8851025 GCF_000296735.1 Chrysochloris asiatica
GGTCTGCATCAGATTCCCCCTTATTTATTATTTGTTTAAGGGACGCTGCCTGTCTTAGGCGGTCAGTATGAATTCCTCAGTCTTACCCGTCATCGAAACTCATTGCAGCATGGCAATGGCTCTGTCTTAGGTTGCCGAGGTTAATGTATTCTTTTTGATGATGAAAAGTAAACCATGGCATAGTAAATCATGTGATTATCAGATTCAAAATGGCCAATACCAGTGCATTTCAGCTCACTGGTGCCTAGTATATTGATGTTTTATGGGTTCCATAAACCTAGTTACTGGTAGTACAATGAATTTTAAATAGGCAATAACTAAGCCTATTAGAAAAAAACATTGCTTATGTTAGTTAAATTTTCTTGCTGAAATATTTCTGCATGCTCTTTTTGGCCTTTTTCCCTTCATATTTTTATCCTTAGTTGTGGAAGGCCTGAGGGAAGAAGTTTCTAGATCATTTGTGCCAAGAATAATGTAAGTTATAACTACCAGCTATGAATGTTTAGTAGTGCTCCAGACTTTGTGCTTTACGTGAATTTTATAATTTGATCTCAAGTATAGTGCTTCCTGTCTCCTGTCCTTTCCCAAATTCTTCATCTGTGTGCTTTCAGCATTCAATGTCATTCCTTACCCATGAGTTCTGCTGGGCATGTGTCACCTGGGGTGGTAGCTGCCGGATGCAACATGCCTGGGAGAAGGAGAAGTGTCCAGGAGATGCTGGGAAACAACTTTTTCACATAAGTAATTAAGACTTTTTTTTTTTTAAGTTCAAACAATATAGATGCCTATGAAGTAAGCTGAAAAAGTATCCCACTCCCTTTCCTTCACCTTACCCCTTTCCCCAAGGTAGCCTCAGTTACGGTTTTGGTGTATAGTTATCCAGACCTTTGCACATTCACATACCTGGAGGTCTCTTTCAAAGAGACTTTTTTTCCCAAGAACTCCCTCCCCAACCTCTCTGCCATCACCTAACCTTTTAATTAATTAATTAATTTTTGGTGTTTTTATTTAGCACAAATAATAAAACTCAAAACAGGCTATCTGTTCATTTTCTTCGCTGCACAGCCTGGCATTGGGATTGGTGGCTGATGGCCAGCTGGGCTCCTCTTTCCATGATGGCTTTGTGGTTTTTGGAGGAAACCCTGTGAGCAGTCTGCACAGTCAGAGTTGTTGCACATCATCAACACCTCCGGCTCTTTGACTTTTTGGACCAGGAACTTGCAGAAGCCACTGGGCAGCATGTGTTTTGTCTTCTTGTTGCTCCCATAACCAATGTTGGCCGTTAAGATCTGGCCCTTAAATTTTCTTAGCACCCTGTTGTCAATGCCTCTGGGCTTGGCCAGTTATGCTTAATTTTGACTTAACAATTTGGTGCCAGATGAACTTCTTGGTCCTCTTTTTGATGACCTTGGACAGCGCAGAAGAAGCTTAGAGGGGCATTTCTTTTTACTTCAGTATTTTTCTGTTTGGGCTTCAATTGAGGAACTCAAACACAGGAACTGGGTGGTTTTCATATAAATTTGAACTCTACAGGATATCGATTAGTGTTTGTGGTGGTGGTAGTTATGTGTCGTGGAGTCGGTTCTGACTCATAGCAACCCTGTACAGCGTTTCTGAGACTGTAAATCTTTATGGGAGCAGAAAACCTCATCTTTCTCCTGTGGAACAGCTGGTAGTTTCAAACTGCTGACCTTAAGTTTCGTAACCCGATTCGTAACCACTATGCTGCCAGAGCTCCTTAGTGTTTGTACCCCCAGCTTAATCCTTAAACCCTTTTATTGACCAAGGATAATATGTAGGAGCAAGATAGTTTTGTAAAATAGATTAGATTATTCAAAATATTGTTTTCCAGGTGAGGTCAGTTTGTTGTTGTTAAGTGCTGTCAAGTCAGTTCTGCCTCAACGACCTTGTTATGGGTTTGAACTGCTGACCTTGCAGTTAACAGTCCAGGGCTTGTCCTGCAACTCTCCACCAGGACTCCAAGGTCAGTTCATTGGCTCCTAAATAAATTCTTGCAAGCTGCTGATTGGAGGACTAGCTAGATGATGGTGGATCCTTTGGACAGAATAAATAAGATATAAATAACTTTTTCTGTCTTTATACAGTGGTTGTTAGATGCCATTGTGTCGGTTCTGCACATTATGACCTAGTAAGGGGTTTTTGATGAGTGACTGGTGGGTTTGAACCACTGACCTTATGGTTAGCAGTTTAGTGCTGATCCTATAGCACCACACCAGGACTTAGAAGCAATGTATGTTGTTGTTGTTAAAATGCCATCGAGTTTGTTCTGACTCATAGCAACTCTGTATAAGGTTTCCGAGGAGGAGTGGCCGGTGAGTTTGAACTGCTGACCTTGTGATTCAAACCGACCTTGAGGTCAAGTGCTTATCCTATGGTGCAACACCAGGACTCCATAAACAGTGTATATATGTGGCTAAGAAAAAATATGTGTAGGCTGAATAAAAATAGTGAAACTTGTGAAACCTTTTAAATTTACTTTATTGCCTAATAGTTTTTCTAATTTGTATTTAAGTGGGATATTTTTGAAACAAGATTTCTATTATTGGCCTATGTGGCCTCCTACATATATAGTAGGAGTCCTGGTGTGGCGCTGTGGGCTAATGCATCAGACTGCAAAGTCGTTAACTGCAAGGTCAGTGGTTCAAGCTCACCAGCTGCTCCTTGGAAACCCTATACAGGATTGCTATGGCTTGGAATCGACTCAATGGCACTTAACAACAACATATATAGTATAAATACCTTTTCTTCATTTTTTTTTTTTTTAAATGTCCGATTGCAAAGTATTTACGGATCAATGGGCACACACAGACACACAGTGGCTCACAAATAGTGTTTGGCTTGGATAAGGAAAGAATGGTTGCTGAAAGCAACTTCTTTTTCCTTACAGAAATTCCTGATGAAATAAAAACTCTCATAATGGGAAGCAGAGGCTTTGCTAGAACATCCAGGCAGCTACTCTCCGACCCCTGCCATGGGTCATCTTTTTCTGCATGCTATATGCTTGGCTGTATTTGTAATGATAGTAGCCAACCCTGGATGTCTTGTACTAGCTGTGGAGCTATTTTCCAGAGAGTTATAGAAACATCTGCTCAGCTGCTTGGCTCTTGCACCTAGAGTGCTTTCTTAGGAAGACAGGTTCTCCACGTTGCCATGCTCCCTTACCTATCCATCATAGGGAATATGAGAGGAGATAAGGGAACGGCCATTGCAGAGGCATGCAGTTCTAGATTCCCATTAATCAGGAACGAGAAGTCACTTTCTCTGACACTTGTCCAGCTGGCTCACTTCACACCCTGCCTGGAAGCAGTTCCCAAAAGAGCAGCAATTTGGATTGTAATTTGGATTAACAATCAAGCCCATTCAAATTGGGTTCAGTGTTCCTGGATCAGAGGATTCATATGGTGGAATGCAGAAAGGCAAGCATTGAGCATATGTGCAAGGGGAAGGATTCTCTTCACCCACTCTGAGGTACCCTTGTCTACAAGGGAGAGTGGGACTAAGCAGAAGGCAGTGGTGTGCTTGTGGTTATACAGCACACCTAGAGGCTGAGTACAGGCAGTGCAAGAGTGTGTCCAGCCTGACTTGTATCTTGTAGCTGAAGGTTAGGAACAATTGAGGAGACAAGATGTGTTTTATTTCTGTTTCAGAGGCAGTGGAGTCAGTCTGAGGCTGCCCAGCGGCACCTAAGAAGAAAGACCTGGCCATTTACTTTGAAAAAAAAAAAAAATCAGCGTTTGAAAATCCTATGGGGGACAGTTCTACTCGGACACACATGGCGGGGGAGCACCATGAGTCAGAATAAATTTGAAGGCACCTGTTTTAAGGCAGAGTTAGATGTTGTTGTTATGTGCTGTCGAATTGTTTCTGACTCTTAGCAACCCTGTATAGAGTTTCCAAGGAATGACTGGTGGGTTTGAACTGCCACCCTTGTGGTTAGCAATCCAGTGCTTATCCTACCATGCCACACCAGGACTCTGAGTCTCAGATTTATCATGTATTAATATAAGGCTTTTAAGATCATAAAATAAAAGAACATAGGTAAAATGCCTGACATTTAGTATCTAGTATTCATTAGGTGCCAGATACATTTCTTTTGCCTTCGTTTACTGTGTGTTTTCAGTTTATTCATTCAACAGAATGTTTATTGAGCACTTACTGTACCAGACACTGTACTGGGGACTTCAAATGGAGGAAGATGTGCTCCCTGTTCCCAATCAGATGAGTTTTTCCCTTACTAAAGCTCATTGTAATATGAATGATGGTGGAGGCCTACATCCTATTCAGACTGGAGAGTTGGTGGTGTTTGAGTGCATATTTTAGGCCTGGTGAAGGAGAAGGAAAGGGCTCCAGGGCTCACACTTGTAAAGATATAAAGGTCTGAAGTAGATGATGCAAAGAGGGAGCCACAAGTCGGGTATTTTTCAGAGGATACCAGTTTGTGTTTTTGTTTCCTCGTCCTTTTCCCCATCAGTTTGATGTCTGTTGTGTTGCATTGGTAGGGCCAGGATGTGGATTCCTAAAAGAGCACTGAGTTGTGGCAGAATCTATTGAATACGTGTACACACACACACACACACACACACACACACACACACGGTTTTGTAAACTCATTGGCAGGATTTTTCTCTTCCCTTTGTGTATTCCCTACCGTAAGTGCACAGAGGATAATTGATCCATGTGTAGCATTTCCACAGTTTGGACATGAGTTCGTATTTTGTCACCTGAACTTGATAATAAAAACAAAACCCTTTGCCATCGAGCCAGTTTTGACTCCTTGTGACCCTATATGACACAATAGAACTACCCCATGGGGTTTTCAGTGTTGAAAATCTTTGCCGAAGCAGACTGCCACATATCTCTCCCACACAGTAGCTGGTGGATTTGAACTGCCGACATTTTGATCAGCAGCTGGGCATTACCAGGAAGATCACTGCAAACTTTGGAAATCTAGTGTTCTTCTCCAAGGGTTCCAAACCATGTCCAAGATTAGTTGTCCAAGAAATGCTGACATGGGACTCTTGCTTTCTTGACAACCACTGTAGCATGGTGTCTGTCTTTGCTCTTGGGATTATATTGCTCTTAATCATTTTTCTCCTCTTCAGGCTGACAGATTTGAAGGATGAACTTGCGGGAGGTGTATGGCATCTTACCTGAGCTGGGCCATGAGACCATGTGGCTATGATGTGGGCCACTCATGGCCTCAGCAGGAACAGAGCAATACAGTATTGGCCTCCGCCGGGGAAACAGCTTCAAACAGAGTGGCCCGTCAGGCACAGTACATGCCACACCAGTTGAGAAACCCTCTGAGAGCAAAGTTTGGTCTCAGGCTCATCAGCAGGTGAAGCCAATCTGGAAGCTGGAGAAGAAGCACATGGGGACACTGTCAACAGGCTTGGGCCCAGGCCTCTTGGGTGTCCCACCACAGCCAGCATATTTTGTTTGCCCTAGCACTTTGTGTAGCTCTGGGACCACAGCTGTCATTGCGGGCCATAGCCACTCCTGTTCCCTGCACTCCCTCCCAGATTTGTTCAGCAGCACCCTGCTATACCGCCGCTCCAACTATAGGCACAAACCTTACCAGCAACTGGAGTCTTTCTGCCTGCATTCAGGCCCATCAGAAAGAAGACCTTTTTCTCTCCCACAGAAGAACCACCCTGTCAGTCTCACTGCCAGTAAGGCCACTTTTTCCACGGTCTCCCCCATGGCCCAGCCCATGGCCTCCTCATCCACGGATCCATACCTGTCATCGCTGGGAGCAGCTGGAGAAAACCCTTCAGGGAAGAGCCTGGCCTCTGCCATCTCAGGGAAGACCTCATCTCCACTCTCCTCCTCCTACAAGCCCATGCTAAATAACAACTCCTTCATGCGGCCAAATAGCACGAAAGTGCCTTCATCACAGGCCCCAGAGGGCCTGAAGCCAGTATCCACACCCAAGGTTCAGATTGTCCCCTGGCATCATTCAGGGGGTACTGGAGATTGTACACCCCAGCCTCTTGAACCTAAGGTGCCCAAAAGCAATGACACTGTCCTAAATGACGCCACTGCCCATACCACCATGTCTACCCCTAATTCTCTAGACACATTCATCACCAGTGTTGCCTCTCCCCAGTACAACCGGAATAACTCAGCCGTGAGAGCAGAGCGGTATCTCTCTGGCCTGGATGACGACCCTGATTCCCAGTTGCATACTAAGGAGATTCCGTTTACTGAAGCTGTGAGGAAGTTGACTGCAAGAAGCTTTGGGAAGATTCCAAGACAAGGCTACCAGTTGGAACAATCTTGTTTTGTGAACCCTAGCTTCCAGTTTCGTCTCCTCAATAAGAACGGGCGGTGGAAACCTCCCATGGTAGGCCAGCAGTTTCCTCAGGAGGATGCTGGGACAGACAGTAAGATGCTCCCTGGTACCTCAGACACTTTGGGGTTGGACAGTGCAGTTTTCTGTACCAAACGGATCAGCATTCACCTCCTTGCCTCACCTGCCAATGGGCTCAACCACAGCCCTACCTGTGGATCTGCAGTTGACCCCTCATCACTTGAAGGAGACAAAATTCCAGCTCCCGAATCTTTCCTTCAATCATTTGGCGTAGCCGATATGGCCACCCACCTCTCTTCCATTCATCTGGACCAGCCTGTGAAGGAGTCCAAGGAAGGCAGGCCACTGGACTCACCTGCTAAAGAAATTGGGTAAGCTGGAGACAGTGTTTTTGGTTCATTTAGAGCAGTAGAATGTATGCACCATAATTTGGTAGCAGTGAAACAATGTCTCTGAAAGGTTAGTTTGATTGTTTTTACTGCCTAGAGTTAGGGTGGAGTCCTGGTATATCGCAGTGAGATAAAACACTGGACCATAAGGTCGGTTTGAACCACAAGGTTGGCAGTTCAAACTCGCCAGCCGCTCCTTGGAAACACTATACAGGGTCACTGTGAGTGGGAATCGACTCTAGGGCAGTAAACAAACAAACCATAGAGTTCTGGTGTTTACTTTAGAGCAGGGCTTGGAAACTATAACCTGCAGGCCAACTCCTGTTTGCAGCCTGCTTTTGTAAGTGCAGTTTTATTGGAAGTCAGCCTCACCCACTCATTTACATACTGCCTTTGGCTGCTTGCTTTCTACTTTGGCAGCGGTAATTAATTGCAACAGACTGAATGGAAAACATTTACTCTCGGGCTCTTTATAGTTTGCTGACTCCCCTGCTTTAGGAGAAAGCTAAGGGGAGAAAAAAGAATCCATAACATCAAGTGTATAGGGCTTGTGACTTTCCTGCTTATACTAAACCAAATCAGGTTCCCAGTTTTTTCTGGTCTGACGGCTGTTTCAGAGTTATATGCTTAGCTTCTTATCTGTGTGTTGTTACTTCTCTGGAACCTTGGTCCATCAAGACCTGGTTTTGAGATCCCTAAGAATATTTGAAGTTACTTACCAGAAATTCATTGATGGCATTCTGTTTGCTAAATATACTATTTATGTGCTTCAGGGGATTTCAAAGGAAGTAGAAGATGTAGCGCCTTTACTCAGAATAGGGGGTGGGGGTAGAGGGTGTAATGTTAAAGAACGGTGGTTTTATTTGAGCTTTGAGGTCCAGGCAAGAGGACAAAATGGTGACTGGAGAAGAAAAACATTGGGAGATGACGATGGCATGAAAATCTAATTGTGACCTCTCTTACGGAGATGACTGGACTGGGAAAATAATTCTCTCTTATAGCTCAGCCACTGACCTCCAGCCAGATCAGGTTGAAGGTGAAGATGTAGAAGAAGATCTAGTAGATGGTTTGGAAGACAGCTCCAGTCATGATGAGAATGAAGAGGAGGAGGGTGAGTTAGGGGACCCTTTCACCTTCTACTCGGAGCTAGTCCCATGAAGATAGGCAAGTGAGCTGGCAATGGTATACAAAGGTTTATCACCTACACGCATCATTTACCTTTCAGTGAAGGGGGGTGAGCAGTCCAAAGGGGAAGTGACTTCCAGGGGATTTTGTCTCACTAGTCTTGCCTTGTCCCTGCTGCTGCTGTCAAGCTTAAGGACGGCAGAGCTGAGGCCAGGATGACAAAGGAAGAGCTGCCTAGGCTTGCAGCCTCTCCTACTGGGAATTTCTCTGCTTTTCCTCCCCCAGGAGACTCGGAGTCCTCCTCGTTCAGTGCTATCTCCCCCAGTGAGTCTGTAGCAGCCATCTCTCGGTAAGTGCTGCTTCTGTAGATCATTCATAGATGCTCCTTTTCTGTCTCTTCAAGACCATAGTTGAATCACGCAAGTCATTAATGGCCCTGAGAATCCTAACTTGTTTTCCCAAGAGTTTTAGGTTTTGGGCTTTAAGTTTTGAACAAGGAGCCATGGAAGGGACCAGAGCACATTTCATCAGTTGGACTTAAAAAAACACTACCATGTTTTTTAGGTTGTATTTTGGGTTGTAGGCCCTAAGAAATTATTCAAGTAAAAATAAGAAATTTTAAGAAATGTTAAGGAAATTAATATTCAATTAATGAAGAAGCATACAGGTTTCCCCCACTATCTAAAAGTAGAGCTTCTCTATAAAATATTTCATAAGCTGAAATGGCATAAAGCAAAGAAACAATTACCAGTAATTTATATGGGAAAAATATTTGAGCATTCCCAGACCCCCAAAATAATCTAATAGAAACCCTAAAATAGCACTGATGCATAGTGTTCACAGCCACAGTTCAAAGCTATGGTGGCTTGATAATGATGCCAAGTGTAGTTACTGGTAAGGAGCTTAGTGACACCACTCTTGCAGTTCAGGGTATGTGTGCACTGCCCCTTTAACAGCTCCTTGTAAATGCTGAGCAGTAGTTATACTTTCCACCTTTTTTTTTTTTTTTTTAGTTTTTACTGTGAATTGAGTGATAGTTTATGTGGGAGAGCATCAGTTTTTACACCATCATTTCATTGCAGTGATTACAGTCTCCTCTGTGCATCATCATTCAACAGTATTTGCTTCTATTCTGTTGTTGTTGTTTTGTGTGTGTGTTTGTGTGATGTACACAAAAACACTCAGGAATATATACTCATTTAACCAACCAAAGGGCACATTTTACAAGCCTGCCTCCTGGCTGCCTGCCCTCACTCCTTCTCTTTCCATGAGTCTAAGAGTCCTCACCTGCTCCCTCTCTCCATGTCCTCGTCTCTACCTCTATCTCTGGTGTCACTGCTTCTCTCAATAGGGTCCAACATTCTGCTCGTGTTCTTCTCCTTTGATGGTCCTAGGATCCTCTATTTCTGGACTGTAAGATTAACTACTCTCCCGTTTTTGTTTCAAAACTTTTACCTTTACAGTTGTGACAATCGCTATTGGTCATGGTAACAGTTACTATTGAATCATAAGAATCTTATCCCCATCTCTTTTCACCAGACCCATCTAGACAGGATGAAAACTATTCAGTGTGGACTCTTCCTTCCCCTGTACACTCTTAAACTAAACTCCCTCTGGAAAACTTGCAAGCCAATCACTTTGTTTCTTCATTTTAGGTAGCCAGTGTCTTAAGTTGCCCATCCCTATCTACTATCCTGTATACAGAGGGGATAGGATTGATAACTTGATGTGAAGACTCCTTCACTCTCAGTTGGTATTTTTAGCTACTACATCCATAAGTATAGATCAAATTCATCAAATTGTAGTAATTTACACTTGTTTCCTTTATCAAAAATTGTTCTTTTATCTTTGTCTAGTCCAGTTCTGATCATCAGGCCATCAAGGCTAGGTCAAATGGGTACTGTTTGCAAATTTAGGTGTTCTTGTGCATCTCCCCTCACTTCATATCAGCTGGATGCTTCACTCTCAGCTCTAGGCCTCTGTGGCTATGTCCTCGTCCATGGGTTCAGGTGTCCCCAGGTCTCACCACACTTTGGACCAACTAGCTCTTCCTCTTCTCTTATCTCCAGGTCATCAGGAGTCAATGGACTGTGGTTGAACTCAGCCCATTTCTTCATTGCTGCCTCTCCCCCTCTTCGCTAGCAAGCTCACATGCCTGCTCATGTGTTCTCTTTGAGTTTCAGTCTTGGAGGGGGATTTGTCCTAAAGGGACTTGATTGCTTGCCTCGATGTCTCCCCAGCGACTTTTCACCTATTTTTGCAAAAACAAAAATCCTTTTTAGATTTCTTTTGGTTAGTGGAAATAGGTACACCAAAATTGAGTAGTGTAGAGTGGGGATACCTATAATAATATTTAAGTAAAACCATAGCTCTGGTAGCGTAGTGGTTACGACTAGGGCTGCGAGCCGCAAGGTCAGCAGTTCAAAACTACCAGCTGTTCGGCAGGAGAAAGATGAGGCTTTCTGTTCCCGTAAAGATTTACAGCCTCGGAAACCCTGTACAGGGTCGCTATGAGTCGGAACCAACTCCACGGCACATAACAACAACAACAACAGCCCTTCAAGCCACCCACATGAGGGTTATTGCCACATTGCCCTGTGTAATGTGTTTCACTGTCAGGCACTGTTCTGAGATAGAGACGCAGATAGATTTGAGCTCATTGATTTGAACTTTTTCCATGGCTTTTTTTTGCTGTCTTTTAAGGTTAGTTGTATTTTGATCAATAAAACTAACAGTCTTAGAAATAAGAAATGGAGTGAAAAATTATGTGACTTTAATCTAGATTATTTTAACAATTGCCTTTGGTGAAGTCTAATGATGCTCATCTCTAACTCAACCAAAAAGATTCACAAAACAAACCCGTGGTTATTGCGTTAGTTCTGACTCCTAGCTGCCTTGTGGGACAGTCAAGTCTGTCAGTCTTTATGGAAGCAATACTGTCACATCAGTTCTCTGTAGAGCAGCGCGTGGGTGGGTTCAAGTCGCTGACCTTTTGATTGGCATCCAAACGCTTTAACCACAGAACCACCAAGGCATCTCATCTTTAACTTGTTAAGTGCTACTGAGTCGGTTCTGACGATTAGTAACTCATAGGGTGTCCAAGGCTGTAAGACTTTGTGGGAATAGAAAGCCTCATCTTTCTCCTATGTGGCAGCTGGTAGGCTCAAACCGCCAACCTTGTGGTTAGCAGTCTAATACTTACTATACAGAACATAGCACTCCCCTTCTCTACCTAGAGAACCAAAAAGCTATTCTCTTAAAAGTAGGCCCTTTTGTAAAAAGAGTTGTAGGACGCTGCATAGCTGAGATGAAATTAAGGGGGAGAAGATGGATTTAGCCTCAGTGGCACAATGTTTTAAGTAGTCAGCTGTCAACTGAAAGGTTAACGGTTCTAACCCACCCAGCAGTTCATAGGGAAAGGACCTGGTGATCTGCTCCCGTAAAGATTACAGCCTAGAAAATCCTACAGGGCAGTTCTACTCTATCCCATGGAGTCACTGTGACTCGGATCGACTCTGAGGCACCCAACAACAAGGTATAATTTAAACCACTTTCTGGGTAGAAAGCTAACATTCTTCAACATGATCTTACTCATTCCATGCACTACTTCCAACCTTGTCTCAATGGGGCTCTGTCTTCACTCCTTAATTATATTGTCTTCATTTAAAACTGAATATATGAGGTGGCTTCAAAAGTTCATGGAAAAATTGAATTAAAAGATAATGGAATTTGTTTTACATAGCGGCGTCCTGGTGTGGTGCTGTGCGATAAAGCACTGGATCTCAAGGTTGGTTTCACCTGCAAGGTCGGCGGTTCAAATTCACCAGCCACTCCTCGGAAACCCTATATGGGGTCACTATGAGTTGGAACCAACCTGATGACACTTAACAACAACATATATAGAAGACCTAAAAAGAAAAAAATACTACATATCCAAGTGTTTTGCTTTTTAAAAGTAATTTTTACTGAAAATGTAAAAAGAAACAAAATGCAAATATAGAAAATAATTGTTCAGTTTGGTTAATTTAAAATGTCAACTCAGAATTTTCCACTGAAATCCAGCTATGTATGGCAAGGTTTATCCCAATGTACGGAGCAACCCAGACTCAGGTTGCTTTCTCTTTGTGTCATCTCCATGTCAGGTGAAGCTGAGAGGAAAGGAAATTTCCATGCCTTGGTTAATAGGATCAGTCAAGCTGAACCTCATTTCTCTGTGTCTGCTGGTTACAGTGGTTGTACCAGATTTAGAGCCCCAAATTACCAAGGTAGAAACAAGCATTTTTGAAAGGCCAGGAGGGAGAGAATTGAGACTGTGAAGGTGGCTAGAAATCCTGCCACAAGTACCCTGAACCTTTGTGCATAACTTCTGTCCCTTGAAACCTAACCTACCCTCCTTTCAGAAAAGCAGAGCTACTTCTGGTTGTATATACTGATGCTGATTCAGATAAAATATTACCACTCTCCATAAGAGAAAGTTAGTTAACAATGTAGAATTGACTTGGACTCTCACCTTTTCCCTGCTTAAAACTGATTTGTGTTTGTCCTCTGGCCAGCCACACAGCCATTTATCTAGCCTTTTGGTTAAAAGATAAAATCCACAAAAGGTGCTTGTTAATAATTTTCCCATTAACGCCTACAAAGTGTAGACCCTCTGATCTATGCATGAGGTAAAACATATTTTTCAAGGAAGAAATTGAGATTGAATTCCAAACCCTTTCATTTTTTAAATAAAAGTTTTTATTGTGAACTGAGTGATACTTTACATGGGAGAACATTGGTTTTATACTCATCCTATTGTATTTCATTTCATTACAGTGATTATAATCAATCCCCTCCATGCATCATCATTCAACAGTATTTGCTTCTATTCCCTCTATTGTTTTTTTGTTTTGTTTTTAAGTTTTTATTGTGAATTGAGTGAAAGTTTGCAGGGCAGATCATCAGTTTTTCATTCAACAAATCATATATACATTGTTTCATTACAGTGACATAATCCCCACCATGTACCATCAGTCAACAGTATTTCTCTGTATTCATTTTAGCTTTTATTTTTAAACACTCAGGCATATATAATAATTTACACCACCAAAGGGCACATTCTGAAAATCTGTTTCCTGGCCGCCAGCTCTCAGTCCCTCTCTTTCCATGAATCTAGAGTCCTTAGCTGCTTCCTCTCTCCATGCCCCATCTCTGCTGCCATCTCTGGTGTCGCTGCTTCTCTGGATAAGGTCCCGCATTCCGCTTGTTCTCATCTCCCTTAATGGTCCTAGGGTCTTATGTTTCTGGACTGTAAGATTAACTACTCTCCCGTTTTGTTACAAAACTGCTACCTTTACAGTTGTGACAGTTACAATTAGTCATCATAACAGTTACTCACTATTGAATCATAGGAATCTTATCCCCATCTGTTTTTCTCAGACTCGTCTAGACAAGATGAAAGCTATTCAGTGGGGACTCTATCTTCCCCTACACATTCTTAAGTTAAACTCCTTCTTGAAACCTTTTAAGCCAGTCACTTCATGCCTTTTATTGCCCCCTAATTTTAGGTAGCCAGTGTCTGAGTTTTCCATCCCTATCTACCCTGTATACAGAGGAGATAGCATTGATACTTGATGTGAAGACGCCTGCCCTCTCAGTTGATATTTTGAGCTACTACCTCCATGAGTATAGGTTGAGTTCATCAAATTGTAGCAATTTACACTCGTTTCCTTTATCAAAAATTATTTTCTTTTTTATCTTGAGTGGGTACCGACTCGATGGCACCTAACAACAACAACAGGTCAAGTTCTGATTATGAAGCTATGGAGGTTAAGTCAGATGAGCCCTCCATTGTTTTTTGTTTTTAATGTACACAAAAACACTCAGAAATATATAATCATTTAAACAACCAACCAAAGGGCACATTCTGCAAGCTTGTCTCCTGGTTGCCAGCACCCAGTGCCTTTCACTTTCCATGAGTCTAGAGTCCTCAGCTGCTCTGTTTCTCCATGTCATCATCTCTGCCTCCATCTCTGGTGTCACTGGTTCTGTGGATAGGATCCCACATTCCGCTGGTGCTCTTCACCCTTGATAGTCTTAGGGTCCTCTATTCTTGGACTGTAAGATTAACTACTCCCCCTTTTTGTTACAAAACTTCTACCTTTACAGTTGTGAAGATCTCAATTAGACATGATAACAATTGCTTACTTTTGAATCATTAGAATCTTATCCCCATCTCTTTTCACCAGACTTGTCTAGACAAGATGAAAACTATTCAGTGGGGCAAACTTTTACATTTTAAGGACAAGAAAATCAGAAATATTTTTGATTGCTAAAATCATATTTTATTCCAATTATGAAAGATTTATATGTTCATTATATGAATATACACTTGGCAACTACAGAAAAACACAAAGATCATTGAAAGCATTACCTCTGTTCCTCTACTCAACAATATTATCTATTAATGTTGTTGTTGTTAAGTGCCTTCGAGTCGGTTCCGACCCATAGCGACCCTGTACAGGGTTTCCGAGGGTATAAATCCTTACGGGAGTAGAAAGCCTCATCTTTCTCCCGCGGAGCGGCTGGTAGTTTCGAACCGCTGACCTTAAGGTTCGCAGCCCGATTCGTAACCACTACGCTACCAGAGCTCCTTAATAGTTTATTGCATTTTCTTCTGCTATATTTTTTTCTAAAAATCATATAATTTTAGTGATGGAGGTCATTATGTGTAGCATTCTGTTTCAAATGTAGAAATTGAGGGCCAGGGAAAGTAAGTAACTGTTCCCACTTCATAGTTTCTAACTCTGCTAGACTAGAATGCTGGCCTCATGAGAGTATGACCAATATTCTGGTCTGTTTTTTAACAGTTTATTGTGGTTTGGGTCTCCTGAGGAAAAGTCAAATCCTTGTTTTTTAAGAGTTTATTGTGGCTTGAGTCTCCTGAAGATATAAGCTCAATACTCCTAAGAGGCAGCTACCAAGGATTTCCTGTCTTAATTAAACTGTTGATTTTTTATTTCTTAGAATTGCAACTGATGGTAAATTCATTTGCAGTTCTAAGAAATAATACAAAGATTTCTTATACCCTTTACCCAGTGCCCCAGTGGTAACATCTTGCAAAACTCAATCCAATATGGTAAAACCAGGATATTGCCTGACATCCACTAATTTATTCTCCATTTTTATAAATTTGTCATTTCAGGAATGTTACAGAAATTTATAGCAGTATGCAACCTTTTGGATTGACTTTTCCTATACTTAGCTTAATTCCCTGGAGATTCCCTAAAGTGTTGTCTTTATCAGTAGTTTGTTATCACAGTTTGTTTTAAGGACAATGTTTACAGTTTTAGTCTATAACAAATGCTATGCGCCTTTGTGTACAGAGGCTGTGAATCTTTACGGGAGCAGAAAGCCTCGTCTTTCTCTCACAGAGCAGCTGGTAGATTTGGTTGCCTACTACCTTGCTGACCTCCAAGTTAGCAGCCCAACTCCTAACCCACTAACTATACTACCAGAGCACCTTAGTATTTAACTTGACCCAATACAATTCTTTTTATAATCTCTAAGATTCAAAACATTTAACATTCACTGCCTGTTGCTGTTATGCTGACAGTAACAACTTTAAAAACTTTGTATGAGTTAGAAATTCACTTTGTAATACCTTTGTGGGTGGTGTCAGCTCAGTGCAGTGACAGCTCTCTCCATTTTTTAATAGTCTGGATCTGTCTGTTGAGGCATTCCTGAGTTTGAGACCCCTACGATAGCCTTGATGTCCCCAAAGCCCACTGTTCCACTTTCTCTGCCATATCTATTCATCATCTCTATACCTGAGCTGCTGCATGTCACATAAAAAATGGAGCATGGCATTAGCTGTCCTTGTATCTGCAATAGACCTAAATAGAAAAGGGATGAGAAGTTTCAATATTTCCTTTTTGTCCTGTTTTGTTTTAATCTCTCTAACTCTTCTTAGAGCTTTTCTGTTTTCTTTCCTTTTCATTATCCATAGCATTCTTTTTCTCTCCTCATTTATTATTCTTTGTCTCAGTGTATCATGTTCCCCTGCTGGTCTGCATCCAAACTCCTCACGCACTCTCAGAGATACTCATTTTAGGGAGACCCTTATCAGAGGAAACATTGGAGCTGGACCACAGAATGAAGTGCTGGAAACCCTTATCTTTAGACGGTGACATTGAGTAACATGACTGAATGTAGGTCAGTTTTGGCACCTTATGAATTAATAGTGACAACACCATAATTGAGTGCTTGTCCTTTTGGAATCAGAGGTTAAATGACAGCATCATTTGGTTGTATAATATTAACACTACTCCGGGGCTGTTACTGCTGCTATCCCTACCACGTGCTTGTTTTCCATCTTAGGAACTGCGTAGAGATTCTGGCCAAACCTGTGTCCAATCATGAGAAAGTTGTCCGACCAGCCCTCATCTACAGTCTATTTCCCAATGTGCCCCCTACCATCTATTTTGGCACTCGAGATGAGCGAGGTAAGCCTGGCCCAGTATCTAACCCCAAAAGTGTCCCTAGAGAGAAGGATGGAAGCTAACATGGTAGGCGGTGGCAACTGGGAGGAAATTTCCAGAAAGGCCTATTGTGGATGGTTACCAAACTTTGTGTTTAGCTTCCTGCTAGGCCCATAGGTCCGATACGTTGTTGTTGTTGTTAAGTGCTGTCAAGTCGGTTCCGACCCATAGCAACCCTGTATAAGGTTTCCAAGAAGCAGCTGGTGAGCTTGATCCACCAACTTTACAGCTCAAACCGACTTTGCAGTCCAGCACATTAACCCACAGTACCACACCAGGACTCCATTAGGTCTGATACTGGACCTTTTTTTTTCTGTCTGCTCTTTAGCTGGCCACACAGCCTCTTAGTCTCATGTTTAATTCATGCTCTCTAACCTTGTTTCCTTCCTTATCACCCTCCCCTGCTGTGCGCCTCTGAAACAATATGTAGGGGTTTTACCTAGCTAGGGAAGGGCAAGTGACAGTAGTACCTTTTCCCTCTTCTCACCATTGACTCTCCTGTTCTTCCTCCCCCCTCCCCCACTGCTTTCCCCTAGTGGAGAAACTTCCCTGGGAGCAGAGGAAGCTGCTCCGGTGGAAGATGAGCACAGTGACCCCCAACATTGTCAGGCAGACCATTGGACGATCCCACTTCAAAGTCAGCAAGAGTGAGTCACTGCCTTATTGTATGCCTGTCCTCTGCCCAGCAGCTGGGCTTTGTCCTAAATGCCAGTACTTCTTGTGTGTGGGAGCAGCTGGGGACCCTGTCCTGGAGTTTCCAACCTCATGAGAAGAGTGTCATTCTGAAGAACTAAATTCTCTGGGCCTGGACCTGTCACTCAAGATTGGGGGAGAGAGGACCATTGTTTTCTCTCTGGCTCCAGGATAGCTCCATGGCAACTCTCAGAAAACCGGGTCTGGGAGCTGTGCCCAGGTACTGTGGTATTTCTGAGGTCCCAGGGACTGAGCTGTCAGCAGGACTGACTCCTTCATCTACTCTCTATAGGAAATGATGACTGGCTGGGCTGCTGGGGTCATCACATGAAGTCTGCGGGTTTCCGATCCATTCGGGATCATCAGAAGGTAGGGGCCGTTTCTCAGGAGCTCTTTCTTTGGACTTTGGACTAGGCCAGTAAGGAGGAAGGTGTGGGGCTAAGAGGAGGATGACCATGGAGAACTAAGCAATGTTCACAGAAAAGTGGAGTTCGTCTAGGAAGAGGATCCAGTATGAGACCCCTGCAGACCACATACACCTCCAGTTCAGCCCTGGTGTCTTCTGGGCAGTCCAAGTCTCCCCAAGAGTCCTTTTCCTGTAATATCATCTGTTTTACCTTCATGTTTTCCCTATAATCATTACATATTTGCCTCCATGCCTATAAGCTGAATAATATTTGTAAGAAGGACTTCTGGTCTCATGTTAGGACAGTGAGTCCCTTGCCCTCAGACAGGTGCTTTCCTGTCCTTGTCCCATGGACTCTTTTGAAAAAAAGATTCAGTAGTTCTTTCTTTGTGCCTAAAATGAGTATCCTGGCTGTCTTATTCACTGTGTATGCCATGAATTATGAACTCCCAGCAGGCACTGAATTTTATTGTGTTTTGATGTCTTTTAGTCAGCGCTCAGTAGCTCAATACTTAAGGACCATTGTTGTTGTTGTGAAGTGCCATCGAGTCGGTTCCAACTCACAGTTACCCTGTATAGGGTTTCCAAGGAGTGACTAGTGGGTTTGAATTACCAACCTTATGGTTAGTAGTCCAGTGCTTATTCTGCAGCGCCATACTAGGACCATTAGGCTATAATAATGGAACCGGAAGTGGAAATGTTATTGTGAGTCTTGTCATGCGCTGGTCTCATCTTGGTCATTCTCCCACTCTCTCCCTTTACCCCTTCTGTAGCTAAACCACTTTCCAGGCTCATTCCAGATCGGGCGGAAGGACCGACTGTGGCGGAACCTATCGCGCATGCAGAGCCGCTTCGGCAAGAAGGAGTTCAGTTTCTTTCCCCAGTCCTTTATCCTGCCCCAAGATGCCAAGCTCCTGCGCAAAGCCTGGGAGAACAGCAGCCGCCAAAAGTGGATTGTGAAGCCAGTGAGTCAGTCATAGTGGGTAGTAGTAGGCCGTAATCTGAGTATTGGGCAGGAACAAATCTCATATCTCTTCCACTTCACTTCTAGCCAGCATCAGCGCGAGGCATCGGCATCCAGGTCATTCACAAGTGGAGTCAGCTCCCCAAGCGAAGGCCCCTCCTGGTACAGAGGTGAGCTTGTCTCCAGCTAGGCTGCTCCCATTTTGCCATTTCCTTTGGCCCAGATAGTCCCTTTTCACAAGGTTCTCCTGCTCCTGTTCTCCCAGTCAAAGTCTCTCCTATTTGTTTTAAGATCCTTTGCTCAAGGACTGTTAGCTGGCTTATGCTTTGTAAAGCCAGGCATTCAGTTACCCACTGAGTCCTGTATCATCTGGCATGCCCCTGATCAGACCCTTTCCCCTGTGTAGGTATCTGCACAAACCCTACCTCATCAGCGGCAGCAAGTTTGATCTACGGATCTATGTTTATGTTACGTCCTATGATCCTCTACGGATATACCTCTTTTCAGATGGACTCGTCCGCTTTGCCAGTTGCAAGTATGTGGTATTGGTGAAATGTCACCCTGACAGCTTTGAAGATTTATTTCCTCAGGGAGAGGAAAGCTATAGGACACCAAACAGAAAAGTACAGATGTTTTGGTAGTTTATATTAGCAAGGGGGAAGGTGAGCAATGGAAAATAGGGTGATTCTCTGCTTCAAGGGGATCTTCCAGCATGGTCTGAGGTAGATAGGGGGATGAGTTTAACTTTGGTGTTCTAGAACCTTGTCAGCAGGCATACTCTCAGGCCCAAATCTGAAAAGATTGGTCCATTTTCCATCTGCAATCTTGCCATCTTGGAGTTCTGGTGTGGTGCTGTTTGGATAAGCAATGGACTTCTAACCCCAAGCCAGTAGTTCAAACTCACCAGCCACTCCTCAGAGACCCTATATAGCATTGCTGTGAGTCGGATCTGACTCAGTAATAGTGAACAACATCAGCAGATCTTGCCGTCTTACCTTTGCCTTTCGCAACTTCACTTCCAGGTATTCCCCTTCCATGAAGAGCCTTGGCAACAAGTTCATGCACCTGACCAACTACAGTGTCAATAAAAAGAATGCTGACTACCAGGCCAATGCAGATGAGACGGCCTGCCAGGGCCACAAATGGTAAGGGGGCAGGGTGTCCCACTCAGTTAAGTTTTAAGGAATTTAAGATTTGGGGGTTTGGGGAAGTTGGTTGTAATAGTTGTCACAACAACTATTGTTGTTATGAGCCATTGGGTCAGTTCTGACTCTTCGTGATACTGCATAGGGTTTCTTAGAGTGGCTGATGGGTTTGAATTGCTGACCATGTGGTTAGCATGGTTAGCAGTCCAGTGCTTATCCTGCCTCAGCAGGCTAACGTTTGAAATATAAGACTCAAGGATTACATAAACACTTGTCAATTCAAAATCGATGTGTTTACATACAAGTTCATCTTCTTCATCAAAATGTTGTAATCAAAATGAAGAGAAAATACCTATAGGCTCTTGTTCCTTTTGCTTTCTGTTTTCTTCATCACCCATTCTGAGACATTATCCCCAACACTGCCCTCTTCCCTCTGCAGGGCACTGAAGGCATTATGGAACTACCTGAGTCAGAAGGGAATCAACAGCGATGCCATCTGGGAGAAGATAAAGGATGTTGTTGTCAAAACCATCATCTCGTGCGTCACATTATCACCCTGGGGCGTGGGGCCTGCTACTAGACTGCCTCTTTTCTCTTTGCCATCACACTGCTATGCTTCTGATTTTGCTATGCTGTGGTTCAGTTTCTGAGAACAGAGTATATATAGGAAAAGATGTGAAGTGCTGTCAAGTTGGTTCCAACTCATAGCGACCCAGGATAGGGTTTCTGTATAGGTTTCCGTATAAGGTTTGAACTGCCAACCTTGTGCTTAGCAGTCAGTGCTTATCCTACAGTACTACACCAGAAATGTTGTTAAGGGTTCCTGAGAAGCAACTGGTGGGTTTAAACTACTGACCTTGTGGTTCTCAGTCCAGTGTTCATCTTACAGCAACACACCAGGACTCCACACATACAGAGTTAAATTCTGATCTCCTCCTAAGCTTTATTCCTAGGAACTGGCCTAGATCAGAGGCATCTCTTGAGAGCTGGTTTTTCTGGGTTGCTTCTGTTCTCCCGTCTCTGGGCCACGTCTTTGTCAGAATCTCTCTGGTGAATACTTCCTCCTCTTCATGACTAGGTCAGAGCCTTATGTAACCAGTCTGCTCAAGATGTATGTGCGGCGGCCCTACAACTGCCATGAGCTCTTTGGTTTTGACGTCATGCTGGATGAGAACCTCAAGCCCTGGGTTCTGGAAGTCAACATTTCCCCCAGGTAGGCCGCATTCTCAGGACACTGGTGTAGAACCCTTCCTGTGTATCCTTCTGGTTTGGTTTCTATTCTAGTCTGGCTGACTTTTTAAGACCTTTCCTTCAGTAGAATTTTATTTCCCTCTCAATCCACTGTTGGCCCATTCACTCATTCTCTCCCCTTATGTCTAGGTTCTTTAAGGATGGACAGAAGTTGTTAAAAGTTCTTTTACACTTGATCCCTACCTCTTGCTATTCTCTAGCAAACCAAGGTCATGAACAGATGCCTTCCTGAGTGAGGTTGTTCATTTTTGGGCAAGAAGACCTCCATCATGGTGCTCATGAATTTGGATATTTGAGCCCTTTTATCTGAGGAACTCCAGGGAGTAAGCAGGGCTGGCACTGACTTGGAAATCTGACGACTCTTTTGCATACTTTCCCTAAAGCCTCCACTCTAACTCCCCACTGGACATCAGCATCAAAGGCCAGATGATCCGTGACCTTCTGAACCTGGCAGGTTTTGTTTTGCCCAGTGCAGAGGACATCCTTTCCAGCTCCGGCAGCTCCAGCAGCTCCAATACCAGGTCAGCGGCCCTGCTTCCCTGAGGCTTGTCTGTCAGCATGACCCGGGGAAGGGCTGGCTTCTGGGCACCTTCACTGGGACTCTTTGATGATATCTTCTTGCTTGGTCTTTCTTGCTACTCGGTCTGCCACTAAGATCCATCATGCATACCCTGCTCGAGAATCTCCAAAGGGCCTGGAAAATCAGGAATAAATTCTTTACCTGCACATTTGAAGCCTTATCCACCTTTTCCCTGGCCCATTTCTCTTCATTCCTCTTTCCGCCCCACTGTATCTCTTAGAACCTTAAGGTTGGAGGGATCCTTAAAAGTCAGTCAGTGAAGTTACTGCCTCTTGCTGTTCCCCTGTAGTGCCCTGTCTGCTCAGGAGAGTTCTTTCTTCTAAAATGCCTCCCAGCCGGAGCTACCTGCTATAATCTCACCGATCTGCCAAAGCCAAGGTCAAGGCACCATCTTCGTTAAGCCGGCTTAGTGTAGACTTTCTTTCCTCAATACCCCTAAAGCATTTGGAACCATTCTTGACTTACTATTTGTTTGATACCTTCAGTGTTACCCTCAGAGCAGCTCTATGAGGTTGATAGTAGCATGAGGAAATGGAGGATCCCTGGTTTTAAGCATCCCATCCAGAACATTTCGTTAGAAAGTGTTAGAGCTGAAATCGGGTCCTGATTTGTTTGGTAACAAAGCTTACTTTTCCCACCACCCCTGTAGAGTCACATTTGGCCTATGCTGCTTGTCATTTGGCTTATTCTTAGAGGCAGTGGCTGCTTCTTTATAAGTAATACTTGGAGTGATGTGGATGATGAAAGAGACAGGGAGATCAGGTAACTTAACCCAGGTCACACAGCCGGTAGGGCAGAACTGGATATTTTGGTAAGTGTTCACTAATTCCAACTAAATGGAAATGCAGAGCAATTAGGTTTATTTCAGACTACTCTTTATCATTCCAGGGCAGCTGAGAGAGGGTGCTTTCCCCATTTAGTTCTTCCCTAGTACTTGAGCTTTGATTGGGCTTCTTGCGTGGAGTGCATTATAGTCTCAATTTTACTTAGGTGACAGTTATCCATAACTTTTTCTTCTTTTCTTGAAAAGGGAGTCTTAAGAACTGAACATTTTCTTTGGGATCTGAAGCTGCTAACTTTACTCTTTGCTCCCTTTCCACATCCCCTTAGCCTGGCCAGCAGCCCCAGGGATAAATTCCGAATGGCTCCTGAGCACTGTACTGCTCAGAAGATGAAGAAAGCTTATTACCTGACCCAGAAAATTCCTGACCAGGTAGGAGACTGACCTTCCTTCACAAAACCAATAGAAAGTTTCCTGGTCAAACTTCTGGGACCCCAAGGCAACCAGGGTGGCCCACTCCATGTCCATGGTCTCTTTACCTTTGGATTCTGCTGCTGAGAGGTGCAGTTATTCCTCTTAGCAGATAGATAGAAGAGTGGCAGACCACGAAGCTAGTGCCAGTTCAGAATTGCTGATTTTTTATCTTGAATGTATCCAACAAGCCATTTAACCTCTTATGTCCTAGTGCCCTTTTACCCCCACCAAAAGCCCTTTCACCAGCTAAGTTCAGCAGACATGAGGTCGAGAGGTAGCCCATCAAGTGGCCTTGGTGGTTCCTTAAGTTCCCTGGAGCCCTGGGGTCTGCACTGTACTCCTGCCCTCAGCGTCCACTCTCAGTCACACCCTCCCTCTTCCTGTCCTTTGGGCCATAGGACTTCTATGCATCGGTACTGGATGTCCTGACACCAGATGATGTCCGGGTGCTGGTGGAGTTGGAGGATGAGTTTTCTCGCCGTGGTCAGTTTGAACGAATTTTTCCTTCTCGGATTTCCACTCGCTATCTCCGCTTTTTTGACCAGCCACGATATTTCAACATACTCACCACCCAGTGGGAACAGAAGTACCATAGCAACAAGCTCAAAGGTGATGTGCCTTCCGTGACTCAGGAGGCCATGTTTAGAGAGAGGTTAGATCGCAGTAGACCAAGAAATGGGCCTCTCTGGCAGGAAGAATTAGCCAATTAATTTCACCCTCTTAAGTTTCGCCCCTGCTGTCTTGTCATAGGAGTTGATCTGCTTCGGAGTTGGTGCTACAAAGGGTTCCACACAGGAGTCGTCTCTGATTCTGCTCCAGTGGTGAGTGATGCCTTGGGGCAGAAGGCTTGGGGGAGGTGGTGGCTCCACTCCAGGCCCCTCCCCCTGGTGCCTTAAGAGTACAGCCTAGGCTGGGTGTTGGGGTCTGGCCTTTCACGTCTCGCCTAGGCCCTGCCTTTGGGTCTCCTGTGCCCCTTTGCTCTTAAGGGAATAATTGCCTCAAGACTTCCTGGGTACGTTTCAAGATCAGGAAGTACCTTGCAGGCCTCAGCTTTTTTGCCTGACCTTGGAGAGAATCAAAACTTTGCTCCAAGGAGTTCGTGCCTGGGAGACTAGAGAAGGGGCAAGCCCCATCATCTCTCCAAAGCAGAGCTAGAAAGAGTCCTAAGACTCTTGCCTGACCTCTGCCTCAACCTGTCCACCTCATTGCTTCTTTTGCTTTTAGTGGTCTCTGCCGACATCACTTCTGACTCTCTCAAAGGGTGACGTGATTCCCAGTGCCTTCTGCAAATCGGAGATGGGTAACCTGGGGTGAGTGCCGTCTGGACAGGGGAGAGTGTGAGTTGGGGTGGGGGTTTCTCTTCTTCTCCTCCTTGATTATAACAACAGGGTCAGCACTGGGGGTAGGGTTCCAGAATTGAGGGTACTAGTATTTGCAGCCACGATGTCCTCTTCCTGGGGGCTCTCAGTATGTCCAGTGAAGCTGAGCCCAAGTCACAGGTCATCTGCTGAAGCAGTCACATGCAGCCATCCCCACTAGCTGAAAGAGGCGATCCTTAACCTACCTACCCTCGCATATATTCGCACTTGCATTTAAGCTTTCAAACCTTCAAGTAAATAAAACTGGTTTTATGGTTACTTTTATATCCATATAGTTATGGTACATAGCACCATAATGTTGGGAGCGCCTGGTCCAGACTCTGAAGGTAGACCACAAACTAAGGTCTCAGCTACACAGTGTGTTTATCATTTGTTTTCCCCCCCTTGTTCCCTTCAGAAAACAGAGCTCCTCTGAGGGAAGCCTCCCACTCTGTGAAGATGGAGCCACCTCCAAGTCCAAGAAGACTCCAGTTGGCCTTTCGCCTTTCCCCAGGAATCCCAGTTTCTCAAATAATGAGGATACCAGCAAAGAGCTCAGCCTCTCTCCCCAGATGTTACCTCTGATCAAGTACTCTGGGCAGACGTCAAGAATTTCTGCTTCCCCGATTTCCCTGTCAGCCAGTGACTCCCTCCTTGCTGCTGTGAGCCCATGACTGACCCCCATCCTCTAGACCCTCTCCAGGAGCCCCACTGTTAGCTACCTCATGGGAACCTGCTGGCCTCCCTGAACCCCCAGCCCTCTACTTTGCCCTTATCAGAGTATTTGTTGAAATGGTTGAATTGCCGAGAATGGCTGTCTATAGGGTAGAAGGGATGGTGATGATGGGGAGATGGTGAAGAAGATTCACCCTTGGATCTTTTGCCTGGCACCTCACATCTCAGCAGAGAAACCAACGATGGCTGTGCAGCCTTGAACGAGTAGGGTTTGTTTTCTACATTCAGAGAGCCACGTGTGGTTTTATTTTAGGTCTCAGTGAAGTGATAGAGTTGTAGCTTAAGAGTAGAAAACATAACCAAGTTAAGCTTAAATCCTTTGTTCTGAAATTGAGGAGGTTCGTCTGAAGGCTCTCATCTTCTCAGATTATCACTCCTTCCCCAACTCTCTATCCTAGGAAGCCACTTTGAGAAACCTTTACACTTTCAGACTCCTCAGTGGAGCCCTCTTCCTATAACCTTACGCTAGTCAAGGGCCTTACCACCTTTTGTGTACACACCCAGCTAATAGCCTAGGTCTTCCTATGTTGACCTCATACCACTACCTAACCTTCTAGGCTTCTCTTTCATGAATGTCACCTCTTCAACTTGGCTTTTTATTTTGAAGTCAGTGATTCTATGGACTATGTAAAATTTTCACAGCTTCAACAAAAAGGGCCAGATAATCCCCATTGCTGTTAATCTATGTCAGCTATAAAAGGATCACAATCCAGAGGGAGGATAGGAAGAGTTGATGATTTCCTTCCTATAAGTGGGGTTTAGATCACAGATTGTTAGAGCAAGCAGAGACCAATGACTTGGCAGGTGGGTTTCACTTATAAAATGTTCTTCCAGTCAGACCTCTGACAAATCTCTTGCACGCATAATTGAATCTACCTCCCTCCTCTAGCCTCAGCAAAAAGTAAGCATTCAATAAATGTTGACTGAGTGAACTGTACGTGGAGAAATCTCAGAGGACATGAGCACTGGAACCAGAAGCTGTTTCTCTCTCTTTCTTAATGGAAAGTGGAGCCTAGGAAGGGAGCCCAGGAAGCACGAAGAGAGAGTTTGGATTAGAAAGATGGTTTTCCTGAATTGCGTTTCTCTGGAACCCTGTACTTTCCAATTGTTGCTCACCTCCTTCCTGCCCAGTTCCTGCAGTCCCTGTAACTCATTTTTTTAGCAGCAAGGCACACAAGAAGCCACCTGGCCTTGAATGTCTGATGCTCAAGTTTTCTTTGCACATTAGCAGGAAGCTTGGCTGCTTGGTCTCACTCTGGGCCCTGGATGCCCTTGTTCCTTGTGAGGTTTGGAAAAAGAAATCCTGCCCGCTCAGTGACTCCCGGAGTTCAGTGGCACATTGAGATGGACCCATGGAAAGATGATGGAGATCTGATGGGGCCCAAGGGCACAGAGTAAATAACTTTGCTGGCCAGCCCGGAGGCCATGTTGACGGTTGTGAAGCAAGCTTCGTGGCAGAATCCTAGGGTAGCACCTGCTACTCAGTAACAACTTCAGCACCGGGCCAGAGTGGGCGAGATCCTGGACAAGCCTGTTAAATCTCTTCTGGTAGAATTGAACGCTCCCTCCTGGATGCAGTATTCTAGTGTAGATGTCAAAGCCAACTTTGTGATACGGGTAGTAAGCAGCCTTTCTAAGAGAAAACTGGCTACATACTTAGCTTTGTTGTGGCTGGTCTTCCTGTGCAAGAGCTTAGGTGTGGAGGCCTGGCAGAGCTGATGGTTTACTCCTTGGAAGCCAACTTCAATCCTTTGGCCTGTCTACTGAGAATCCCTGTACAGCACAATCAATCTGTTTCCATCGTTGTAACGGGACAGAGGGCCAGCATTGCAGCATGATGGGGGTTGGCTGTGCCTGGGGGCGAGGGGAGGAGGCTTAGGAAATGAAATGAGTAGTGAAAATATAGTACTATTAGTTTAAAACATGCTTATATGTAGGTGATTTCTGAATGTGCTCACATTTGGGGGTCTGGTAGAAGTGAATGAGGGTTTTGCTGGGTGAAAGAAAGGCTCGGGACTTATGTATCACATTTGCTTTTCCCCTTTGAACAAAAATGAAATCTTGCTTTTTAAATATCAGCAGACACACTGGGCTTTGAATATCCACAGGACACGAGGTATTCAGCCACATAAGGAATTTTGGAGTAGTAATGTGATTTTTTTTTTTTTTTTTAATTTTAAATCTGGACGTGTAGCAGAATAAATATTTGTTAGAAATGTGTCACTTCTTTTTCTAGGTTGGTAACTTAGCTAGTCCCTTTTGGAGAAAGGAAGGAATACACCTGAAACTTAGAAAGTATTGAGTATTTCTGAAGCAGTGGTTCTAATGACCTGGGGTGGGGAGTGGTGGTTGGTAGTTATGTGCCGTGGAGTCGGTTCTGACTCATAGCGACCCTGTACAGGGTTTCTGAGGCTGTAAATCTTTACGGGAACAGAAAGCCTCATCTTTCTCCCTTGGAACAGCTGGTAGTTTCGAACTGCTGACCTTAAACAGCCTAATTTGTAACCACTACGCTACCAGAGATTCTTTGGGGTGGGGAGTGGAGAGGGTGGTAGGTAACTGGCCCTGTTTCTTGCGGATCCACTGGGTTTGATCAGAAACAAAGGACCTCCGGATGTGTACTAATGAAGAGGTGACACTGTTAGGAAAAGAGCATCGCACTTTATGGCCAACCTTGGATTCAAATCTCAGTTTTGCTAATTAATAGACACGTGACCGTGGACATTTCATCTAACTTTTTAGAGTCTTAGTTTCTTTGTAAACCCAATAGAATTACCTGTTTCTCAGTGTTGTGAAAATTGACCAAAACATGTAAAACTACTTATGTCATGTCGGGTGCCGTCAAGTTGGTCCCAACTCATACAGAAGGAAGCGCTGCCTGGCCCTGTGCCCTCACAGTTGGTATGTTGGAGCCCATTGTTGACAGCCACTGTGTCGGCCCTTGTCATTGAGGGTCTTCCCTGCTTTTCGCTGACCCTCTAGCACTTCGTACTTCTTTCTCCGTTTTCTATCCAAGCCCTGTTCCTTGGGTAGCGACAGGCGGCAAGAAATGTTAAATCCTTCCCATAGGGAAATGGAGCAGCTAGAGTCGTTCTGGAAGTGCTGAAAACCAGAGCAGCCTCTAGATAGCCCACAGTCTCTGCACACAATGTGTAGACATACTCATTCATTCCTAGTGACTGTTAAATTTACACTCAATAGGAGGTGGATTTCTTTGGTTAAATACTTCACAGCCAGGATAAAAATTCCCTGGGAAAGGAATTATCCTGCCCTCTCCCAAGAGAAGCTTTGGTAAGCAAACAGGAAGAGGAATGGAACAGCAGATGCCAGGTGCCTGTAAAGGAAGGGCAGCAGGTGAGGAAGGTAGAAAGGCCTCGAACTGGAGCTGGAGCCAAAGACAAGAGTCACCCGACCTGACAGCTGTGGGTAGGACTGCTCCAAAGGATAGTTGTCATTAAGGTGCATTCTCATAGTGTCAGGTTTTTTTTGGCTAAAGATGACTGTCCCTCTCCTTTCCCCATCCTAACTAAAGGATGCAGACAGGATTGCCCCAGGGCAGTCTGACCCGGGTGAAGGCAATGAAGAAGGATATTAGGGTATAAAAGACTTTCCATGTGTCATTTGAGGGATGGCAAAATGTACTAGCCTCCCTTGGTCAGAGCTGTAGACCTTTACTCTTTGGGGCTTCTTCCCTGAGGTACAATGGTGACCTGGAGAGTGATTCTCTTAGAATCACTGAATTAGTTACCCAGAGAAGGTGGTCACCAAGGCAGCCAGAGGGCCCTCCCCCTCCTGGCTTCCTCTGGATTGCGTGTTTAAGACTAAGGCTCAGCTGTAAGTAATCTTTAAGTCCTTAGAGGTTTGCAGACGTGTGGCTGAGAGCTCCATTTCACGCTACTTGAGACTGATCCAGCCTCGCAGATGCCCCTTCCTGGCCTTTTAAATCCCTGCTGCGTCAGAATTTGCACACTCATTAATATCCAGGGGTCTGCATAGTTTTACCCAAGGTCCCCAAATATGGGTACTATGCTAAATCAGTGAAGAAAGCTCAAAAGAGTGGTAGGTGCCTCTTGACATATTTCACATGTAAGCAAAAGTACACAAGAAGGATAGTCTAAAGTCCATTTGTGCCTTAATTAGTATATTAGACTCGAGACATGCAGAGGGCCAGGGTCTGTCGTGGGGAAAGCAAACAAGCTTTGAAGATATTTAAATCTCTAAGCTTTCGTTAATAAACTGGACAAACTAGTGCCTACCTGTTAAATGTGATGAGGATCAAATGGGAAAAAGAAAGCATCTAGCACAGTGCCTGATACATACATGGTGCAGCTACAGTAGATTCAGAAACAGGCTTGACCCAAACTACTGTCACCAGAAATCATCTCTTCTGTAGAGTGATAATAAATAGGAATACAACATACTTTGGAGCTATCCATGAGAAGTTAAATCTGAGGATTTAATTGAGATAATAAACTTGGAAAGATTGGCATCATTATTAGTCATCAGAAAAGTGCATTTAAAACGCAAGACACCACTTGTCCACTTGTTAGGTGCCCTTGAGTTGGTACTGACTCAGTGACTCTATATGGGCTTTCCAAGGAGTTGCTGGTGGGTTTGAACTACCGGGACTCCTACGTAGGCACTGAACTTGTTAAGTGCCATCGAGTCAGTTCTGACTCAGCGATCCTGTGTAGGGTTTCCAAGGAGCAGCTGGTGGGTTTGAACTACTGACCCTGTGAACCACAAGGTAGGTCCAGTGCTGGTTCTACAGCACCACTTGTTAGGTGCCATCGAGTCGGTACCGACTTATACACAGCAGAATGAAACACTGCCCGATCCTGGGCCAACCTCACTATTGTTGCCACACTTGAGTCCATCAATGCTGCCACTTAGCAAATCTATCTCATTGGGGGTCTTCCTCTTTTTCTCTGACCCTCCACCTTACCAAACATGATATCCTTCTCCAGCAACTGGTCCCTTCTGACAGTATATCCGAAGTATGAGAGATGAAGTTTGGCCATCTTGGCCTCCAAGGAGCACTCTGGCTGCACTTCTTCCAAAATGGATTTATTGGTTCTTTTGGCAGCACCATGGCACTTTCAACATTCTTCTCCAACACCATAACTGAAAGGCATAAATTCTTCTACAGTCGTCCTTATTCACTGTCCAGCTTTCACATGCATATGAGATTACTGAAAATACCATGGCTTGGATCAGGTGCACCTTAGTCCTCAAGCTGACATCTTTGCTCTTCAACACTTTAAAAAGGTGCAGTAGATTTGCCTAATGCAATACATCATTTGATTTCTTGACTGCTGCTTCCTTGAGTGTGTTGATCCAAGAAGGAAGTCCTTGACAATGTCAATCTTTTCTCCATTGATAAGAACATTGTTTATTGGTCCAGTGGTGAGGATTTTTGTTTTCTTGACATTGAAATGCAATCCATACTGAAGGCTGTGCTCTTTGATCATCAGTAAATGTTTTAAGTCCTCTTCACTTTCAGCGATCAAGGTTGTATCATCTGCATATCGCAGGTTGTTAATGAGTCTTCCTCCAATCCTGACGCCACGTTTTTCTTCATAGAACCCAGCTTCTCGTATTATTTGCTCAGCATACAGGTTGAATAAGTATGGTGAAAGAATACAACCCTGTCGCATACCTTTCTTAATTTTAAACCATTCAGTGTTGCCATGTTCTGTTCGAACAAGTGCCTCTTGGTCCAGGTACAGATTCCTCATGAGCGCAATTAAGTGCTCCGGAATACGCATACTTCACAATGTTGTCCATAGCTTGTCATGATCCACACAATGGAAAGCCTTTGCACAGTCAAAAAAGTACAGGTAAACATCTTTCTGATAATTCTCTGCTTTCAGCCAAGACCCAGCACCACTAGAATGACAAAAACAGAATGCCAGGTGTTGAACTCATGGAGCAATAGAAACTTACATTGCTGATGGGGATGCAGCCTGTACTTTGGAAAACAGCTTGGTAGTGTTTTACCATGTGACCCAGCAGTCCACTCCTGCACGAAAATGTTCATAGCAGCTTTATTCCTAATAGCAAAAACTTGGGAACAGCTAGTGATTGTATAAATTGTAATGTATCTGTTCAGTGGAATGCTACTTAAGTGTATGGTTGTAAAAGGGAATAAGCTACTGATAATGCTACAGTTTGGATGACTCAAGAGCATTGATCTAATAGAAGCCAGAAATGAGATCCCATACTTAGGATTCCATTCCATTGACATTCTACAAAAGCAGAACTAGTGGCAGTCATGGCATCAGTGGTTGCCAGGGGCCATGGGTGAGGGGCGAACTGACTACAGTCAGGATGGAAATAGTCTTTATCTTGATGGCAGTGGTGGGTACACAACCACATACTTGCCAAAACTCATTGGATTATACACTTAAAATGGGCTTGTATAGTATGTAAATAGAATTTTTAAAAAACACAAGGAGATGCCATTTTCAGGCAAATTTAAGCCACAATGAGAGCATTAGAATCGTCAATATTAAACAAGGGAGCCAAAACCAAATGTTGGAGAGGGTACTGGGCATTCAGAGCTTTCATACATGATTGGCTTAGATATAAAATGATGCAACCACTATGGAACATAGCAGTTTCTTATAAAGTTGACATATCTATGTATGACTCAGCAATTCCCTAGGTATTGTTAAGTGCCATCAGGTCGGTTTCAACTCAGGGACACTGTATAGGGTTTCTGAGGCTGAAGCAGAAAGCCTCATCTTTCTCTGGAGGAGCAGCCAGCAGGCTTAAAATGCTGACCTTGTGGTTCACAGTCCAGTGCTTATCCTACAGAGCCACTGCACTTCCTTCCCTAGGTATTAAGGGCCATTAAGTTGGTTCTGACTCAGTGATCCTGTATAGGGCTTCCAAGGCACTGCTGGTGTGTTTGAACCCGCCAACCTTGTGATTAGCAGTCCAGTACTTATCCTACAGCACCACACCAGGATGAAATTACATGTCAACCAAAAACGTTTATTGCCCCTTTATCCATAATAGCAAGCAACCCAAACTCCCCTCAAGAGATAAGTAAACTAGTATGTTTGCTCAGTGGAGTATTATTAATAATAAAAAAGAACAACCTGTGGTTTATGCAACAACTTGGATGAATCTCAAGAACAATGAAAGTAGGCAAACAAAAGAATCCACACTTTGAAATTCAGTAATGGTAAACCTCTGGAGATTGAAATTAGATCAAGGCATGAGGACTTTCCAGGGTGATGGTTATGTGCTATTCCTGATTGCAGTGTTGCTTACATGGGTGATGCAGTTGTTAAAACTCATCCAATTGTACACTTACAACCTGTGCGTTTTAATGATAACTTTAAGAACTAAGATGAAATTGACATTAACCATTTAAAACCAGTGCCATTTAATATATTTGCAATGTTATGCAACCACCACTTCTACTTCTAAAACATGTTCGTCACTCCAAAAGGAAACCCGTATCCAGTAAGCAGTCACCTCTCATTGTCCCCTTTAGCCACTGGCAGCCAACATTCTTTATTCCTGTGGATTTGCCTATGCTGTATATCTCATATAAACGAAATCATACGATACGTGGTCTTTTGTGCCTGCCTGTCACTTAGCGTATATTTTAGAGGTTCATTCACATAGCATTTATTTCATTGCCTTGTATGGCTGAATAATAAATACTCCGTGGTATGTATATACCACAATTTACTGAATTGTACAATTAAAAAAAAATTTATTATGGAAAGTCTATCTTAATAAAGTTATTGTATTCAAAACAATTTTTTTCAGGAAGAATTTTGTGTTTTTAAAGCTATTTGGAGCTAACACTTGAAGTTCTTTCAACATTAGGAGATTGTTTATGGAGTTTGATGTCCTGACTTAATTTTAGCCTCCTCAATCTGTAATTCTTCCTACCCTGATCATGGGAACAAATATTTCAGAGCCAACAGCATTGGAAAAGAGAATGTTTTCGACTCATCTCCCCAACCCCGCCAAAAGAATCTCCATTTCTATAATGATAACAAGCAGGTTGTTTTTTTTTGGTTAGGTACTGGGCTCATAGCGACCCTATGCACAGCAGAATGAAACACTGCTCCATCCTGGGCCAACCTTGAGCCCATTGATGCTGCCATTTGGCCAATCCATCTCGCTGGGAGTCTTCCTCTTTTTCTCTGACCTTACCAAACATGATATCCTTCTCCAGTGACTGGTCCCTCCTGACAACATGTCCGAAGTATGAGAGACGAACTTTGGCCCTCTTGGCCTCCAAGGAGCAATCTGGCTGCACTTCTTCCAACACAGATCTATTGGTTCTTTGGCATCCCATGGCATTTTCAGTATTCTCCTCCAACACCATAACTCAGGGGACTGTTAAATAAATAACAATTTCCTCCTCATTTTGTATTTTTAAAAATTCTGAGACTAAAATCAACATGTAGTACAATGAACATTGATAAGTTCTCTACCTGAAAGCTTGTTGCTGTTGAGGCGATTCTGACCTTATAGGATAGAGTAGAACTGCCCCATAGAGTTTCCAAGACTCTAATCTTTACGGGAGCAGACTAGACGTCATCATTCTCCTGTGAAGTGGTTGACCGAACCTTTCATTAGTAGCTAAATATGCTGAACTGCTGCCCCGCCAGCGTTCCTTCCCCTCTACCTAGATGCACAAATTAATGACATTTTAAATGTGCACAATCGTTCTCTATTAAGTGCCATCGAATCGGTTCTGACCCATAACAACCCTGAATAGGGTTTCCAAGGAGCAGCTGGTGAGCTTGACTCGCCGACCTTGTGGTTCAAACCAACTTTTCAGTCCGGTGCGTTAACCCACAGCACCACACATTGAACTTATATTAATAAAGTGTATGAGTTCCAGTGACAACCATTTTTCTTCTGAAATACAACCTGATGAGACTCAGTGCCAAAGATCTTGATCTGTTAATATCTATGGGGCAAAAACAAAAGGACTGAACTGTTCTAGCGCTTTAGCATTTACCTTTTAAGAATATGGATATTTAATGCATAGCCATAATACCATAGTAACACTTGAGGAAAAAATCCTATATTATTTAATACTCAGTTCAAATTTAAATTCCCCCAATTGTGCCCAAAATGTTATCGATCCCTTTTTTATTTTTATGTTTTAAATTTTCTTCCCTTCTTCCAATCTAGGAACCAAAAACCACACATAGTTTTGTTTGTTATGTAGAAAAACGACCTTTACCCGTTTTTATTCTTCATGCAGTGATTATTCTTAAAAGCCCCAGACCAGTTATTTTCTAGAATGTCTCATATTCTGGATTTATTAAATTGTTTCCTTATGATACAGTATTTGACAATGAAAACTTCCCCAAGACTCTTATATACTTGAAGTTAGTTATAGAGCTTTGATTAGATTCAAATGAAATATTTTTGGCAACAATTTTTCCTGTTGCTAAGTGGCATTGAGTTGGATCTGATTCACAGCGACCCTGTATAGGGTTTCCAAGGAGCAGGTGATGGGTTTGAACTACCAACCTTGTGTTTAACAGTCTATTGCTTATGCTACAGACCCATAACAAGACTATAAGTTAGACATAGAACCTTGATTAGATTCAAATTGAATATTTTGGGCAAAAGTCCTTCCTAAATGGTAATTATATACCTAATGTTACATTATATTGGGTATATATGTCCACTTGTCCCACTGTGAGAAACCAAATTTAATCACCAGCTCTCTCTACTAAGTTTTTCCTGTTTGAAATGCATGAGTAATCTGTGGATTAATACCTTGAGACCCCATTAAGTCCTTTTCTCTCTCTCTCTTTTTTTTTTTCCTTTTTATTGTGATTTGGGTGAAAGTTTACATAGCAAATTGGTTTTCACGCAACAATCCATGCGCATTTTGATTCATGACATTGATTGCAATTTCCAGAATGTAACAGACTCTTCTGCATTCTGTTTGCCATGGCCATTTGCTCTTTCCTAAACCTTCCTGCTTTGGGAGCAAATGTTGCCCTTTTGATCTCATGTGGTTGCTAAGAAGTGTGAGCCTCCCTGGTGTTAATGTTCACCTTATGAGCCCGCTGTTGTCGTTGATTCCAACTCAAAATGAACCTGTTATAGGACAGAGTAGAACTGCTCCATAGGTTATCCATGGTTGTAAATCCTTACAGAAGCAGATTCTGTTACCTCTCTCCCAAGGAATGACTGGCAGATTTGAATTGCCCATCTTTCAGTTTGCAGCTAACAATTGCTCACCTTAATTGTTTGGTTGAAAGTTGAACCATATGGTTGAGTTCAATTCAAGGCCTGATGGGAGTCTTGGGGTCCCACCATTGTATATAACACCAGTAAGCCTTGTCTTTTCCTTTACGATTTTGAGGTTTGTTCCACATTTCTCCCACTTTTACCCAGGACTCTCTATTGTGGTCCCTTTCAGAGGGGTCAGCAGTGGTAGTTGGGCACTGTCTAGTTCTGGTTTCATGGTTGCAGAGGCTAATGTTGGTGTGGTCCATTAGTGCATTGGACTAATTGTTTTTATAGATCCGTGTCCTCTTCGGAATCCAGCTTGAACTTCTGGGAGTTTTGATGTACTCTTGCAACTGTTTGTGAATTATCTTTGCAAAATTTTACTTGCATTTGATCATAATGATATTGTTTGATGATTTATGCCTCTGTTGGGTCACCTCCCTTTGGAATAAGTACAATCATTTGGCCAGGTAGCTAGCTTGGATGAGTAGGTGACAAGAACTCAATCATACTGCAAGCCAACCTCCTGGCCTGTTGGCCCACAGCTTTATTCGGTCCATGGGCCTGGAGCCTGCAGCTGTTCTGTCTCCATGACAACGCCTCCGCCACTCTCTCTGCTGTCACTGCTTTTCTAAGTAGGGATCTCATGCTCCACTCAGGCTCATTGTTTTTGATGATCTGGGACCCTCTGTTCCTGAAATGAAAGATTAATTACTCCCCCATTTTAGATATACACCTTCTACAATTACAGTTGTGACAATCACAATTAATCCTGCTAATGATGACAACTGAATCATAAAATCCTATCCCCATCATCCCCATCCCCTTTCATCAGATCTATCTGGAAAAGAGGGAAACTAGTCAGTGGGAATTCTACATTACTCCCCCTCATTCTGAGACTAAGCACTCATGAAAGTTTGTAAGCCAGCCACTCCATGCCTTTATAGCACCCTGCCCTTCCCCCCATTTTGACAGCCAGTGTCTAAATTGGCCATCCTTATCAACCCAGTACACTAAGGAAACAAGCTTTTTCCTCGATATGAAGAATCCTTCCGTTACCATTGGAATTTTGAGTAACTGCATCCATAAACAAAAGTCCAGTTCATCAAATTGTAGCAGTTGATACTTGCTCAGAGTATCAAACATCTTTATCTTCATCTGATTGAGTTCTGGTTAGCTAATCATCCAAGCTAGGTCAAATGGGTACTAGCTGCAAGTTTGGGAGTTCCTGCACACCTCCCTGAGCTTCAGACTAGCTGGCCACTTCACTTTCAGCCCTAGCCCTCAGGGGCCAGCACAGTGCCAATAGACTCAGGAGTTCACACATCTCCCTAAACTCAAATTGAAATCCTTCAACATACTGATGTAACACTGGAGGCACTCATTCATGTAAAGAAATTTGGAAGACAACCACCTCAGCAACCGATTGGATAAGAGCTGTATTTGTGCTTAATCCAAAGGGAGGTGATCCAACAGAATGCAGATGTCATCAAACAATATCATTACTATGACATGCAAGTACAATTTTCAAAGATCATTCAAAAATGGTTGCAGGAGTAAACCAACAGAGAACTCCCAGAAATTCAAGCCGGATTCAGAACTATGGATCCCAGAAATTCAAGCTGGATCAGAAAAATGGAACTATGGATCCCATTGCTGATGTCAGATGGATCTTGGTTAAAAGTAGAGAATTCCAGAAAGATGTTTGCTTGTACTTTATTGACTATTTGAAGGCTTTTGACTGTTGTAGATCATGACAAACTGGGTAACACTGAGAAGAATGGTATTCCAGAACATTTAATTGTACTTGTGAGGACCGTGTACATAGACCAAGAGGCAGTTGTTAGAACAGAACAAGATTTACTGAATGGTTTAAAATCAGGAAGGGTGTGCACTAGGGTTATATCCTTTCACCATATTTATTCAGTCTGTCTGGTGAGCAAATAATCCAAGAAGATGGATTACACGAAGAATGTGGCATCAGGATTGGAGGAAGATTCATTAGCAACTTGCAATATGCAAGATGATGCAACCTTGCTAGCTGAGAGTGAAAAGGACTTAAAATACTTTCTGATGAAAATCAAAGACCACAGCCTTAAGTACAGATTGCACCTCAATGTAAAGAAAAAAAAAAAAATCCACACAACTTGACCAATAAATAACATCATGATAAATGGAGAAAAGATTGAGATTGTCAAAAATATCATTTTGTTTGGGTCAAAATTTATGAAAGCAGAGGTCAAAAAATCAAATAACATACTGCATTAGGCAAATCTGATGCACAAGACCTCTTTAAAGTGTTGAAGAGTAAAAGGTGTCAGTTTGAGGACTAAGATGTGCCTTACCAAGCCATGGCATTTCCAATAGCCTCATATGCACGTGGAAGTTGAGCAATGAATCAGGTAAACCATAGAAACATTAATGCATTTCAGTTATGGTGTTGGAGAAGAATATTCTAAGCCCAATGGACTGCCAGAAGAACAAACAAATCTGTGTTGGTAGAAGTACAGCCAGAATGCTCCTTAGAGCCAGGATGGTGAGTCTTCGTCTTTCATACTCCAGACATGTTCTCAGGAGGGACCAGTTCCTGAAGGATTCATACTTGATAAAGTGGATAGTCTGTGGAAAAGAGGAAGAGCCCCAATGAGATGAATTGACATAGTGGCAGGAGCAAAGGACTCAAACGTAACAATTGGGAGGATGGCGCAGGAGTGTTTCATTTGTTGTGCATAGGATTGCTATGAGCCTGAAGCAACTCAGTGACACACCTCACAACAACCTAACATATTTATGTTGTTGTTAAATGCCGTTGCATTGGTTCTGACTCATAGTGGCCCTTGTATAGGGCTTCTGAGGCTGGAAATCTTTGCAGAAGCAGAGTCTCCTCTTTCTTCCGTGCTATATTTATATATAAGGAGCTCTGATGGTGTAGTGGTTATGAATCAGGCTGCTAACCTCAAGGTCAGCAGTTCGAAACTACCAGTTGTTCCACAAGAGTAAGATGAGGCTTTTTGCTCCTGTAAAGGTGTGCAGCCTCGGAAACTCTATGCAGGGTACTATGAGTCAGAACTGACACCACGACACTTAACAACAACAACAATATTTATATATGGATTTAATGATTTTAATACTTTACTATTATTGGGTGGCACAGTTTGTAATAAACTTGAACTCGCCAAATGGCACTTCAGGAGAGAGGTCTGGCAATTGGCGTCTGTAAAAGTTACAGTTATGAAAATCCATGGAGCAGTTCTATTCTGTAAAACACAGGATCTCCTTGAGTTGAAATTGACTTGATAATGTGGTCCTGTTTTTTATAAATTGATGTCACTAAAGTTCCTGGCTCTGGTGAAATCCTAGGTGACCAAGTTAATGAACAACAAACAAATCACTGCTTTTGGAAACAAGTTTTCAGTAAGTTAAAACAAAAATGCCCTCAACTAACATGACTTAGGAATAAACTACTTGATAAAACTAAATATTACATATGCATGTTACAAAATTGAAAGTCCAAAAGGGCATGTTGTAAAGACAGGTGTGTCGTTTTACCTTTGTCCTAGAGGTAAGGGTTATTGCAAGTTTCTTGTGTCCTACCAGAGTTATTCTACCCATATACAAATGTTGATGCAATATATGGACACTTACCACAACACAACACTGTTATGCACTTAAAAAAAGTTTTTAAAAATATATCTTGAAAATGTTTTATATCAATATGTATCATTAAAATTTTTTTTTCCTTTAAGTTTTTATTGTGGATTGAGTTAAAGTTTACATGGCAGATCATCAGTTTTACATTAAAAAATCATACAACTTGTTTCATTACAATAATTACATTAACAGTATTTCTCTCTATTCACTCTCTGTTTTTTTTTGTTTTTTTTTTAAACACTCAGGCATATATAATAATTTATACCACCAAAGGGCACATTCTGCAAGTCTGCCTCATGGCCACCGTCTCTTAGTCCCTCTCCTCCCATGAATCTGGAGTCCTCAGCTGCTCCCCGTCTCCATGTTCCCATCTCTGCCTCTATCTCTGGTGTCGCTGCTTTTCTGGATAAGGTCCTGCATTCAGCTTGTGCTCTTCTCCATGATGGTCCTAGGATCCTTGTTTCAGGATTGTAAGATTCCAGTGCATGGATACACCATAATTTATTTAATTAGTTCTCTAGTGATGGTCTTTATGTGGTTGCCAATGCCTCACACAAAAAAATTATTATATACAAGGGGGTATCAAGAATACATTATGATTGATATCCTAGGCACTAGTGAGCTGAAATGGACTGATATTAGCCATTTTAAATCTGACCATCGTATGGTTTACTGTGCCAGGAATGACAAGTTCAAGAGGAATGGAGTAGCATTTATCATCAGAGAGAACATTTCAAATTCTATCTTGAAGTATAATGCTGTCTGTGATAGGCTAATATCCACACCCCTATGAGGAAAACCAGTTAATGCCACTATTATTCAATTTAAGTACCAACTACTAAAGCCAGTGATGATGAAATTACAGAATGCAACCAACTTCTTCAGTTTGGAATTGATCATGCAAATCAATCTAGTAATAATTACTAGTGTTTCGAATGACAAGGTTGGAAACAAAGAGGCAGAATTAGTGGTCAGAAAATATGGCCTTCGGTGGTAGAAATGATGCTGGAGATATCATGATAGGATTTTTAAAAAACAATATTTTATTTTGGTTTTGGAAGAAGTTTACACAGTAAATTAGGTTTCCATTTGACAATTTCTACACAAATTCTTTAGTGACACTGATTAGGTTTTTCTCAATGTGACAGAATTCTCTTTAACTGTGTTCTGGTTATTCCATTTCTAGTACTCTAGTTTCTCTGTCCCCTTGTCTTCTCACCTTTCTTTAAAGTCATTGTGTTGACTTTTTTTTTTTTTTTTAAATGTGAGTTGAGTGAAGGTTAACAGACAAGATCATCACTTTTACATTCAACAAATTATATGCTTTATTTAACCTCAATGATTACAATCCCCTCCTTGTAACAACAGTTCTCCTACCTGTTCCTGTGCCTCCCCCTTTACATCTTCTATTTCACAAATGAACAAAGCAAAACTATTTGATGTACATATACAAAGCATATATATATATTCATTTAAATGTCCTAAGGGCATGTTCTGAGCATGATAGAATTTTGCAAGACCAATGACTTACTCATTGCAAATACCTTTTTAAAACAATATAAAATGTGACTGTATACATGGACCTCACCAGATGGAGTACATAGGAATCAAATTGACAACAGTTGTGGAAAGAGATGATGGAAAAGCTCAATATCATCTGCCAAAATAAGGCCAGGGACTGAATGTGAAACAGACCACCGATTGCTCATATGCAAATCCAGTTTAAGCTGAAGAAAAATAAAACAACTCTATGAGAGTCAGCTGTGGAACAGACCATCAATTACTCATATGTGACAGACTGTGGAATAGACCATAAATTACTCATATGCAAATTCAAGCTGAAACTGAAGAAAATGAAAACAAGTCCACAAGAGCCAAAATATGACCTTGAATTTATCCCACCTGAATTTAGAGATCATCTGAAGAACAG
>NW_006408628.1:8855270-8857393 GCF_000296735.1 Chrysochloris asiatica
AACTGAAGAAAATATTCAAGCCTTGACTTGAAATATTGAAGGATTTTATGGATAAAATACTGAATGATGCAGAACCCATCAAAAGGAGATGAAAGAAATACAGTTACTGTACCAAAACGAAATGATTGATATTCAACCATTTCAAGAAGTAATATATGGTACTGAAGTAAGAGGTCCAAGCTGCACTGAGGCATTGGCAAAAAAAACAAGGCTCCAGGAATTAACAGAATACAAATTGAAATTTTTCAGTAAACTGATGCAGCCCTGGAGGTGTTCACTCATCTATGCCAAGAAATTTGTAAGACAGTTATCTGGCCATATTTGTGGAAGAGATCCATATTTGTACCCATCCCACAGAGAGGTGACTCAATGGAATGTGGAAATAATTTAGCAATATAATTAATATCACATGTATGTAAAATTTTGCTGAAGATAATTCAAAACTGGCTGCAACAGTACATTGACAGGGAACTGCCAGAAATTCAAGCTGGATTAGGAAGAGGACAAGGAACTAGTGTGGTGCTGTGGGTTAATGCGCCAGACTGCAAATCCGTTTGAACTGCAAGGTCGGGAGCTCAAGCTCACCAACTGCGCCTCAGAAACCCTATACAGGGTAGCTATGGGTTAGAACCGACTCGACGACACATAACAACAACAGCATACCACAGGTATTTTAAATACCAATAGGCTCACCCATGGTGAACAGGTTTCAGAAGAGCTTCCAGATGAAGACAGACTAGGAAGAAGGAGAGACGAATTACTTCCAAATATTTAGTCACTGAAAACCTTATAAATAGCAGAGAGAAACATTGTCAGATATAGTGCCAGAAAATGAGCCCCTTAGGTTGGAAGGGACTCAAAATGAACTGGGAAGAGCTGCCTCCTCAAAGTAGAGTTGACCGCGATGACGTGAATGGAGTAGATGACGCAAATGGAGTAGATGACGCAAATGGAGTAAAGCCCGTGGGAGTAAAGCCCTCGGGACCTTTGTTTGCTGATGGGGCACAGCTCATAATAAAGAGAAACAGCTGTAAACATCAATTTATAGTTGGAACATGGAATGTACAAAATATGAATCTAGAAAAATTGGAAATTTTTCTAAAAAATGAAATGGAATGTATAAACATTGATATCTTCGGCATTAGTGAGCTGAAATGGACTGGTATAGGCCATTTTGAATCTGACAACCACATGGTTTACTATGCTGGGAATGACAAATTGAAGAGGAATGATGCTGCATTTATTGTCAAAAAGAACATATCAAGATCAGTTACGAGGTACAGGGAAGACCAGTTAATACCACTATTATTCAAATTTATGCACCAATCACTAAAGCCATTGAGGATGAAATAGAAGAATTCTACCAATTTCTTCAATCTGTAATTGATCAAACATGCAATCAAGATGTATTGATCTGGTGATTGGAATGCAAAGGTAGGGAACAAAGAGGAAGGATTAGTAGTTGGAAAATATGGCCTTGGTGATAGAAATAATATTGGAGATTGCATGATAGAATTCTGCAAAACCAATGATTTGTTCATTTCAAATACCTTCTTTAGACAGCATAAGAGGCAATTATACACATGGACCTCACCAGATGGGATACACAGAAATCAAATTGACTACATCTGTGGAAAGAGACGGCGGAAAAGCTCCATATCATCAGTCAAAACAAGGCCAGGGGCATGTTGTGGAACAGACTGTCAATTGCTCATGTGAAAATTCAGGCTGAGGCTGAAGCAAATGAAAACAAGTCCACGAGAGCCAAAATATGACCTTGAATATATCCCACCTGAATTTAGAGATCATCTGAAAAACAGATTTGATAACATTAAACACTAAAGACTGAAGACCAGAAAAGTTGTGGGATGACATCAAGAACATCATATATGAAGAAAGCAAAAAGTCATTGAGAAGATAAGAAAGAAGGAAAAGATGCAAGTGGATGTCAGAGGAGACACTAAAACTTGCTCTCCAGTGTAGAGATGCTAAAGCAAATGGAAGAAGTGAGGAGGTACAAGAGTTGAACAGAAAATTTCAAAGGTCAGCTTGAGAAGACAAAGTCAAATATTACAATGAAATGTGTAAAGATCTGGAGTAAGAAAACCAAAAGGGAAGAACAC
>NW_006408628.1:8858503-8864580 GCF_000296735.1 Chrysochloris asiatica
GAAGTTGTCAAGGACTTCATTCTTCTTGGATTAGCCATCAACACTCATGGAAGCAGCAGTCAAGAAATCAAATGACGTATTGCATAAGGCAAATCTGCTGCACAAGACTTTTTTAAAGTGTTGAAGAGCAAAGATATCAGTTTGAGAACTAAGGTGTGCCTGACCCAAGCCATGGTATTTTCAGTAACCTCATATACATGCAAAAGCTGGACAGTGAATAAGGAAGATCATAGAAGAATTGATGCATTTGAGTTATGGTGCTGGAGGAGAATATTGAAAGTACCATGGATTGCCAGAAGAACAAACAGATTTGTATTGGAAGAAGAGCAGCCAGATTGCTCCTTGGAGGCCAGGAAGGCCAAAGTTCAACTTTTATACTTTGGACATATTGTCAGAAGGGACCAGTCTCTGGAGAAGGATATTATGTTTGGTAATGTGGAAGGACAGAGAAAAAGAGGAAGACCCCCAGTGAGATGGATTGGCAAAGTGGCAGCAATAATGGGCTCAAGTGTGGCAACAATTGTGAGATTGGTCCAGGACTGGACAGTGCTTTGTTCTGTTGCATAGGGGTGCTATGAGTCTGTACCGACTGGATGGAACCTAACAACAATATCAACAGTGTTTCACTGCTCTTTGTAAGGTTTTCAGTGACTAAGTATTCAGAAGTTGTATGTCTCTCCTTTCCTAGTCTGTCTTTGTCTGGAAGCTCATCTGAAATCCATGCACTGTGGGTGACCCTACTGCTATTTAAAATATCCGTAGCACAGCTTCCAGAATCAAAGAAACACACACGCCACCATAGTATGACAAACTGAAAGATGAGTGGTGGATGGTACATGGAGGGGATTGTAATCATTGTAATGAAATGAAGTATATGATTTGTTTAATTTAAAACTGATAATATACTCTGTAACTCTTTCACTAAATTCACAATAAAATGTTTTAAAAAAAAGTTTATGGAAAAATTTTCCATTATCTTTTAATTCCATTTTTATGTGAAGTCTTTGCAAATCTACAAGAGTATTTGTAGAATTCAATTCCTAGAAGTAGAGTTGTTGGTGCAAAAGCTGGGTTCAACTTAAATTTTGAGAGCTCTGTACCTCTCAAAATTTGCTCTCCCTTGGCCATAGTTGAGAACTCCCCCTCATCCTTAATTATATAGTGTTATCAAGCATTTGCTTTTTGCCACTCTTGTTGTTATTAAGTGCCGTCAAGTCAATTCTGACTCATAGTGACCCTGTACAGGGTTTCTGAGGAGCGGCATGTGAGTTTGAACCATTGACCTTGTGGTTCAAACTGACCTTGGGATCCAGTGCTTATCCTACAGCACCACAATCTTATAGGTGAAAAATGCTATTCTAAGCAATTGGTGTTTATCTCTCAGCAAGCACTATAATTTAATGGTAAAAGACACTTCTTAGCCAGTATATTAGGAAATAAAACTTGCTTTAAATATCACATCTTTAGGGGAGAGGGCAGAGTCCCGGTGTGGTGTTACAGGATAATGTGCTAGACCGCAAGGTCAGTGGTTCAAGCCCACCATCTGCTCCTCAGAAACCCTATACAGAGGAGCTAAGAACTGACTGGACAACAACAGGGGAGAGGACACACCATTCTACAATTAAAACCAAAGATTAACATTTTTATACCCCAGACATCTTTATTGCACACCTACTATGTCATAAAACCGACTCGACGGCACTTAACAACAACAACAACTATGTCATAAATTCATAGGGGATCGTTCTATAAACTCAGACTGTTTTCCATTGGTTCTCACAAAGTGTGCTTCTCTGGGAGGAGCAGGCTAGTGCTTCAGTTGAAGTTAGATGACTTTCTCTTTGATGTCTTTATTTTTCTAGCTTAATATGCTCAATACCACAATAATCCTCTTGGTGGGAATCTTCCCCTAGCTTGTTTGTTCACAACAGTGCCAACAATGACAGTTTTGCTATGGTAACATTTATGGGGTGTTCCTTTTTGAACAGTGCCCATTCTCTTGATGTTGACAATATTACCTTTCTTGTAGATTCACATGTATGTAGTCAAAGGAACAACTCCATGTTTTCTAAAAGGTCCAGAGAACATATGGTAGGTGCCCTTTCTTTTCCCTCTGTCTTTGTTGTTTTGGCTAATTGCTACAAGAAGGTGGTTCTGGCTGAAAGACTAGCTTCTGAAGTCTTTTTAAAACAAATCTTATGTAGTCTTGATGAGTCTTTCTCTTGTTATAACTAAAGCTGAATATTTTTCTATATGTTTAAGTTGTTAAGTATCGTTGAGTTGGTTCCGACCCATAGCGACCCTGTAGAGGGTTTCTGAGGAGCGGCTGGTGAGTCCAGCACATGAACCTACAGTGCCATACCAGGCTCATTTATAATTTCTTTTCTATGGACTGCCCTTTCCCTATGATTTCATTTCATTTAACTTTAAACTTTCACTGAAATTATAAAAATGGTATTTATAATTTAAAGATTCTATTGGGTAAAAAGTGAAAATGTCAGTTACATCCTGTTTATAGAAATACTTGTAAATCAAACTAACTCAGAATGACCAGACAATAGAGGGATGGGTAAAGGATACAGCTAGCAAATGCTTACAAAAAATAAAGTAAGACTGAACAGTTGAATGAGTGCCATTGTGTCCATAGGGTTTTCAGTGGCTGATTTTTTGGATGTAGCTCAGGCCTTCTTTTAAGGCACCTCTAGAGGGTCTCAGATTTCCAACTTATTGCAACCACGTGTATTACCAGCTTGTGCCACTCCAAGATGCCAGCATTAAAGCAAAACTATACAAAAGGAATATTATTTGAAAACAAACAAACCAAAACTCACACAAAAAACTAACCAAAACTGGTAAATATAATAATAAAGAACTCAATGGATATATTCAAAGCAGATTTGACCCAGCTGAATAGAGGACTAATGCGCTAGAAGAGACAAAAGGATAGAAAATACAGGACAGGGTAAAACACAGATTTAACAAACAAGTGGGAGCTCTGGAAGAAGAGGAGGAGGAATGGAGCAGAAACAATGTTTGAACAGAAATGGCTAAAAATTTCCCTAAACTGATAAGATATTCAGTCACAGATTCAAGAAGCTATATGAATTTTAACAGGGGGAAAAAGATACATATATATATATAAAGAAATTCACATCTAGCTTTATCAACTATCAGTCTTATTGTTGCCCATTTGAACATAATTTAACTTTTTTTGCTTTCCTTTAAAAGGAACTCTTGGGATGCTCTAAGTAGACAGTTCAAATCCTCCAGCCGCTCTGCAGAAGAAAGATGAGGGTTTCTGCTCCTGTAAAGACTTACCAGAGTGCTCCTTGGAGGCCAAGATGGCTAGGCTTCCTCTCTCATACTTTGGACACATTGTCCGGAGGGAACAGTCGCTGGAGAAGGATGTCATGCTGGGTAAGGTGGAGGGTCAGAGAAAATGGGGAAGATCCCTAACGAGATGGATCAGCCAGGTGGCATCATTGATGGCGTCAAGTGGTAGTGAGGTTGGCCCAGGATCGGGCATTGTCTCGTTCTGCTGTGCATGGGGTCGCTATGAGTAGACTTACAGCCCTGGACACCCTATAGGGAGTCGCTATGAGTCAGAATCACTTGATAGCAGTGAGTTGGGGTTTTGGAGAGTTGGCTGCTTACATGCAACCAAATCCTTCAGATGCTCTTATCATCATCCTGATAGTTCCCTTATAAATGGGCCAAATAATCTTTGATACGTCCTTATTTTATAATTAATTGTATGGGTCATGTTTTATCTTTTTGAAAATTAATTTTTAATTCATATGTACATATACAAAAAACAGACTCCTGGTGTGGCATTGTAGGATAATTACTGGACCACAATGTCAGTTTGAACTGGCAAGGTTGGTTCCAAGCCCCTCCTTGGAAACCCTATACAGGGTCGCTATGAGTCGGAACCACCTGGTTGGTAATTAATGTATATAACACAAAAGATTTATGAAACAATACTTTTCTATAATGTTTTCTTAGAATGTTGTCCATTTCCTTTTTGTTTAAAAGTGGATTTAAAACAAAAACAACCCCATTCTACTAAATCTAGTCTTAACCTGCAGTTGGAAAAATCCTGATTTAGCAGGCTTGAGGTGGATGAAGAGAATTGGATTAAAACAACAACAATCCCCTCTCCTAATATATACAATGCCTGTTTGGTTGGTTAGTTGGTTGGATTCCATACTCCAGAGATCAGATGACCTTGGCCACCATGCCTCATGTGGTCTTTCCTAGCTCAGCTCTCAGACTCCAGTTTCAATCTGGATGGCCCTTAGGAAAAGTCAGCGGTCAGTTTAGCCTCAGCTGCTGGACTCGGTCCTTCTGGAGAAGTGAGGGCCTCCCGGGCGATGGTGATTTGGGGAAGAAAAATGAGCAGGAGAGAGAGGACATTGCGAAACTCTTGCTCCCTCTCAACCCCGGGACTAAACCAAGAGATCTTGAGAGATGTGGGTCCCCTTCGTCACCCTGTCCATTGCTCACCTTTGATTAACGTGACCCCTTCCCCAGGCTGAGGAAGTTACAGCCGGAGAAAGGAGTGCTGTGCGTTCCTAAGTCCTGCTTTGGAGCGAGTGTGAGGACCTTTCGGAAAGTGCTGAAAGCAGTCGGTTGTTTAGTGGGCATTGACCCCGCCCTACCCTTGACCCCGCCCCGCTCCTTTGTTCGGGATTAGCCACCCCCTGCTCCCTACTCGGGATCCATAGGCGCTGCATGCTAAGCACGGTCCATGGCTGCACTCGGCTGCACCAGGATGCGCTGGGCTCTGTTGCGAGCACGGGTAGCGGGCATTGGCTTCCGCTCACCGGAGTCCAGGGCCAAAGCCACGCTCCCTGCCGCCTTCCCCGCGGCGGAGGCAGCCGCGCCTAGAGGAACTGGGCCTGGAGACCAGCCGTTGCGGAGCCCAGAGGAGCTTCCAAGGCCGGGGCATCTGCGCAACTTATTCCAACTGTTGGTGCAAGGCTACGTGCTGCACATGCACCAACTCCAGGTACCCGGGCAGGGGCCTCTTGCCCCCGGGATGGAAGTGAGCAGAGGGAAAGAGCTGGGTACGGAGAAGACGTTGGAGAGCAAGTGAAGGGTCTGGTAACTTGTCTAGGAGCCAAGGGTCTTGTTCTCATACATTACACATTTGCAACGGGAATATCATAATGCAAACAGAACCCTTCAAACAGAAATGAACAGAGAGATGTGAAGAAGACGGAGTCTGAGAGAGGAGGAACTGTCTCAATAAGGGAATGGCAGATAGAAGTATATGAGCTTCCGCATGTTATATAACCACTAATTCTCTAGTGATAATTGGCAACCACAAACTTCTTCTAAAGGAAACTTCAGGAGAATTATGGAGACTTTAGAAATTTGCCAGATAAATTTCCGTTTAGGGGGAAAACACATATCATGTCCCAAGAAGTGAAAGTAAAACCACATACATTAAAATAGAAAAGACACATTTTGTCATTAAAAAAAAAAAAAAAAGGGGTTTTAAGCAAGAAGAATTTATCCATGATCACCCACTATCAAAGGACAGTGATTAGAAAACCCAACATGGACCAAAGGTTGGATAAACTGGAGAAGTTTTAGGAAATGAACCAAAGGGGTTTGAGGGATAGGTCTTCCCAATGTGCTTTTTGTGCAAGCAGCACAGCTGACTGACGGGTGTTTTGAACCTTCCCCATCAGTGTTGTGGAAGACAGGACTGGCAGTCTGTTTCTGTAAAAATTATAGCCAAGAAAACCCTGTGGAGCGGTTCTTCTCTGTAACATATGGGGTTGCTGTGAGTCAGAATCCACTAAACAGCTGTGAGTTTGGTTCTGTGTTTGTATTTATGTTCATGCATTTTTCCAAGTGCTGAGATATAGTGAGGTGGGGTCCCTGCCGTCATGGGGCAAATTGGGAGCCAGGGAGTAAATCAATCAATCAGTAGTTCATTTCCTTTTCTTGTTGTTAACTGCCATTAAGTCCGTTAATAATTTATTATACAAATTGAATATCACACGAAGAGTTGGCATTAGCTTCTCCAGGAAGTTGAGAATCCATTTATGTTGCTTTCACAGCTG
>NW_006408628.1:8864970-8866510 GCF_000296735.1 Chrysochloris asiatica
GGTAGTTTCGAACTGCTGACCTTGCAGCCCGATTCGTAACCACTATGCTACCAGAGTTCCTTTTTTTAATACTAGTGAACTGGAATTGAGCATCAGTTTCTGGACCTGAAATGATTCCAACCTTGCCCAGACCACATATTCCTTCAAGAGTGCCACCACCATCTCCCCTCAAACCCCCTGCCGCCCCAGCTGAATAAAGAGTTAATTTTAGAAATACAACTGGTTTGCCCTGAGGAAGAAACTGGTCCAAGGTTGAGGGGAGAGAGCTTTTGGGTGAGTGGGCCAGGTCTGTACCCTCCACAGGGATAGTCAACTGTCATTGATAGCAGAAGGAGGCAGGCTGGGCTGGGTGTAGACAAAAATGAGGAGGCATTGAGGGAGTTTTGAAGTTCAGACTAAGGACCTGGCTCTACTGTGGAGATGCCGAAGGTCACTGGGGGGCGGGGGGGGGGGGGGGGGACTCTTGGTCAATTGAGCAGAGATGGAGTGAAGTTGGCTTCTGGGAAGCAATGTTTTGTATTGTGGTGTATGAAGAAGAACAGATTGGACATGAGAGAGTTTGGTGGAGAGGTCTGAGGGCTCGAGGGCTCATGTGTTCAACCTCAGAGATGGAGAAGCAGAGCTGAGCCACATGCTAGAGAAAGCCCGCTGGGAGTCGCTTGACTCTGAGGGATAGAAGTGAAGACTGATTAAGCCAGGACTGCTTTCTCTGCTCTGGTAAATGTCCCAGTGGGCTCAGGTTTCCTAGGTTTGGTGGGCAGGTAACAAGGTACTCAAATGAGGTTAAAATAAAAATTTTTAAAAATCACTGTTTTATAGGCCCAGCTCCTCTCAGGCAAGAAACCAGAGTAGTATAAACTTTTTCTTTTTACTTGATTTAAATTCCAGAAATATGAGAGGCTCCGTGAGTAGTAGTCCAAGAATGGAAACTAAGGATTTCTCATCATTTCCCAGATTAGATTTACTGGGAGGTTTTGCTCAGGATTATTTCTAAAACAGCATCTACCAAAGAAATTTGAGAGGGCACAGAGGAGGAGTCAGAAACAGGAGAAAGACAGAAATGTCTGGCTTTTTAAAGGGCTAGTCAGAACAGCATGATGAACATAAGTTAATGGTTTCATTGCCTGTGGAACATATATTGTCCAACAACAAAAATGTTGTTTTAGGTTTCTTGGGAAGCTGCTATCCCAGTTGTAGTACATGTTGCTGCCTGGTGGAGACCTATATGACTGCTAACCAAAAGGTTGGTTGTTCGAACTCACCCAGCGATACTTTGGAAAAGAAGGCGTGGCAATCTGCTTCCATTAAAATGACAGCCAAGAAAACCCTCTGGAGCAACAAACAATAGCAAGAAACAATAGCGAACAGATAATCGTAATCATCCTCAAATTGTTGTTGTTAAGTGCTGTCGACTCATAGTGACCTTGTATAGGGTTTCCAAGGAGCGACTGGTGAATTTGAACTGCCGACCTTGTGGCCTAGTGCATTATCCCACGGCGCCACACATACTCAAATTAGTTTAGACCCATGGGAACTCACC
>NW_006408628.1:8867099-8869792 GCF_000296735.1 Chrysochloris asiatica
TCGCTATGGGTCAAAACCGACTCGACGGCACTTAACAACAACAACATTGTGGACTACCAGGGTTGCAGACCCTTTCGGTGCCTCTCTAATGCTGCACTATGAAGCGCCTGAGGATTGAATCATAGTCTTTTCCACCTCATTCCTCCCAGCACCAGGCACAGTCCTGGGTACAGGGGAGGTGTAATAGTTAGGGTTCTGTGTCAACTTGACTAGGCTATGATCTCCAGAGGTTTAGCAGTTGAGATGTGCTTATTCCAGGGTGATGAAACCTAAAACAGGCTTAGTTAACTCTATGATGATTGATTATGAGTAGCCAATCAATTGAAAGGATGTTTCTTTGGGGGTGTGGCCTGCTTCCAATATAATGGACATGGGGAATGCTCTCTCTCGCCCATGGGGACCTGGGATTCTGCAATTGTAAGCCATCTCATTGGTAATAAACTTTATATGTATACATACATATATATGGAGTCCTGGTGTGGCATTGTGGGTTAATGTGTGGCACTTAACAACAACAAAGTCACATGGATAGAAATGATAGCTGATTGTGGCCAGGACCTACTGAAATCCACCCTGTCAGAGGCCTAAGGTCATATGCATATGAAAGGGATTAGACCAAGAGAGAAGAAAAGATTGAGCTTGAGTGCTTTAAAAAGTTTACATGTTTGACTGCCTTATGGATGTTGGTTTCTCCTGCCTATTACTGTAAACGAGACGTGTTCTATTGGCACCCATTGACCTTGAGATAAGAGGAGAGGGAAGGCTGGTTGGTCTGAAGTTTAGGGAGTTGTGTGAACTTCTGAGCCCACAGGCACTGACCTAGCTCATGGGAGCTAAGGCTGAGAGTGAAGAGGCCAACTGGTGTGAAGTGCAAGGAGGTATGTGTGAACTCCCAAACTTTCAGCTGGTACCCATTTGACCTAGCTTGGATGGCTAGGGCTGAACTGATCAGAAGAAGATAAAGATGTTTGATACTCTGAGCAAGTGTTAGTTGTTACACTTTGATGAACTGGACTTTTGCTTATGGATGCAGTTGCTCAAAATTCCAGTTGGCATGGGATATTCTTCATATCAAGGAGCATGCTTGTCTCCTCAATGTACAGGGTTGATAAAGATGGGCAATTTAGACATTGGCTATCAAAAATTGGGGTGGCTATAAAGACATGAAGTGACTGGCTTAGAAATTTTCAAGGAGAATCCCCACTAAATAGTTTTCCTCTTTTTCAGATGGATATGGTGAAAGTGGGGTGGAGGATGATGCTGATAGGATTTTATGCTTTTAATTGTGAATAGTTATTAGCAGGATTAATTGTGATTGTCAAAACTATGATTGTAGAAGATGTGTAACTAAAAGGGGATAGTAGTTATCTTTCATTTCAGGAACAGGTGATCCCAGGACAATTATTAAAGAAAAGCATAAGTGGAGCATGGGATCCCTGCCTGGAAAAGTGTGACAGCAGAGACAGTGGCAGAGGTGGTGGCCTGGAAAGACAGAGCAGTTATGAACTCTAGGCCCATGGACTGATTAAGGCTGTGTGCCTATAGGCAGGAGTTCGGCTTGCAGAATGTGCCCTTTGGATATTTAAGTGAATACATTTTGTTTTGTTTTGTTTTGCTTTGCATGTGTGCATCAAATATTTTTGCTTTGTCGATATACTTTTGATATATAAAATGAGAATGGGGCCAGTGTGTTTCAGTTGTACGTGTTTTAGTTATATCATGTTAGGCACAAGTATGACTTGACAATTTTCTTTATTTAGAGATTATTCATGTAGTTTATAGGTTTCAAGTTGACAAGTGAGGACTGTAATAGTTATGGTTTTGTGTTAACTTGACGAGGCCATGGTTTCCAGAGGTTTAGCATTTGGGATATGCTTATTCCTATGGTGATAAAACCTAATACAGGCATAGTTAAGTCTATGATGATTGGCTATGAGCAGTCAATCAATTGAAAGAATGTTTCCTTGGGGGTGTGGCCTGCTCCCAATATAATAGACACGCAGGAAGGCTTTCTCTTTTTCTCTTCTACTGGGGACCTGGACTTTACAATTGTAAGTCATTTTCTTGATATAAACTTCTCTTTATATATATATGTATGTATACACACACACACACACACACACATATATATGTTTCACTGGTTTTGCTTCTCTAAAAAATGCAGCCTAAGAGGGTCTCCAGAAGGCCTGGTTATCCAGCTAAAGGGCTATGAATGGTACTCAGCAGTAGATCCATCTGGCAGCCCACTTTTGTGTGAGACCCCTGACTCCCTGATCGAAGTTATTTTGCAATAGAGAGATGGAGGTGGGCAGATTGATCAAGCATAGCCCTCCAATTCTCAACTTTTCAGGTTCAGAAACTGAATTATGTCATCACATTCAGTATGGGGAACTAACCCACATGAGTCAAACCTACAGAAACTGATCATGTGGACAGAGTGCCCCTCTGCTTGTTTACTGAAGAGATCAAACCTCCATCACCCAGAAACCTCTTGTCATAGTTATTTATTTATTTATTTTTTGGGAAGGCTTTAACAAATTTATTTTCACATAGTTAAGGAGACTCAGAAGCCAGAATTCAGGATGCCAACGTTAGAGAAAGGCTTTTTCTCTCTATGGATCTGAGAATTCCTTTCTCCTCCCATCATCTTTGGGCCCAGCTTTCCTTGGAGATCTCCAGGTGTCTTGGCATCA
>NW_006408628.1:8871912-8872613 GCF_000296735.1 Chrysochloris asiatica
TTCGCAGCCCGATTCGTAACCACTATGCTAACGACTGATAATGGTTGAGATCACTCATGTAGGGCCTTGGTTCTGGCTTTTGGCTGGCTTTATGTCACTCCTGCTAATGGCTGGAATGTACAAGATGGCATCTTCAATTGCATGTTTCGTGCTTGGGCAAATTTGGATGGGACAGCTGGCAATCTCCTTTTCTCCCGATGTGACTTGGGCTTCCTCACAGCATGGTGGTCTTAAGATAGTCAGATTTCTTACATGATTCTGGCTTCTCCTAGAGTGAGTATTCTGAGAGAAAGTAGAAGTTGTCATTTTCTTAAGGTGTAGGCCTGGAAATGGACATAGCATCATTTGGCTGTATTCTTCTGGTCAAAACAGTCACATTAAACTTCACCTCTTAATACAAGGGTGTGTTAATGTGTGGCCATCTGTAACCTACCATGGCCTCTTCTAGGATAAAGGTCTCTAAGGAATCAATTAGTAAACTACATTAGTGTACTGCTTTCTGTGCAAGGACCTAGAACTGAATGAGTAGAATTATATGAGCGGAAATTTCATCTAGGACTTGGAAAAATCTTGGCAGATGCACTTATTTGGTATCTGCCAAGAAATTTAGGTGTCTTTCCTCTTGGATGTGGTTATGTGCCATGGAGTCGGTTCTGACTCATAGTGGCCCTGTACAGGGTTTCCGAGGCTGTAAATCTTTA
>NW_006408628.1:8878873-8880013 GCF_000296735.1 Chrysochloris asiatica
GAAAGTTAATGTTAATGTGAAAGGCAACTATTATAACGTGAGGTTTGTTCAAAGTATCTAATGATTATGCAAGATTTTCTAAAACTTCTTATAAGGAAATCAGAAATAAACTATTTTTCCAAGGGAAAGCTAGAAACCATGGGTCCCCTGCATGAATCATCCCTTGTAGCTTTGCTATCCAAGGGGGGCATTCATTGTTGCTCTGATAAACAATGAACTTTTCATGCATAAGGCTTCTTGCAGTTCTGCTCCTTGGCAGAATGGCATCTGCCATTTCCCTCTCTTTTATTTTTTAAATGAAGTGTGCGGACTTTTCGCTGAACAGATGTAATGGTGAACGTTAGATGTCAGATGATGACTGAAAGGCAAAAAATCAAGATAAGCATAATTGCAAAAATAATGGAGGCATTAATGATTAATGTCCAAAAGGAATGAGTAGCTACAGTGTTCTTAATTGAGTTGACTACAGATGCAGCTATCTGTTCTAATGAAGTGGACTGCAAATGTGCCTGACTAATAAACCTAATCTGTGAATGTAAAGCTTGCATATTGAATGAAATGTCAGAGTTGTTCCAGATGCCTTCAAGATGAGCTTGAATTTGAGGTCAAGTAATATCTGTGCCATTATAAAATAAAGGTGTCACACATATCCACTTATAGTTATCATGGCATACAGTAGTCATCCTAGTTTTAATATTCTCTATTTGCGTTCCCATGTAGAGAACAGCTTCTTCTAAAATATTAATCTTATCTACTAATCCTTTGTCTATCTGCTCTTGAGCAGCTAATGCTACTGAAATATTTTTTGATAAGTCATTTACCTGATTAGCTGTATGAACTTGTTGCACTAGAGCTGTTGCTGAGGCAGCAATAGAACCTATACTAGAAACGAATGCTACAATGCTTAAGTACAGTAACAAAACGCTTAGATCGGCTTAAAGATGAGGATACTGTATCCAAAGTAAACAAAGCAGGATTAGTATACCAAGGTTCAGACAATTTAACAGGTAACATAACATAAGGTGGTCGTCTAATTATTACAAAGTTACTGGGTGAAAATGAAGCATTAATACAATTTGTGATAAAGCAATGGGTACAAAGAATGGTATACACAGATCTATTGTGAAGTAGAGTTAGGTC
>NW_006408628.1:8880448-8882141 GCF_000296735.1 Chrysochloris asiatica
TTTTTTAACAAAGCCACAAGAAAACCATTTAGGGAATTCTGTATAAAGACTTCTGATTGACCTCCCAGCAATTGAGAATTATTTACAAAAATAGGAACATCTGTTGAATCCCATTCCCAATACCTGACAAGCAAAATTTACAAGCATAGCAACAAAGAGAGTTTCTGTAGTTGTCTCAGCTCCCTAAGAGTTAACAGTTCTCACAGCGCACTTCATTAAGCACTTCAGTTGCCCCCAGGTGGGGGTAGTCCTTGTCTTGCTGAAGTTGCATGTTGCTGGAATTTCGGTGGGGGAGACGGAAGAAGCTGTAGTCCAGCGAACATGAAGGGCAGAGATCCAAAGTCCAGCTATCATGCCTTCAGATGGCTCCTCAGTGAACGCTTCTATGCTTTGGAGAGGGAGGAGTGGCTGTCTTCTTGCCATAGGGTCGAATTAGTTGGTGTGGAATCTAGATGGAGAGGTCAGCGTTTTCCTGTGGAAAGACTAAACACATCTTTGCTCCTTTGTTAGTAACACATCTGAGCTATGAGAATTAGAAAACAGATTAGAGGAGGTTTGTTGCAGGTGATTAAAGGCAAAAATAACAGCAATTAACTCTGTGCTGAAGTTTCCGCGGTCTGCTGCAGCTGTGGAATTTCTCTGGTAAGAGTTACAGTTTGGCGGTGGTCAGTGAAAAACTTGTCAGCAAAAACTGTCAGCAGCAGGTTTAGGGAGAGACTCATTGAAAAACTGCAAAGAGAAACTATAGAATGATTATGAATAAACTGAAGCAGGGGATTACTGGAAAGGTGGCAGAGTTTGTCCCGAAAAGTTTTCCAAAGCAATCTGCCAATCTGCATTGTTCTACAAAAGAGTGGTTATTTAGTTTGAAGTATAAGTACTGATGATTTTAGAGAAATCTTTTCCACCAAATAACTCTCGGTTTTTTCTCCTACCTTTCATTATTAAAGTTGCAACACTGCTGGGTAGGAGGTCACTACTTTTTGTAGAGTTATGGGGAGTGTATTTATTCAAGGGGGTCTTTCATGAAAGAGAAAGTCCTGATAACTTTGGTGGAATTTGGCAGCTTTCTTTTTTAACTCAGCCCGATCCTCTGGGCTTAAGAGATCAGGAGTGCTTTCATTTTCAGAATTACTGTTCTTTTGTTTATCAGCATAAAAGGCACTCAATTTAGATGTTAACAGAGGTGTTTTTTCTGTAGTGGGTGCAGATGGACATTCAGTATCTGATTTAGTATACAATGTCTGCTTAAGAATATTCCATAGTGAGAACGCTGTAACCGGCATATCTGCAGCCCCGTTCTTAGCATACCAAGATCTCATTTCTTTTCCAGCAGTGTCCCATGTTTCTAAATTTAGGGTTCCTTTCTCAGGGAACCAAGGACTAACTTTCTGTATAAATTCAAGAAAAACAAGTAACTGTGATGTACTAACTTTAATACCTTTCATCTGCAATGAATGTTTAATAATATCTGCATACAGCTTTTGATCTTTAGACTCGTTTTGACCCATGGCTTAAAGCATAACTTCAATAATTAATCTTTTATATAGGTAAATGCAGGGCTGGGGCTTCTATCAGTTGGGACTTGAGCTGTAAAAATGGGGTAATGATAGAAGGGTCTAAGGGTTCATGGGGATTGCCTTTTGAGGCCTCATAAAGGGGTGCTGCTAAAAGGGAATAATTTGGGATCCAG